>NW_028301547.1:31510000-31857500 GCF_042242905.1 Orbicella faveolata | reverse complement strand
AATAAAGAAAACCCATGCAGTGTTACATCGCATACCTTGGCAAGTAAGCGTACAGCTATGTATCGATCAAAGAAAAACATCAACATCCCCGCCCCTTGGCACGCCCCGGGCATTTGACTATTCGATGCGCCTCGGGAGGGTGAGAATTTGACCTCACTGGCAAATATTAATGGCAGGGGTAGGGGGGATTTGCCTCGCGAGCAAGGTGAAGCATTGTCGAAGACATCAAGCCACAACACCGTTCTTCGTATACGTTTTGGATCAGAAACAATACCTATTTTCCATTATCTGTTTTTGCCGTGTATATCTCCGGAGGTTGGGGCATTTGAGGTCGTAGCTAGTATGACCCTAAGAAGGGGCATTTGAACCCCATTTTTGGGACGGGGGTTTGGATTTTGACCAACTGAAAATTCAAAATGTCTCAAGCTCGCGAGAAGGGATGTTGAAGTTTCCAATTGACCCTTAACTGGTACATCGATCAGTTACCGGACAAAAATTCTCCAAAAGTCCTTCGGGAAACGTCATAAGGATAAGATCAGCTCATAAGGATAAGATCAGCTTTTTCCTTCTGTCGTTATGTTCATGTCGTTATATTGCTATTATGTCGTTATGTCAGGATGTTCACACAGTCAACATAAAGGTCCGGTAATACGGGCAACATTTTTCTTCAACTTGTCTCGCAACATTGTTGCATTGCACGTTGAAACCCTCTGTTGCACGTATTACCACGTTTGTGACCAACTTGTCTCGCAGCAAAGTACAGTGTTGCAAGTCTGCGGAATTCTACACGTATAATTGGTCAATCGTGTGTAAATAAAGATGGCCCCTTCTTTCATATAATTTAGCGTTTCGACGAACTTCCACTTCGACTTCTGGCCGTCATTTTATTCCTAATTTTCAGTGCCAGCGAAGTTCTCTCAGTATGAAGCTAGGCGAAAAGTTGTATTTTTGTGACAGTTCTTCCAAGCCTTTTATCTTTTTTGCTGCTTGTTTTGAAGGGACAAACAAGGTGTCCCAAAGACTATGATAGCCCTCGAGGTCTTTGTACAGGGCAAATTTATGACTTTCCGAGAGTTACTGATCTACTTCGAATTCAGGCTCGTCTTCACCGTCCGCCACGCTTCGTGACAGCCAATTAGAAGCGTTGAATTCAAATTTGTTGCGAGACAAGTTGTAGCTTCAGTGGTAATACGAGCAGCAAAACAAAAATTTGCAGCAGAAAGTAGAACTCGAGTCTACTTTGCGCAACATGTTGCCTCAACCTGCAACACTGTATTTTGCTGCGAGACAAGTTGGTCACAAACGTGGTAATACGGGCAACAGAGGGTTTCAACTTGCAGTGCAACAATGCTGCGCGACAAGTTGAAGAAAAATGCTCCCCGTATTACCGGACCTTTAAATAACGGCATAAACGTCCTTCTTGTGTCGTTATGTTTATGTCGTTATGTCGCCAGTGTGAACTAGGCCTATAAGGCAAGAAGAAATTAATTTTCCACGTTTTGATCTTTTAATTATCTTTCAAAGCATTATTCAGTATTAGATCTTTTGTCGTAACCTAATGAGTTTGAATATCTGATGTACAGCCGTGGTTATTTCCCTACCTTTTCCATAGTAAATGAATCCCTTGGTTACCCCGAAGTCGGTTGGTTTTGAGCGTCGTGTTTGGTCGTTCAATTCACACTTTTTGTAGCCATTAAGTTCGTCAGAATAACAGTTATATGATTGACATTTCTTGTTCCTTACACATCGCAAACCACAGTCGAACTCATCAGTAATCAGGGACTCTATGACATGATCAACAAGCCTGAAATCTGAAGATAATATCTTCTTACTAACCGATCGCAAAGGCCGAAGTGGAAAATATTGGCCATAGGTTGTGGCAGTACGGACTGAGCGCAGCGAGGTCTTTCCAAAACGATTGGGGGACAATATGCTGTATTCGGCTTCTAGTTTCATCCTATACATCATCAAAAATTGTACCAAACGCATAAGGCACGTGCGAATGACGAATGACGAAAACAACACAAACGAAACCATTCGAATGCCATTTATTTCATTCGCACAAAAAATGCTTTCCAGTTAAAATTTTAAGTTTTTAACTTGAGTTTTTAAAGTCGTCACTTGAAAACTCAAGTTTGGGTCGCTCAATTCGGCGATTTTGTTGCGTCGTCTTTTCCTTCAGTATTTGCTGTATTGTGAACGTTAAACCTGTCACCCCGGGGAATCTACAGTGCATTGTGGGCTCATATTTTGCGCGTTCTTTTTACCTAATATGGTAAGATACGGTAATAGAGAAATAATAAATAGATATATTCGTCATGAAAAATTTCTTCATTTATAGAGTAGAAACTGTAGTTAGCTAGGTGATATTTGGTTTGGGACATTTGAAATTTCCACAATCTTTGAACGGTTGTAACTTTGAAAGAAATGAAGCAATGAACCTCTAATCTGACGAGTTTAAATCAAATTTATCTGGAAACAGTTCGGTGTGACATTTTAATATTCAAGGGGCTTGATATTCCCATGGAAACCGTATTAAGACAGACATGTTTCTTTTCCTTATTTTAAATCTACCTTATCTCAAATAACATTTTTTAAATTTCTCGCGGTTGCTTTTTTTTAGACAAAAAAAGTTTTCTTTGCTTTTGCTCTATCTTTCTAATATTCAAGAAATCTAAGATTCAAAATATTAGATAAAGTCACCATTCCACTTATAGACCTCAAAGGAAATGCTATGGAACGTGGCACAGGTCGTTTTAAAATTCTTCCAGGTTTTATCGTCACAGCTTTACTAATGTAAAAAGCTCAAAAGCTTGCCTCTCGGTCCCAGAACACCTATTAATGTAAACTGGTTCCTACCAGCTTGAAAAACAAAATATCTTTCTCAAACTAACGTTAAAGCTTGGATAAGCTAAGGTTACATTTTGGGCAAAAGGTTCAACCGAATCTTTATCTTCGATCAAGTCCAGTTTGGTGCAATCTTTTTCTTGTTTACAGTGTTGTTTTTGTTTACTAGCTGACAGTGTTTGAAATTTCTTGCGAATTACACGTAGCAAACGACCAACATCTCCACCACACTACAATATTACGTTTGAAGTTATATTTTTAGGCTTATCCCTGATTATTTAACCAGCATATAGAAGTAAGCAGAAACAGATCGAACCAATTCCAGAGGCATTAAATAGCATTAGTCCCACAAAAATGTTACTCACCTTTTTTAATTTCAAAAAACTGATCGGCAAGTGATCCCGAATAGGATGCTGTTCTGTATACCAAGCTATCCACAAATGGAAGAAATGTCATCACAATGATCAAAGCCTGACCTATTGCTATCAGCATCTTCAGGTACACTCCTGGGGATAAAATAAGACGTTGAGCCTCGCTGAACCGAACGTAAGTAACCTTAGAGTCAGAGGTGCGTAATTGAATTTGATTGAGTAAATTATTGTACACATCTAGGTACGTTTATTAATCCAGTTTATAAGCGAAAACCAGTTAGAACTGTTGTCGTACACTCTGCTGGCTATAACACCTTGCTGATATTCTACTAGTACCAGATGTTATTTTTCCAAGTAACTTAAAATTAATTTCTTGGCTTCTGTCATTTCTTCTTTCTATATGTCAGTTGCATTCCGTTAAGCCGTTAACGAAGCATTTTAAGGTTCTCGCATATGCAATCACTTGAGCGATTTCAAATCCAACAAGGTCCTCTCCGTTTCAATATTTACAAGTAAGGTATAGTTATTATGGGAAACGTTTTCTTTTTCGACTCGTTTCGTTGTTTTTGTTTCCAAAATTGTCCATCTAATATTGTTCAGACTTCAGGGATAACGTAAAAATCTTACGTTTTCCGCCTTTGACGACAAGTTTTACCTTTCCGAGCATGATTCTGTGAACAGTGAGAGATGAGATTCCTTCAGTTTAAATTTGAACTAGTTCCGTAACTGCCTATCGAAAAAAGCGTGTGGAAGACGTATCGAATTAAAGTTTTGTTCGCCGGGGTTGCTTTGTAAACCAAAAAAACGCATGCTGTTATTTACTAACAAAGACAGGGTATTTTAAAATATACTCAATTTGAATGAAATTAAATTTTAACTGTTTTATTGCCTCTTTCTGAGTTTTTCCGACCGCTTTCCGTGATTATACGTCATCTATTTTTTCTGTATCTTTATTGTAAATTAAAATAGCTTATCAATAAAGCGGAATGCGTGATTTAAAGAAAAAAAAGACGACATAAACATAATTATTGCAAGGTTACGGGATATTGTGAGAACTATTGAGAACACCACACATGGCAAACTGTTTTTGTTTTATCAAATGAAATCCGATGTTTACAAACATGGTGACTTCCGAAACCTCAGCTGGGTGAAAGAAAACGTGACTGGTTACAAAAACGCTGAGGAAACAGAAACATGAGAAAACCGTTTTCCCAGATTTATTCGGTAATGGCTTTTCTTGGGGAGCCGATCATCGTGAATGACAAGCCGTAGGCACGTAAAATAACTAATTTCGACACTGTTTTGAGACCTCACATACAACTGTCACAATTTTCTCTATTTTCGTTTTTGTAGTGAACTGATTATCATTGCTAACAAAGGGTGGCAGTTCTCCATTGTTTCACCTAATTGAAAGCAAAACTCAATAATTTACATGGGAAAAGCCATGGGAATGTGACATCAATCACAGCATTTCCCAATTGGGCATGGAGACCTCCAATAGGGTTTCTATGAGGACGAATTAAATATTTTCTCTTATTTCGTAATCGATGTAACTTTGAAGCGTTGTTTTCGTTACCTATGACAAATAGCATGCAATTAATAAAAACTTTTAAGTTTTTAAATTGAAAATGTCGCGACAAGAGTCGCCTCTCGGGAAGACAAAAGTCAAGTTGAAAATCAACGTCAATTTCACCATGCAAAAGCTTCATTCGCTCTTATTGCATTGCGAAATTAATTGCAAAGTTTTGATTAAATGGATTCCCCTAGGAAACTTCAATTTAACATTTATATCGTCGGGGTCGATTCAACAAGGAAAGCTCGCTTTTTTTGTACTTTTAAATTAGTAATTACCAAATAAACTAGAGCTGTCATGCGTTTTGCGATCTCAAGGTCCAATTGTTTTTTTTAAATTTCGCTTAGAACTAATACTTCGCAAATTACATCAAACGAACATGGGTAGTCTACCAATCACATTTTACAGACATGAGCATTCGAGCCCATCCAGGTGTAATTCTGGTCCCTTAAATCAAGTGGCTTGTTTTTGATGTTGTACAGTCTCTGAGATATCACGTCTATAGACCCACGATGACTGTAAATCAAAAGAAAGAGATGATGAGGGTTGAGAGAGTTAATCCTTGGTCCCGATATAGACTTTATTCCCAAGGTTATCCCTCTCAAGCTATTTTTAGACATGGTACCCAGCTCTTTCGCGGATGTTACCACATGCGTGGTAGGAATATTATCGCTAGTAAAGCCGCGAAAGCAAAATTCGCGTCAGAGAACTGCCTATTTTTACACTCTCCTGAGAACTCCGAAATTGAAAGATGTCTAAATATAACTTGAGTAGGGATTACCTTGGGAATAAGGTCTATATGGAGGAGTAATTCTCATTCCTTGGAATAAATGCAATAAATGACATGTATTTTGTTCGCTAAGGTCACTCGTTGTTTCCATAGGTCGGGTGAATCAGTTAAAATCAAAAGAAGCGCCGTTACTGTTGTTACCTGGTTATTTTCAAACTGATGCCGACATCTTTCCTTCTCACAATTTTCATAAGCTTAAAAACACTCAGGTCATGTAACACCGTATCGCACAACAACGTCTCGAGTTTGCAGATGTCCTCGACTAATGATGACCCCGGCTTTGAAAACAAGGAGGGTGATGAATGTCAAAACTCGTAAAATTACTTCACGGTACGTTGTTAAATTTTCATAACCATGACGTTGTTTTCTTTAATTTTGATGAGATTTAAAATGAAACCCTACTAGAAAATTGTCTGCCTCTCTTATGTTTTAGGGTTCTAGCTGCAATCATTGTGGCAAAAGTGTTTTTAAAAACCTACCAGTTCCTACCCGTTCTAAAAGAATTTACAAGTAACGTGTAGTTATTTTTTTGGGAAGCTTTTATTTTCAAAATTATCCATCTCAGTTACTGTTTGAGACTTTAGGAGTAATAAAAACTGTTACTTTTTCCGCCTTTGGGCGACAATTTTTTCCTTGCCGAGCCTGATTCTGTGAACAGTGAGAACTGCGATTCCTTCAGTTTTAATTTTTGATAAGTTCCTAACTGCCTTCCAAAAAAAGCCTGACGAAGACATTTCGCGTTAAACTTTTGCATTGTGCACTCAGGTCGTAGGGTTGCTTTGTAAGTGGCGAACATTCTTTATTGTTTATTTACACACGACCCCACAAGTTGCAAGCTTAATTACTTATCGTGTTTAAATAAAGGTTACTTACTTACTTACTTAAAATTTCATGCAGTTATATATTAACAAAACCAGGGTATTTTAAAATATGCCCAATTTGAACGAAATTTAATTATAACTGTTTAACTTTCCACCTTTTCCCGACAGCTTTTCATGATTTCATATCATCTGTATGTTCTGTATCTTAAGATGACTAAGAAAACGCACGCGATTAGCTTATTAAAAAAGACACCATAAATGGAATATTTTGTTGAGGTGAATCGATTGACTGTCGAACAGACAGCAAGGCAAGGCATGTTTTGAGAAGTATTTAAATGAGAACACCTGACATTTGGCAAGCTTTGTTTTATTTCTTATTTAAGGCAGTGTTTACAGATCTGGGGACGGAACCCTAGTTGCGCGAAAGAAAAAGACTAATTGCTTATACTCTGGAGACAAAAACTTGATTCCTTCTTTTGGAATTGATCGTGAATGACAAGCCCTGGGCACGTAAAATTACTAATTTCGAAACTGTCTTGAGATGTTATACCCACTATCATAATTTTCTTTAATTTATAAGTTTTTTTAGCGTGAATCGACCAGCATTACAACGAAGTGTGAAAGTTACCCTAATTATTTACCTAATTGAAAAACAAAACTGTTTATCCTTTGCTCAGCTCGTGAGCGGACGAAATTCAACAAATCCTGCAATCTGATTGGTTCCTGGAGCGGGCGGAATTTTCTCATCTGGACCGCCACAGCGGGTGGAATCCGTCCTGTTGATCTATTTTCGCGAACGAATTAGCGGTAATCAGTTCGCAGGATTTGTTGAATTCCGCCCGCTCACGAGCTGAGAAAAAGATAAATATATGTTATTGGCCGGCTGGGAGGTGCGTATAGTGAAAAACTGTGACCTTTCACTATACGGACCTCCCAGCCGGCCAATAACATATATATATTTTTGTGGGAAAAGCCATGAGAACCAGATATCCATTAGAGCATTTGGTAATTAAGCCGTGCAGACCTCCATCCGAGTTTCAATGAAAACGAATGAAACAATATTTTCAAGCTTTCAAGAGGTCTCTAACAAACAAACCTAGCAAAATAGACCCCTTCAGTAAACTCCAACCGGATTTCGTTTTCCTCAAAGTAACGGCTTACTGGGAATAACAAAACGCACTCTCAGCGATATGGCTGTTTGCATTGTCTGAAGCAAGTTTGGAAGTTTATATTTCTTGTTTCCGTTACCTACAGAAAAAAAATGTTTAGTTTTAAAGATTTTACTTAAAAATGGAGCACCGCCCGGCTCTCGCCGAGGCGGGAGTCATGATGAAAAAGGAGGCAATTTAAACAATCCTTCGTTTGCTTTTGTTGCGAAATCACGATCTTTATGTCAAGACTCTTTAATTCATGCGTCTATCAATGTTAAGCCCGAGGAGGGGGGACCCGAACTGGGTAAAATCAGATCGAATAGCTCCACCTTAGTGTAGCGCCGTAGCCTGATGATGCGCTGCAGGCTTCAAGAGAGGCACAATTTCTCGCTGTGAATGGGTAGAGAATACTATAATCCTAACGCTTCGTTGTGTGACGAAAAGTGAGGTATTTCAAATCCACGCAAATCTCCGGAAAGTAAGGCATTCCGTCAATTTTTATTGAGAGCGAGTATTTAGAAGTAGTTGTTTTATTCGTTGAAAACAAGTGCTTACCTTCAAAAACCGTGTTCTTATTCAAGAGAGCTGTTTCAAGATGGCTGCACAGACGAGCACATGTAATGATGAGATTTGATTCCATTCCACCTAGCAAAAAAATCAAACGACCTCATCCTGGGGCCCAGACTCTCAGTAAATTTCCCGAGGGTGGCGAAGGCAATCGAAGTCAAATGCCCCACATATGCCCTGAGTACCAAGCCACCTCCATCGGACTTAACATTGGTAGACGCATTAATTACCGTCGGGGCCGCTGTAATAAGGGAAAAGTTTTTTCAGTGAATAACAAATAACCTGGAGCTGATATTTTGCGATCTCACGATCTTGAATTTTAAATTAGCTTAGGGTACCTCTCATATTCCATTCAGGTAACACAGTAAGTTTACTAATCACATTCCTGTTAAGAAGGAGATAATACAGACAGCGAGGGGGAAATATTAATAGAAATGTTCAGTGCGGTTCGTAACAATAGTTTTAATGTGCACTCTATACATTTCACAGTTCCTCGTAGTATACAAACCAATGGCGCTGAACAAACATGATGAAAAAGTTCAATTTTGAAATGATCTTTTTCAAAAAAGTAAGTTCAGCCCAGGTAAATTGATTTTCAATGCAATCCATTCATTTCAAGTTGAGAAGTAAACAAGTAAATTTCAGCTCCAATTCTTTACGAGGCTATGAATTGGACATCAAAAGTCAGTCAGGTGCTCAGGTCACTTGACTAATCTTTTACAGTGCTGCGCGCCTTCCTGCAGAAACCTAGGAAAGTTTCTTGAGGGCAATTTCTGATGGCTTTCAAATGGCCAATCAAACTGAGACAACATGTCGCTGGTTTCAAACGTTTTTCACGTTGAAACTTTTGAAATTCCCTCGCGACCGAATGATAAATTTGACAAATTAACAACTCATTTTACTCCGCCCTCAGCAGCCAGCAAAAACTTGTCTGAAAGTTGTCAAAATGATGTCGAAATAAATCAAAAACTTCCTCAAGTGGCAAAAGTGCGATGGGCAGCACTGTAAATACACCCATTTTTCCAAAATGACAATTAAGAGTGAACATTGCCTAATTGTCCAGAATAGTAAATAATTGCCAATGGAGCGTTTTCACTCACGAGGCCTGCAACAATGCAAATTTATTGGAAAAAAAGAAAGAACTCCATAGGATTGGTATGATACGTGCTTCAATATGGCCACCGCTTCATTGTTTTGGAAAACCTATATGGCTGCCGTGACGTCGTGTGAAAACGCTCTATAAATATTTGCACAGAAGGCCGATATTAACATCAATTTTTACTGCAGTCATGTAACATGTGACCACGTTACAGTCACATGAACAATCAACGCGCACACAGATCTACGATCATCTACTCAAAGTTTTTGGCGTCGTTAAAATTGCTTCTTTAATACGAAAAAAATATCAATTTTCTTGGACATTACCTGACTGTTTTAATTTTGCCTCATTTCTCACAAGCAACCTACTATCAGGTATCATGTTCTCAACTCTAATCTCCCAACGTAACTGTCTCACAGACTATAACTCCTACCTGTTTTGTTTTGTTTTGTTTTGTTGGGAACGTAAGGACGTGCTCACTTTGTTAACTTGCCGTATTTTCAATTACCGAGGAACGTACCTTTTGCAGATTGATACTGATGTAACCGAGTATGTTTTGACGGTTTTGAATTGCTTCTAATATCTTTATTCCTTAAATCGTCTCAAGTAAGAGAACCTCTCATTCGCATGAGCTGCAAAATTGGGTGACTTTTTCAATCTTAATCGTGGTTCGAGATGAAGAGAAGAAGCGGAAAAGAAGTTGTTGTTTAGTAACATTATAAAATTTGATACAATCGATGTGTAAATGGTTTCAGAAGTTTAAAGAACTCAGTTGTATGGAAATAAAATTACTGGATAACAAGCTTTGTCATCCAGCATACAGGTCCGTGAAAATATTTACAGCTTGCCACAAAATTTCGCGCCTTGCATATTATAATAACCTGACCGAGAAAAAGTGCACATTTGGAAAACAAAATGTTCCATCGATGAATTCGAGAAGGAATCTGAGAAAGGTACATTTAACATTTTTTACCTAGAGCTTATTAGGAATCCTGGATCTACCGTTGAGTTTGTGAGATTTTCTTTGGCAGCTTTTTTTTTATGTATTTTGAAACAGAACAACACATTCAAAATACAAAATGAAAATCGTTGGCAAGTTTCCTGCTATACTATCATGAAAATTGTCAGTGAAAATAATCGTAGTTTGAATACTGTTGTTGTTTATACTGACGTCATTTTGATAGACAGAGTGAAATATAATGAAATGTATGAAGTCAGCATGTTTACTCGCTCATTTAGCAATACCCTGTAGCATGAATTTTTTGCAGGTTTTAACTTTTGCGATTTTTAACGGGTTTTTCCACGATCCGTTAAAAAAAAGACCCGTAAATAAAAGTTCCCGCAAAAATTAACTCCATTGGCAAAATTATACGTACAAACATCATATGAATAGACTTGTTGACAAAATACAGGTGTGGAAAACATCTTGAAGGATAATGCATCATGTGGTACCGTAATTATTGCTTATCCACTGTCGGAGCAATCAACAACACAGTTACAAGACCATGTAATTGTAACAGAGTGATGCTGACTATCGTGTTTTGCATCCCTACATATTGTTTCACTCAGTTGTCGATTGCATGTACTTTAATTTAAAAGACGAAAACTTTGTAATTCCAATTATACGGGACTTAATAACCAGCAAGAAAAAAACACAGTCTTTTACAATCACAAAAATTAGTTCCCGCGCTGCAAAAAAAATCGATCCGCAAAATTAAACTGACATACTTGTTTTGTGCCACCGTGTACTATCTTTTCAGATACACTAGTAGTTTCTTATAATACAAAACATGCAGTTGGAAAATATTCATAAAAACCACGCTTGAGAACAAATTAAGGAAAATAGATTATTTACTTCATGCAAATTAAGTCGGTTTTTTTGTCAAAAAAAAAATTAGAGTATTGTCCTTTTCCCCTGCAAAAAAAATTAATTTTTGCTCACAGAAACACTCAAAGTAGTCCATTAGTATCCCTTTTTAAATATCACACTGATTGTTATTTTGTTCCAAATTAATTTGTAAGCAGCTAAGCCATCCTTTCTTTATTTTGTACTCATATTAAAAATAAAATGTACATAACAAGGCCAGATATAATCTCGAAAACCTACCATTTCATTTTGCTTCCATCTGAATATATGATTGCATGTATCATAGAAGGGAAAAGGCAAAAATTTTTCAGCACTGTGTTGTGTTTTCCTCATATGACCTGCGCAAATTAATATTATTATTGAAAACCCTGGGGACGAAAAAGCTAGGGCGTTATACCTGGTTTGTTTATTACACTCTGGATATTCCTGACTGAAGTACATGGTTTCTCTTTTTTTTCGTTGCAGTTCTAAATGGAAAAAGTAGTTCTAAATAGAACTGATCACTAATGACAATAAATTCTACATCTCTAACTCGACCATCCACTGATAAGATAGGCGTGAGTTATAACTGTGAGAAGAATAATTATATTGACTTACATCACAGACGCTAAATAATTAATTATAAAAGTCTGTGTTAGTGGGCGGTACTTATAGGTTAACTTAAGAAGCAGCATTTGCTTCAAGTTACAAGGTAACGTCAGAGTGGAAGCAGATTAGAACCTCCTGCCTTACTGATTGCAGATGGTATAAGACATTGTTAGAGGCAATTTGAATGTTAGCAGGTACATTTTGTCTTCTGTTTCTACCCAAAGTTGATTTATAAAAGCCGTTCTATTTGTCTAAATGACACGTCTTGTACGTTTTTCCTTAGGACATTTTCGCGATGTTTTTAAGCATTTATATTCCATTTCTCCTGCTGTTTATGAGGTCGTGCCTTCTTACCCCTGCGCCACAGTACTCGCAAAACTGTCCGAGCGTGTTCGAAAGTTATGAAGGTGAGTATAAATTATATATATATTCCATATTTCAGAATCAGCAAGGTTTCAGGTTTACTGGTATATAATCGTGTAATAATAGTATCCAAGCGTTTTATACTTCGAGGATACCGTGAGGCACTAAACTTTTGCGGGTTCAAATTTTTGCGATATTTGCGTTTTTTCCACGATCCGCAGAAAAAAAGGTCCCGAAAAAAAAATATTCTCGCAAAAATTTCTTAGCAAACTTCACTCTACTGGTGAAATTATAGATAAAAACACCACAAGTAGAATCTTGTTGCTGCCATCAGCCACACAAAAGGACGATGTACTCGTGATAGAGCAGTGACACTGATTACTGGTGTGTATTACATCACAAAATGTTGTTTCACTCATCAATTGCACGCAATTTAGTGCCACACGGTATCCGGTTCGCGCAAAATACATAAATGCCTAAAATTTTAAAATTTGAAATATTCTGAAGAAATGTCCATAAGATAAGATTCTGTCAAATGGTTTGACTTTATTTGGTTTAACTGGAAGTTTGCATGGGTCTTGAAAATTAAAAGGTTTTGGTTAACATATTTTGCCTTTGGCTTCGAATTAATTTGAAAGCGTCTCAGATCGAAATAAGTAATTGCACGACGGGGTGACTCCTTTTTAAAATTACTGGGAAAATATGATCCTTATGTTTGAAAAATGTTTTTAGTTTATCTGCTTTCTGCTGTTCTAAAGTTTTCGTGGCTTCCGTTCACATTCATCAGAGCGCTGTTCTTGTCGTCTTTTACTTTATTTGCAATTCAAGACACGTGACCACGGGGAGCACATTCTCTCTCGTCAGCAGCAGAGCTGTCCAAATTCCATGAAAACCTTATTTCGTCCTTTCTTTTTAATTTCTAAAACTTGTACAGTTGAGACGTTAAATGAAAGCAGTTTACAGTTTCCTTTTTTTATCGAGTAACTGCACACAGGTGACACAATGGCTACAGGTGACACAACTACGGGTGACACAACTGATGCTTCATTAGCCGCAGCTTTTAATTAATCGCGGTACCTTCTCGTAGATTATGCCTTATTTGGTCACACATTTGACACAATTGAAGTTTACGACGATTCGGAGTGTGCCACAAGATGCATGACAAATGGCACCTGCCAATCGTACAATATTCAGACCCAAGGGAACAGTGCCAAACAGCAGTGCGAGCTTAACAACAATTCGCGAACCTCGGAACCCCAAGATTTCAAAGGGAAGCCTGGATTCACTTACTATGGCTTAGTTGAGGTACGTGTACTTAGAAGAGTCTCTGTACGATTAAGTAATTCACCATCTCCAAAGTCAGGGGAATGGAGGCAGCGGAGGCAGTGCGTCGTTTTATCCTTACCCTCAGATTTCATATAGTCCTAGTAATCCTTATGTGCTCACAAATGGCAACGCGGCCTATGCTAGTCAGATAGCGACTCAGCAACACTTCGTTCATACTTTCGGTTATTAATACTAATTACATCTTGAGTTAAACTTGTACCACAGTTCCTGTGAAGTAAGACGGGAATTCCTGTAATTGAAAGAATTGAAATGGAACGTGTTTGTTATTAATTGCTGCTTTTTTTTTTTGCGTGTTTGTTTGTTTGTTTGTCTGTTTGTTTCTTACTCTCTGCTTTTTAGTATGTGCAGCATTTTTTATCAGTCACAGTAGAACACCATCAATCCAGGTGTCTCATAGAAGGTCACCAGCAGTCCAAACCGACTCTCAGTTTTCGTCTACAAGAAAAAAAAGAGTCTGAAGCTACGTATCTACAATCTACGGCTTTGCGCGAGTCTGTTCAAAACCTGAGAGCCAACTAAAAGTATAAAGTTAGTTTACTGATTAGGAAAAATGGTCACAGAGCGAGTTTATAGAAGAAAAGCCAAAGATGCATAGCATTTATTTGACATGTGTGTATTTTTTCCATGCCTAAGTTATAACATAATTCTTTGGTTTCTTCATTCTTAGGTTTCTTGTGTGCAAAATACTTGTAGTGCTAAGGAAGACTGTCAATGTCATCCGGGTTACAAAGGAAAGAGCTGTCAGATTCGTAAGTAGGATTGGCTCAGCAAAAAATTAATCATGGATTCATAAACACCACACTTTCCACAATCGCAACCACAAATGTTCAGCTACTTGGACAAAGAGATTAGTGGGATACGGTATTTTGAGTTATTTTGGCCTCATACAAAATTACCTTTAAATCGAAGGAAATCTGAGAATAACAGTTTACTTAGATAGAGAACCCTAAAGAAATGATAATAAACCATAAAGGAGCAAGGATGATTAAAGATAGAGAAGATTGACACGAATTACAAAAGAAAAACTTGAAAAATTCAAGCTAAACTCTTCAAGATTCGCAAACCGTGACGTAGTTCCTTTAAAAAGCCTAATGACAGAATTATCACAAGCAACTTCTCTCTTTACCCTTGTTTACCCGTGACACCTGGGTTTTTTTGAGGCTACAACATTTTTATTTAAAAAATGTTTTCTGTTGGTGGCAATGTATAAATGCGTGACACAATCAAAATAAATAGCAGCCAAACAGAAACAGAGACCAACGACAAGTGATGCGGATCAAGCTTCGTGCCTTTTTACAATGAAAATGAGCTGGTTTTGAAGACACCATTCATCAACCGCTGATTAACTGACCGTTGTCAAGAGGTTAATTTGGCTGTTGGGACGTTCCCTATATTAGTGGCCGTTGCTGTTGTGGAGAGGTGGCCGTTAGTGGAGGCTCGACTGTAAACCTAAGGAAAAAACGAAACAATAAAAACGCTCACGATTAAGATTTCCGTTGTTTAAAGTAAACTTGATGAAAAATTAACATGTTTTAGAAATACATTTTCGTATTCAGATCATATTTCATGCACGCTCGTCAATAAACTGAATCAGTCAATATATTTGTTATATTTTTAGTGATAGATATTTGCTGTTATCATTGGCTTTCGGTTCTCTGAGCCTTTCTACAAGGCGCGGCGAAAAGATTCTGCTATGAGTAGCTACGATCGCTACGCTAGTACTAAATTTCAAGATTTCTGAAAGCCCACAAAGTTCTCTTCAATCCTTCCTTTATTTTTTGTTTTCGATCATGTCAAAACATATCTGTTGCTTTACAATATTTCCAGAGAGACTTGGATATTTTCCCTCAAGTCCTGGACTTTCTTGTAAGCAAATCCTGGACTCTGGAGACTCGGGAGGAGATGGAGAATATTGGATCGACCCAGAGAACAGTGGAAACCCTTTACGAGTTTACTGTGACATGACTACTGACGGAGGTGATTATCATCATTATGAAGAGAAGCAATCAAGGGACATATCTGAAAACGTTAGCACTTCCCTGCAAATTCAACCAATAGTTCCGATAGTTTCGCCCTTGCACAATGGTTTGAATAAGTTGTTTTAAAATTCTAAGGGACAGATTATGCATGACAATACAGGCAAGAGACTGAAACTGAGAGATATGATGTTAAGGTAAAGCGGGTCTGGTATGGTGGGGACACTAAGTGACTCTTGTTAAGATATTGTCTGAAAATCTTTCGTTTTAGACCTGAACAACATTATGTTTTGTATTTACATTGCGATTTTCACGACTGCCATTTGATTTTTTTCCGTTTTCACTCAATCCTAGGTGGCTGGCTTCTTATTGCCAACTTTTTGATCAACAGTCCTGCTAATCCCCCTGTATGGACCGCTGACACATCATACCGCGCGATCAGAAACTACCACAACAACAGAATGGGCATCACAACAAACGCCATGAATGAGCTGAGAACACACTTGTCTTTCACTCAACTTAGATTCTACTGTAGTAAACAACAGGGACGTACGTTCCATGTGACCACGGTCGCTAACAGTCCTGGTAAAGCTGCAGTTCAGTATTTCAGCGGTCAGACGGATACACTCCCCTACTCGTGCAACTCGTTTGTTAGAATGAAAGATGACAGTTCTTACCTTGCCAAACAGTGCAGCCAGTGGGGAAATGATGGAATATCGCAATTTGTCGGGAAATGGGGGCACATTGACAAAAGAGGTGCAACACGTATGTACGATCACACCGCATTTGTTGCTAATCTTTATCACTGGAAGATCACACACGGAGTTTGGCTATGTGATGACAAAACCGGCAGCGGCTATTTGCCTTTGTCATCTGGAGATTCTTGGAAAATCTACTTGCGTTAAATAACGTCTTAAATGATTCTACCTGTAAAATAATTGCCTGCTAACATAAAGCAACATGCCTACGTTAACCGAACCAAGTTTGTGACAAGATATTCGAGTAAAAGTAACAACTAATGTACTTGAAACTCTCAACATTTTATCAGTGGCAAATCTTTATTTGAAAGGGAGCATTTACAAAGCTTGATATACACATCTGACAATATTTAAGAAATACAGTTAAACCTCTATATAACGAGCACCCTGGGCAAAATAAACTGGTGAACAGAGTTGGCCGTTGTAGGAAAGTTTTAATGTTTCCCTTCATAAAGAACCGGCTGTTAATTGAGATTCCGCCTGCATTACTTAGTTTATTGACATATTCACTCTCGGTCTATGCTTCTTACGTCTCCTTGACAGAAAGTGAGTTTGTCCCTCCGCTCCCACTATCATTAATGTCGGGGGAACCAGCAGCTGTGGGTATCGCGGGAAAACAAAGCTCGCTGTTGGGCCAGTCAAAAATATTTAGTGCAAGTTAGGTTTTCAGACCCAGACCTATTCCCAGACTAGGTATGGTTCTCTTTGTTATTTTTAATTTCTCTCTCTGTTTTTTTTGTTCACCTGTAAGATAGCTGGTATGGTTCACAAAATGAATAAACAATGTGAACAAAAGTCTAATGCTGAGCTTTTGGAAGAAGTCGTCCCTGGCGCAACTGAAGGAAGAAAATCTCTTTTACTCCCATATCATACCTTGTTTACAGGTCATGGTAAATTGTCTGTGTATTGAATTGTTACCCAAACCTTTACATTTTACAAAGACCAAGAACCAAGTTCACGCTCAAGAACATTTTAGTTAATTTATTAGCGCTGTCCTATAATTATTAGCTATGTTTGACATGTACTTAAATGCTTTCCAAGTCTTTTTTTTATTTCTTTATTTTCCCCACTTAATAATGTAATTGATCTGTTTCCTCACCGAAAAGCATTACGGAAGAGAAAAAAACATAATAAAGTGTATTATCGTTCGTCTCACGATGTAGTCACTTGAGATGTAGATCGCGACGTTTCGACTGCTTACTGCTAGTCTTCTTCAGGCGATAAGGTCGACTGATTGCACGGTATCATTTATATCACAAAGGTCGGCTGAGATTGGTGCATTTCGATCCTCCTATTGTTCCATCGTTCTGGCGAGTAGCTGTTCCCTCAGTGGTCCGCTGTTGTACCCTTCTCCTGTTGTTGTGTTTTTTGATCGTGGGCATCCATGCTTCAGGAATTTCAATTCCACTATCCCTGTTGATGTTATTAGGGTGAAGTCTTATGTGAATAATATATTCATATAAGATAATATATTCACATAATATATTCGGAACAATGGAACAATAGGAGGATCGAAATGCACCAATCACAGCCGACCTTTGTGATATAAATGATACCGTGCAATCAGTTGACCTTATCGCCTGAAGAAGACTAGCAGTAAGCAGTCGAAACGTCGCGATCTAAATCTCAAGCGACTACATCGTGAGACGAACAATAATACACTTTATTATTGCATCTACCACGATGAATAACAACAACCTTTTCCTCGACAAAAAAAAAACATTTCCTCAGGTTTGAATTTGTACCACAAAGTACCATTTTGTCAACCTTTCTCTATCGTTCATCAACTGGAAAAGAACACAATTAAACTTGTAATGATTTTGCAGGTATGGTAAAATTAACTCGCAGCAAACAACCCTTTAGTAAAGCAAAATAAAATTCAGGATTATGCACCCTTGTTTTTCGGAAGCCATTGTTATTGATAGCTACTTGACCCAGACTGTGAGGCGAGGAGACTGTTTGAATGCCATTTGATTGGGATAGTCTCCTTAACTGAGCGACACACGGTCAAGACAACACACGTTGTTATCTTAGGGGTGTCAGAGGACTGACTGATAATGTTTTACCCAGTATAATTCTTTAAACAAATAACATTTAAGGGAGGGGAAATGAGTAATTACGTCAGAAAAGAAACTGTCATTTGCTGATTTGCTGTATCCATAGTTGCAGTAAGGTGACACTTTGAGATAACTTAGAAATTCATCATCACTTTAAACAAAAATGAATACTTTTCGCGATCAATCTTTCCAGAAAGTAGGATGACCATCACTTTAATGATGGACAAAATTTATTTGATACCTGAACAGGGTATAACTGAACATTAGCTTAACAGCTGTACTTGGTGCCTGGATGAATCACAAATCATGAGCTAACCCAACCAAAACCTTGTTTATAAAGTTTCTTGTTTGTTTGTTTACTTGATTGTTTGTTTATTATCTATCAGCAGTAAAAGTTTGCACCAAACCTTGGGACTCCAACGTTTATCTGGTACCTAACAATTTGGTGTGAGATGTCACTTTGTCAAGTCTCATCAGAGGCTCACTTTTCCCTCTTTTAAGAGGAAAAAGTTATGTACCAAACAGGAGACGTGATACTAAAATAAATCACGTTTCATTCTTCTCCTCGAGTCCCATACACACTCCCTGATTAATTCGAACTGAGAACAGCGCTTTTAACATCAAAGATCTAATAGATCGTTTTCACTGTACTGTCACACAGCAAAAAAATAAATCGGAAACTATTCAATGGTTAAGGTCTAGAAATTGTAATGTTATAGTAGATAAGTAAAGAGGACACTTCTCCAAGTTTTAGGTCTCTGTGCTTTCGTCGAAATGTTTTGCGCAATTTTACAGAGCCCAGTATGGAGCCGCTATGTTGGTGTACATCGGTGGTACACCAATATGGCGGCCGAATAATAGTGTAAACATCTGGAACTTACGTACTTTGGCTATCTAGTAGACTGATTGTCTGGACTGAACCAAAAAACATTTACAAAAGCACCCTTCCTAATACTTTGACTCCTAAAAAGGCTAAAAATCAGGAGATAAGTGTACATTTTTTGTTAAATGCGATCGAAGATTCATGTTACTCTCCGCCATAACTCTGAAATTCAAAATGCGCTGGTTTCCAAACGAAGCACGCTATTGAGCTGAAAAGTTGTAATCAGTTATAAATTTAGATCCCCTAATTCCTGATGAGGATAAAAGCTTTCGTGGCTCTTTAGCTCTGGATTTTGGAATTTGATGACGCCACGTGAAAACGGCTGCTAAACTAAATAAACCTGTGATAAAATAATAATAATGCCTTAGTTTACCCCATTACTATTCTATTAAATCATGTACTTGCAAGCACCTGACAAAATCTGTAACGAGCGATGGGTCCGTATCGGAGAAATAATGTTCTCAGTTCTTTTTTCTCGTTAAGTGATTAACGGACATAAATTTTCCAGAAGTCTCCAGTTGATACATAACGGCCAGGGTAGTCCTCGTCATCACAGTCCCATCTGTTCCAAGCAGGATTAGTGGCCCAATGATACTTAAACCCAATGAATGCTGCAAATTCATACAACTCTCGTTGTCCTTCATGTCCCCATTTGCCAACATTATAGGCACCACCATCTTTTCCCCAATTGGCACAATCCCCTGCGAGCAGTGAGTTGTCTCCATCAAGTCTTACAAATGATCCACAGGAGGAGGGCATGGCATCCGTCTGACGACTGAAGAACTGGACTACAGCTTCACCCGCACTGTTAGCGACCGTCGTCACATGGAACGTACGTACAAGCTGTTTATTGCAGTGGAATCTCAGCTGGGTGAAGGACAAGTGTTTTCTCAGTTCTTTCAAGGCGATAGTCGCTAGAACCATGTTGTTGTTCTTATGATGGTTGATACCGCGGTATGATGTCTCAATACTCAAGGTAGTGGGAGGAGATGAGCTGTCAATCACAATGTTGTAGATCAAAAGCCAGCCTCCTAAAAATGAACAAAGCCAGGAAAATATCTATATATACATGGTCTTCAAGTTCCTCAACTTGTCATAGAGTGCAGTATATCTCATCGCACAAGTCGGTGTCTGAGTATTTCTAATTTTAAGCCAATCGTAAAGTGTAAATGATGCAAAACCAATTACTTTTCGACACTCAAATGAAAACCTCTCTAACAGTAGTAATTGTAGTTGTTCCCCCATCAAATGAGGCGGTGCAATAAAAATTCAGGCACCGCCTCTTAGTAAAACAGAAAATCGTTCAAGGTACCGTACGCACTAGGTTGCAAGATTTGTTTGGGTCTGCCAAAAATGTCGACAAATTTTGTCTCCACCAAATTTTGAATTTGGTAATCGCGTACGCACTTGAAAACATCAAAATATTTGATAACCACAAGTGTCAATAGCATTGAATGTATAGACTCTAAAAAGCAAAATCAAATTTACTTGATTGACATTTTCAGTCAGATTAACGCCTGCAAATTGTAAACTCTGACAGTTTTGACGCTTAACAAAAATTTTTCCTGCTCCGAGGCAGGACGACGGCGCCTTTGAAGTTTGGTACGGCTTGACAAAATTTTTGGAGGAACAAAAACACTGTGCACACGTGTAGAACGGAACTGATGACAAATATTTTTGCAAAATAAACAAAAATTCGCCAAGTGCGTCCGGGCCCTAACTTACCATCGTCAGTGGTCATGTCACAGTACACTAATAAAGAATTTGTATTGTTCTCGGGGTCGATCCAGTACTCCCCGTCTCCTTTGGAATCTCCAGAGTCCCGGATGTCTTTGCATGAATGACCTGGCTGATGTGAAAACCAACCTCGTCTGACTGAAATTGAAAATCTACGCTTAACATTACGTGTTAATCTCCGTCCCTTAGGTTCCACCTGTCTATTTGAACAGTATGTTTGTTGCTGTTTACAAAATAAGACTAACAACAGCTGGGATGATCATTCCAGTGAGGGCTGTTCAAATAGTGAGGGCTGCCCGTGAATTGCAAGTTATACTAGACGATAAACCCTTGAAACAATCTGAACATTTCAAGTATTTGGGACTGCGCATTGATAATCGCCTAAGCTGGAATTTTCATATTGCTCAAATATCTTTTAAGATTTATCCTAAACTTAAAATGCTTAATAGGATTTCATCCTACTGAAGTAGAAATATATTTTATTAAGAATATATAAACAGACTAATCTTCCTATATTTGATGTGGGTGTATGGTTTGGGGAGATTGCGGTAAGCAGAATGTTCAGCGTTTAGTACGCCTCCAGAATCAAGCAATGCGTATTATTTTGTCAGCTTACCGTAAATCCTGTACTCAGGACATGTGCTGTAAGCTAAGTCTTTTATCATTACCTTCAATTCGCTTACAAAATTGTTAACAACATATATTGTCCGGCCAGGTCAGTTAAATAGTTATTTAGTTAAGCGATCAGAGTCACATGATAAAAGATCTTTAAGGGATACCACTTAATTAGATTTAGGGGGAATGTCTTCAGCAATGGGCGGACAGTCTTCGTTTAAGTATGCTGCTGCGAAGGACTGGAATGATCTTCATAGCTAGGTTCAGCTAATCGGTTTTTTTTTTTTATCACGATAAATAAAGATTTTATTATTATTACTATAATTATAATTATTATTACTATTATTGTTGTTGTTGTTGTTGTTGTTGTTGTCATAATTATTATTTTTATAAAATAATAGTCCAACAGGTTTAGTATACAAAATAATATACAGAAGATAACTTGTTACAAAGAATGGGATCTTTCAAATTGTTTAACTTGCCATGAAATTGCACATGTTAAAGCAAATTAAGCAGTCTCGAAGCTTTTCAACGTTCTAGCAATCAATTTGTACGTACTGCTTGCTTTTTGGTCGACGTGGTCAAGTGACTGGTTTAATTAAGGCAAAGAGGGAGTCTTATTTTTGAGATGCATGACAGGTGAGACCTTCCTGTTGAATGAATGAAGGAATGAATGAATGAATGAATTTTGGTGTTGTTGTTGTTGTTGTTGAGGCATTTTTTGTTCGAGGTCATTTTCTTTAGGATCATTACAATCGCTTTCTCTCACGGTGGCCATCATGACGGTCGTAGGAATCACAGGAATTGTGGAAATCATATGGAAACAAGCCTTTTCGCTGCCTCTTTCATGCTTCGTACTTCTCCTGCTGGTGCATATTTCCTGTGTATTTTCAGGGTTGGCTTTAAAGTCCTGAACTTTACTACTTAAGATTACCTTTATACATATATAGTTATGTTTCAATACTACACTCACGCGTTTGGCATCGTTCTCCTT
This sequence comes from Orbicella faveolata, assembly GCF_042242905.1. Classification (NCBI taxonomy): domain Eukaryota; kingdom Metazoa; phylum Cnidaria; class Anthozoa; order Scleractinia; family Merulinidae; genus Orbicella; species Orbicella faveolata. Next base: position 31,835,096 of record NW_028301547.1, on the reverse strand, counting down.
TGTACCCTGGATGGCAGTCTGCACTTTGTTTATCCTGATCTGTGGAACCGTCGATGCAGGATCCCTGTGTTAGGTTTATAAAGTGCATGGTTATCTTTGTTTTTTCTTAATCAAACAATAAAACTTCAGATAAATTAAATTTTGGCAGATTTAAATTAAATAAGGTTTTCTTCTTATTTATACCGGGTGCTGGGTCAACAGACCATATTCGTATTTTCGGTATTGAAATAGAACAAGCTCGCAACTGGGGCTAATGCAGGGAGTCTTTCCAATTGCAAATGAGAATAATTCCGCCCCATGAGCCTCCATTGCAAGCTAGTGCCAGTCCAATATCGAGAATACAAATATGGCCTATTATCAAATGCAAACAAAAATAATTTACATATTTAATCTTATAACACATCTTTTTATTGAGCTGTTGTTTAACCTGAGTTCTGAGGCGAAATAGTCTACCAACAGCTATAGTCATTATCTCTAAGGGATTATATACATTTCGTATTTATTCTCTGTTTTTGGCATTCAATTCATTGTATGTGATTCTAGCTGGCTAGAGAATTGCAATGATCGATGTTATTTTCTTAAGCCCTCCAATTAAAGCCCAATCTTCGTTATGGATTGAATATGATAAAACCTTTATCATAGAACAAACAGCAATCCGGTTGATTTCACTTTCTAAATGACTGACCGGTCCAAGAACTGTGAAGTAAAATCAAAACATGCAGGAAACGGTAAAAACCATAAAAGATTGCCGAAAAAAATCCTCCCGTAATCCGCATTAACCCTAAAAAAAATAACGTAAAATAAGCATAACAATGAATTTACTTTGACCTACTGGAAAATGAAACAAGAAGGTGGACCTAGCAAGAAGATCTTCCTTTTTTACGCTATTTTAGTACCCCGCCAAGGCGACTCAATTTTACACTAAGGAAAGATAAACGCACCAAACAATTTTTTAATCCACCAGGACTAGAGAGGTGAAACCTTTGCCAGGGAGAGAAAAATAACTAACATATAGCGGCACCGCGGGTATGAACAGAGTTACAGAGAAGTATATTCTACATTAGTATTATATTTTATCTATTCAGTATTCAAAATTTTCAAGAGAATTTATGACGATAATATAGAATGCAGCGTTCACCGGTAAAGAGTATTTAAAAATATAAGCTTTCGACAGCCGCCCTACTGTCTTCAACGGATAATAATTCTTCATCCGTCGAAGACAGTAGACTGGCTGTCGAAAGCTTATGTTTTTTTAAAGTTTTGCCAGAGAACGCTATGAGATTATTCTATACTATCATGACCAATCCTGGTAACGGATCCGCGATATTTTTAAGAATTTGTGACAGTATTAAATATTTGTATTCTTTTTATTTAATTTCGACCGAAATAACAGGTTGAAAAAAGTTTCAAGACTCGTTTATGACCTGGTGAGAAAAAGAAAACTATTTCGAAGGCAAGCACATAAACCACCCGTTTGTCCTTCCGCAGACATTTTCTTTAAATGATCATGAATTGAACCATTTAATGCCACTTGCCTCAACAGAGCCGTAGTATGTAGATCCTTGTTTCCGTTGAAAAGCATCTGGCGTCATCTGTCGTGTTTTGTTGTTTAGCTCGCAAATAACCTCTGACTTGTTGCCACTGGACTGAACGTTCAGCGACTTGCACTTGTGATTTTCGATGCATTTATGCAGACATGCAAACTCGTCGGCAACAACAGCTTTACCCATGGCGTGGTCAACTAACGTATGGTCTGAAATCAAAAAGTAGACCGGCCGGCGAACGTTTTCTTCATGCAAACAAACAGAAAATACAAGCTGACAGCGGAAGCAGAAGAAAAGGAAGTTCCATGTGAAAATAATAGTAAGAAAATAAGAGACGTGTTAGTTTCTATTTGGTTTACTCACCCATATGACTTTCAAAAAGGCTTCCGCAAAAGTCTTTGTTAGCCATCGCAAATAAAACTGACAGAATGTTCACAACCACAACCCTGAACTGATTTAGCCACAGACCAGCCATATGTCATTAAATTAAAGATCAGCGAGTCAGTATCTGCTTGAATTTTAGCTTTTGAGAGCGCTGAAGTTAGCTGGAGCTGCTTGGCTTGTTCCGTTTGACTGGTATTGTATTAATTGTATTGTAGCTGGTAATTTGTGCCTTGAAATTAAAATCGGCTTTCTTTTATCTTTGTGTCATTTTGAGTATCTGACATGAAAGAAGCAGCACCTTTTAAATTAATAAACGAGTCTAATTTTGTTAGATGTTCGATGCTACTAAAATTAAGATGCTTTCTCAATTTTGCTTGTCTTTCTTTCACGTTCACACTTTCACTCAAATTTAGACTAGTAAACTTGCATTGAGAAAGGTTGGTTGTTCGAGAACGATCCGTTTTCCCCTCCTGTGTCAAAACCATTTAATCATTTAATTGATTGATTGATTTTGTACGATGCTACTAAAGTGAATTTAGATTCTTTCACGAATTTTTCGTGTTTCCTTTCATTACCATTTTTCACTTGTAAAGAGATTTCCTTACAAACTGACGAAGTTAGGCCAGAAATGTTTGTGGAACACTTTTGTTAATAATTAACATGAATCAAACATCTGCTCCCTGTGGACCCCGGCCCTGTGATTTTACGAGACAAAGTTAAGCTCAAAATCATCATACAGTTGTCAGGATGCAATACACATACTCTGTACTACCATATGTAGCCTTTAAAGTTATTTCTAAGAATTTAATAGCACATCAAGACATTTAACCGGTCTAACCGGTAGACTGCATTGAGAAAGGTTGACAGTTCGCGAACGAGCAGTTTTTTCCTGCTGCGCTAAAACCTTGTTAACCCTTTTGTGCCAAAAACTAATTTTGACTTATGAGGAATGAAAGGCGAGTGTCCGTGAGAGGTTCAGATACGTTTAGATTATTTCACATCGTTACTAGTCGCCATTTCACTTTTATTTTTCACTTTTAAGGAGAACGATTTTGTTTAAACAGTTTTTTTTTTCAAAGGTTCGCATCATAATTAACAGGCCGACAAAAACATCTGCTGACCATGGCTGATTTAATTTCGAGTGGAGGCTCGAAGCCACCGCTTCGGGTTGTCTTTTAATATAAACCCCGGGGCACAAACCCTTTAATCTTCTGGGAAAGTTGAAAGTGCCTTGAAACGATTTTCTGCTTTTGCCTGTTTTGTCTCATGGACCTGGATAAAACGTTTTCTTTTTTTAAGTGAACACTGTGAGAAAAAGAGTGGAAAACTTACTCGTTTATTTCCCATTATCATAATGTAGATTTTCTCTGCTTGTACTATCAATATGCCTGTAGCTTTTGTTAGTTATATGTTTCTGTTGAGTTTCAGTAGAATTTTGCTTGTGCACTTATGTAAATGCTCCAATCTGATTAGCTAAGCTATCGTACAACACCAGCCATTAGTAAAATTCCTCTAGTATACTAATGCAAGACACTATGAGACGCAAAGTATTGTAACAAATAACGTCTTATTAGTGTTCCGTTTACAGTTGATACAATGTCCCATTGATGAATTCTAAATTCCCAGGATTGTATGAAGTGGTTTAACGCACATAAATCTTCCAGAAGTCTCCAGGAGAGACAACAGTTCCACGATCATCACATTCCATTCTGTCGTCTTCAAAGGCTGGATTAGGGGCCCAATGATAATCGAACGCGATAAATGCTGCATATTCATACAACTCATGCCATCCTTTATGTCCCCATTTACCAATGTGATAGCCACCGTCTTTTCCCCAGTTGGAACAATTCCTGGCGAGGACTGAGTTGTCTCCAGGAAGTCGTGCAAATGATCCACACGCGGAGGGCATGGCATCTGTCTGACGGCTGAAGTACTTGACTACAGCTTCACCAGCATTGTTAGCGAGCGTAGACAAGTGGAACGTACGTCCAAGTTGTTTTCTGCAGTGGAATCTCAGCTGCGCGAAAGACAAATGAGATCTTAGCTCATTTAAGGCGCTAGTCGCTAGAACCATGTTACTGTTGTTATAGTGGCTGATACCGCGGTATGATGGCTCGATACCCAAGGAGGTGGGAGGAGATGAGTTGCCATCAATCACGATGTTGAAGATCAGAAGCCAGCCTCCTGAAATAACCAGTATTAGTAGAATTCTACTAGTATACTAATGCAAATGCTGTAATCTGATTGGCTGAGCCATTGAACACTATCAGCCATTAGTGTGCAGTGGCTGGGGGTCGTCCAGGAAATGACGACGTTTTTTCGTTTTTCCGAAGTTTTGGAGGAAAATTTCGATGCAAATGCATAATTAAATTCTCGAGAAGTCTAAACGAAGGACATTTACGGTTTCTTGCGCGGGCACACAACTTCAATTTTAAATGCCAAGTCAATCCGAGCGATCTTTTTCAGGCGCAAGAAAATTGGAAACCGTTATTTGAAGTAAATTTTAGTAAGAATTCTACTAAAACAATTAGATTATTCGCTCTCGATTTCCATGAGGTGATAGTTGATTCGGCCTTCGGCCTCATCAACTATCACCTCCTAGAAATCTCGAGCTCATAATCTAATTGTTAATTAGGCGGCGTTCAATTTTGCCATGAGTTAAAAACGAAACACAAACTTGTTAATAAGAACAGTTTCTGTTCTTCAAGGTTCAAAGTAAACTAAACACAACGATAAGGACGGCTGCGTGGGGACATATGGATCATGTAAATGTTGTAGGGGTGTTCGCCGTACAGTGCTACTATGATCAAATTTTTACCCCTTATTAGCTTGAATTTTTAGGAGTATCACATAGAATTCCACGAAGAATCAAAAATGCCGTTTTCCTGTTTCTGTTTTTATGACAGTCAACATTTGATGGTTATCTATTTGAATTTTAATGAATGCACAGTTCTTCACAGGAATAGATAATTTTAACAAAAGGAAAAACACTATTACCAATGGATAGCCAAAAGCTATCCATTGGCGATAGTGTTTTTCCTTTTGTTATCGAAACAATTGTTTTTTCGTTTAAATTATGTATAAATAGTTTATTCTGTTATTCATTCACTTTATGCGAATGTAACCGTCGGATTGATTGATTCAAAGTTTTTCAACGTTGCAAAATCATTAGTTTCTAAATGTCTGCATTAGTTCCGGAGATATTTAAGGTTTTATTTAAATGAGTGGACTGATGACGCCATATACTCAACCCAATATTACATCAAGTATGTTAATAGAAACATCTGGGTCAGTTTGCAGCACAGACCACTGAAACGTGGTAGGCTGATAGTACTACAAGCAACACACCTACGGCTATGAAAAAAAATCTATTTCCACGGCAACTCACTCTTTGCCAGTCCTCGCCAGTCTGATTTCAATATTTTAGATATTTTTGGCACTAAAATCATTAAACAAGGCCACAAATTCGACCTAACGGATTTATTTGCTTGTTGGATCATGCAGAAGAGGCACCACTAGCAAATATCAAAATGGAACGCCAAAGATAGGGGAGGTCTGAAACAAAAGTGTTAAGCTCATATCGTAGAGCACAATTGCTTTGCGAAATTATATAACTGAGTTGGTATAACTGATGAAAGCTTTGGAGAGCTGACTAAACACAGCTGTTTTGCGAAGCCACACCCACTGTCAAGACTAATTAAAAATCACTAGAGCCCCCGTTATAAGCAATAATCATTTCACTTGCCTCCGTCTGTTGTCATGTCACAGTACACTAATAAAGGGTTTCCATTCTTCTCAGGGTCGATCCAGTACTCCCCGTCACCTGTGGATTCTCCAGCATCCAGGATACTCTTGCAAGAATGGAAATAGTGATGCAAATACCAATCTCGTTTAGCTGCAATGGAAAATCGTTTTCCCCATTAGAAGCGTAATTTTAATGACCTTTAATTTTTTTTTTTTAATTGTCTTTTAATGTACATGTAAAGAAGTATAAAAATAAAATGGGATGTATGCAAGGTTGAGACCGGCGAATTACAGACCGTCCGTTTGACAATGCCAAACGTATATAGCAAGACGGAGGACTTCAATGTTGCAAAATACTGATAGAAATGTTGTTGTGGTCGTAGTTGGTGGCAAGTTGAAGTTGTCGTAAGGAAAGGACTACTATAATATTGAGGAAGTACAAATGGCGGAACGCCCTGAGTGATAATCCAAAAACTCCTGCGCAGCAAAACGAAGAAAACGTTCAAATCGAGCCTTGAAAAGGAAACTTGGACTCTCGGATCGACCTTCGAAAAAGAAAATTTGTCGAACAAGTCTTGCTAAGAATTAGCAATTGCCCAAGCTTCCTACTCCCTCCCCTTCTCACTCTCGAAGATATAATCGCGTTTTATGACGATTCCTTAACTTAATAGCACTAACTCAGTAGCACTCACGCGTCTGGCATCGTTCTCCTTCGTATTTTGGGTGGCACTGACCGGAATTTTGTAGCTTCTTCTGCTCACTGGAGCCATCGATGCAGGACACCTGTATCGGGTTAAGACAAGATTATCGTCTTTTAGTGAAGAACATGAATTAAAAAAATTAAAACATGATCTAAGCTACTCGGGGAAGTCATATACTTCATTTGGATTAGTTCTCAGGTATTTAAACCAAGTTTATGATTTTGAACTGCTTTAGTTTGTTCCGTGTTCATTTACGATCGGAATGGGAAGGAAATATATATAATATATTGTTTAGTTCATGGTTTTCTTCTTTGACGGGCCGTGAAACTAGTTTTTAAAAAATAGGAAAAGTGTTTCTGGAAATTACATTTCTAAGACAAAACTTTTGGCCTTTTATTCGTAATTCCAAGAGGGAGTGTTATCCTCAGCCCATTTTTTCAGTTGACTTAACATCGAGCTCAACAATTAATTTTTGAAACAGACCAAAAATGTAAAGTTTTTCTCATAATTGCTTGAAAACGAATTCAAGCCACGCATTCAACTTGCCTCAACAGAACCGTAGTACGTAGAACCTTTCTGCCATTTAAAATCATCTGGTTTCATCTGTCGGGTTTTGTTGTTTAACTCACAAAGACGGATTGAATTATTGCCACCAGAACGAACATTAAACGACTTGCAACTGTTATTTGCGACGCATTTTAGCTGACAGTCAAACTCATCATTAACAACAGCCTTATCCATGACATGACCAAGTAAGGCATGATCTGAATGAAAAAGCACACATGAAGTTATTCTCATTGGAAACAAACAGAAATAACCGGACAGAAGAAATTCCAAGTTTGCATGCGATAGCTTTTTCAATGAAAACAGTCCACAAAATCAGAAGTTATGATACCTACCAACTTGAGTTTCAAAAACGCTTCCACAATAGTCTCTGTTTGCCAACACAAACACGATTACCGGGAGAATGTTCAAGGTCACTAGGGTCAACTGAACTAGCCAAACCCCAGCCATCAATAATTTCAAGATATCTTTAACGAGTAACCCTTACGTGTACAAGTTGGAAATCTTTGAGTCTTAGTTAGGTATGAAACATCGCAGCCATCCAGCAGTTTGAGTTTTTGTATACAACGGAGCGAGTTTAATTTCTTTTTGCAAGACAAGTTTATTTATAATTCATATGCATAGCAACACCACATGTGGTACCTCGGCTTTCTTTTACCAGCTCTTTATTTTGAGTTTTTCCCATTAAAAACTCCTTAGCTGCTAAATTATTTAACATTTAATTTTTTTTCAGCAAAACACAAACAGTCCCGCAAAAATTTGTTTGTCGCAATATGGGGAATGATGGAGTACTAAATTCTCAGGATAGCGTATATGCACCATGTCGAAATTACACACAAACTGGTTGTTTCATCAGTATGATACTTGGATGAGTCTTAATTTACGTTGGGCGTTCATCTAAACGTCGAGAACGACTATTACAAACTCAGCTCTGTTTTGTACCTCTGGCATCGCAGTCACAACTAACTTTAATTTACAGGCAGGCGCAGTAATAAATTCAACATTTTTAACCCTTTCTACGCGTTACTCCTTTGCTGGATATTATCTGAACACTTATTGCTTTCTTTTTTCAAAGTATTCACATGATGCAGTGTAGATTCTACGTGCAGGTGGATTCAAAAAGCAATTTCTTATCGGAATTTATAAAATAACTAAGATACAACGCGCACTCTGATTGATCAAGCAATATATCGCGATCAACTTCTGGTCCCAATTTTCCTTGCAAATTTCCATGTATATGCTGAATGAAAAGATTTTCGTGTTATTGATATCTCAGCTGGTGAACGCGGAAACTGTTTATTTTGTTCTTGCTAGTGATGTGAGTACTTCAGTTCGCGCGTAGTTCTGTCATATCGGGAGCCAACTCTATTGACCAATCAGAGCGAGCGTATTATCTCAGTTATTTTATAAATATGACGATTGACCACTCTTTGCCATATGATCTTACAATAATCGGATTACCGGTACACAAATTCCCAGTCATGAGTTGACGTTGTAATCATCCCTTTATATAAATAAAAGGTTGCCAAAGCAACAATACAAACTATTATTATCAATACGCGCGGCCAAATGACAAACTGCCCTCTATAAAACGCGCCATTTTGCGGGCCAAACGGGGGATGCGCGGGCTGAATATGTATTTGCCGCCCTGATTATGATTGGCTGCAGAGATGTCAAACGACTTCGCTCGGCCAATGAGATCCTGAGGATACCATTTTTAAAACTCACAAATGCGAATTGAATTATTGCCACCAGAACGGACATTAAATGACTTGCAACTGTTATTTGCGATGCATTTTAGCTGACAGTCAACTCGTCATCAACAACAGCGTTCCCTATTACGTAACCAAATAAGGTATGGTCTGAAGAAAAAGTAAAGGAAGTTTTCTCGAACAAAATAAACAGAATTTAAGTAAGACTGGAGAAATTCCAAATTTTCATGTCTTTTGTGCAGTTTTTTCTCGTGCAAGCAGCTGACTATAAGGTAGAAAAGAGAAATTGTTGGAACACATTTGTTCTGGACTTACCAACGTGCGTTTCAAAAACGCTTCCGCAGAATTCTATGCTTGCCATCACAGATAAAACTAACAGAAATCTAGGGATCATTGTGGCTAACTCAGTCAGTCACAAGCTATGGCTAGCCATAGAGAGATATTTTTCAGTGAGTTGCTTACTTTAATTCTACCACTAAATAGTAATTAACTCGTTTCGAGTCTCATTTAGATATGACATTAAGTCATAGTGTGTGGATGTATATTTTACAGGGTCGAGTGAATTCATTATTCATAGCAACAGAATATAAACAAAACAACAACAAAACAAAGCATTGTCTTTTTGTCGACAACACATTTGGCAGTACACTGTAATTAACTTGAATTTCCTTTAATCATCCCTCTATGAGGGTGGCAAAGGTGTGATAACAATCACGCATCACGCTGAATTTTTCTATTAAATCACGCAACACGGAGAATTTTTTTCACCAATCACGCGTCACGTAAAAAAAGTAAGTACATCGCCAATTTTACGTCCTCGACCCTAAAAGCGTCGTTAAAAGAAGAACTTTGTCGATTCAACCACAAAAATGCATCGTCAAAATTATGACATCTCACGCGAAAACGTTCCTTACGGTATCCATTCGAACGCACGGCAAGTGAACCAGCCTGCGAACAGGCTCCCAGCAAGGGCGGAAAAAATATCCGGCAGGGACGGAAAAAAAAAACATCCAGCGAGCGAAGCAAGTCGTCAGGCGCGAAAAAAAGAATTCCGCGAGCTGCGCTCCCCCTCGTCACCTAGCCCTAGACCACACTTGGCTAGCTCGCACTAAACCCATTAACCCAACCGGAAGCCTGTTCCCAGGCTACAAGTGAACGGATAATTTGAATAACGATAGTCAATTTACTTGTTCCAAGATATCTTAAGACCGCTTGGTTCTAAATGAGTTAATAACCATATAATGAGTAATGACTCTAGAAACGATTTAATGAAATGCAACCTGTGAAGGTAAATGTGAGGGATTCATGAGAGGTGGGCTGTGTGGGTAAATGTTGGGAATTAATTCGATGAAAGCTGTGTAGGAATATATGGGGATAAATGAGATGTAGGCTGTGTAGGTATATGTGAGGGATTGATGAGATGTAGGCGGTGTAGGTATATGTGAGGGATTGATGATAAGTGGGCTGTGTAGGAATATGTGTTGGATTAATGAAATGTAAGCTGTGTAGGTATATGTGGGGGATTAATGAAATGTAAGCTGTGTAGGTATATGTGGGGGATTAATGAAATATCTTGCTTTGTAGGTATATGTGGGGGATAAATGAAATGTCTTGCTTTGTAGGTATATGTGGGGGATAAATGAGATGTAGGCTGTGTAGGTATATGTGGGGGATTAATGAGATGTATTGCAGTGTAGATATTTGTGGGGGATTAATGAGATGTATGCGGTGTAGGTATATGTGGGGGATTAATGAGATGTATGCTGTGTAAGTATACTGAGATGTAGGCTATGTAGCCATATGTGGGGGATTAATGAGATGTAGGTATTTGTGGGGGATTAAAGAGATGTGGGCTGTGTAGGTATATGTAGGGGATTAAGGAAATGTAGGCTGTGTAGATATCTGTAGAGGGGGTTAATGAGATGTAGGCTGTGTAGGTATATGAGGGGGATTAATGAGCTATAGGCTGTGGAGGTATATGCAGGGGATTTATGAAATGTAGGCTGTGTTAGTATATGTGGGGGATAAATGATAAGTGGGTTGTATAGGTATATGTGTTGGATTAATGAAATGCAGGCTGGGAGGGGATATAGGGGGGATATTTAGGGGGGTGGTTGAGGAAGAATAATATATTCAGGAGGTACTGTTTTAAGAGAGATTAAGAGAGATGTGTATGCGCTGGAGTTAACTGGCCGCCCAACCATCCGGGTGGTGTCGCACTTATAAAGCGAAAGAACAAAAGGCTCGACTGTGAGCCAATGAGAAAGTACTGACGTCATAGCCAAACTGGTAAAACGAGTTTCTGACACCGGCTGTTTTTGATGATTCAAAATGGCGGACATACCTTAACTTAAGGCTATAATATGCTAATTTGTCAAACATTCTTTATATGCACGCTTATGTTCTGTAAAGGCTTTGTAATTTATGCTATACATCCAGTTAAAATATACGCGTTCTTGAGTTACAGAAGCCGGATTAAGCCTTGATTGATGACGTTTGTTTAAGGTTCTCTCTGCCATCTAATACTACACGTTGCAGCGAAAGGGTAGTTCAAATTCGTCGACGTCTTCCATCTACGAATGCCTGCGAGCGAAAACAACTTCCAGTGCCTTGCCGCCTAAAGCATCACGATTTTCAATGTTATTCCACCAGATATCATTGTCTCCGCAACGTTTAGATTTGAGGTCAATTAAGTAGCGAGATCCCCGAGAACTGGAAGCTATGGAAAGAAAAATACTGTAATAATTACTTGCTTTGGAGCGGGAAAGCCCCGTGTATCAACTCGCCATGTTCAAGGACGTTATTGATGACGATGGCTTTTACGTGTTCAAAGCCTTAAGCTATACTGAAGAAAAAGAAGAAGAAGAAGAAGAAGATGCAAACGATTGTCATGTAGTAATGGGGTAGATGAAAAGATATTGCATCGACGAAGTAACGTAAACGAGATTGTTTCAGCAGAAGGGAAGAACTTCCTACCGAAACGCTCGACAATTTAATCGCTGAACTAAAAAGAACCTTGGCAAAGAGCTGCAATTTATATGACTTTTTACGGCTTTTACACGATACTCTCATCTGCGTTCGACTGGTCTTGGGATAAAACATGAGCAAAGAACAAAGCAGCCACTCAGGATCACAGACCCCACGTTAAACAAGTGTATCGACCTTCCAGCATCCGAGATGCAAATATAGGGATCTTAACAATGACGACGGCGACGTCAACGACAACGCCTTGTAAAATTGAATTTGTCCAGGATGCCAATGGTTCTAAAACCTCAGCTCGTTCAGGCTGAATATGTAATGACAGCGTTCAATCCTAAATGGAAATACGAAAAATTCGCAGTTCGACTCATCGTTCACGTTTGCGGTCATTTTGCGTTGTTGTTTTGCAGAGGACGGCTATGAAACGTGCAAAGGTTTACAGGTTTTGCTCATTAAACCTTTTGTTTGGTGGTGCTCATTGACGTCGTGGTTTGCTCCAGATTCCGTCCACACTACGACGGAGGAATTTAACGACGCATACAGCTTTATTTCTACGGTTGGACCTAAGGCCCAGAGTAATCCGTCACGAAAACGGAGCTTTTCGAAAACGCTTTTTCAAACCGGAAGAATTTGAAAACGCCGGCTTCGAGTTTTCATGTGGACGGAAACATTTTAAAACGGATCTTTTCGAACACGATATGATCAGGAGAACCACGTGATTTCCCTGGCCGAGATTTCCTCAAACAAAAATATAAAACGACTGGTGATTGTTGCGTTTTTAAATTCCTCCGGTGTAGTGTGGATGACCGGGCCTAAGCTTCCTAGGCTCCTAATGAAGTCAATAATCAGACGGCGTTCTTCAATGGTCTTCAATGAGTCCAAAGAGAAAAAAATCGGATGACCCGCGCAATCAGAAATGCACCATAAATAACTGCACCGTAAACATTATATATCTTTAGGAGTGGAACTCTTTAAGGACTTCGATCAAGTTTAATGTTTGTTATATGTTACCAGCATTATCACGAAGGCTGACCCGGCGGCTAAATAAAGTTTTACTTTACTTACTTTTACTGTCGGATTTATCAGAAGGAACCTGGAACACATTTAAGAAAAACTCTTGTTATTCATTAGTGAGAGACCATCTGTGTGGGATTCACAAACCCAAAAGGAAATTCATGACATCCAGATCTAAGGTGTACAACGACAAGCCGCTCGTTTTGTTAAACATTTTTATCATCGAATACCAGGGTATGTGACCAGTCTCTTGAATGAGCTAATAATGATAACGCATCTCATTAAAATCGGTTCTGCAGCCATTTCTCTTTAAATCAGTTGTTATCAGTTCATTTAGAACGAAGTAGGCTATTCACGTGATATATACTACTACCGCGAAGGTAGCTATATGTAACATGCAATATTCATTAGATTAAGAACAATTAAGATTACAGAAAATGGATATCGGAAGATGTGCTCTAGTGACGGTTATAACTTATTTCTTCTGTAATCTTTGGAGATCGGGTGATTTTCCCTTGTCTACTCTCAGAGTGTTCACACGTATTTTATCGCGCTCCACTGTTTTGTATTTTAGTCGGTTTTCAATTCGTTAAAAATGTCTCTTACAAACGAGAATTCATCATCAATTGCATCTTTGGCTAGTCGACTCAACTACTTGATCACGAAGGATCAATTCAAGTGGTATGGGGATTTTAAAGCTTTGATTTGTCTGGTCAAGACATCACTCGAGTTTACGGAAGACGGCGAGATCTCAGAAGATCCAGCCCATAAAATGTTTTCATTTAAGGTGGGTGATATCATAGTGAAGTGGTATTCTTCGACTCATATCGTCCAAACCCAAGGGTCTGGTTACGCCATCTTGCGAGAAAAACTAGGCAACCTCTTTAAATCGAATTATCCCCCTGTTACATCAGTATCCCCCTGTTAAACCATTATCCCCCTTTTAAATCAGCATCCCCTTGTTAAATCAGTATCTCCCCGTTAAATCAATATCCCCTGTCAAACCAGTATCCCCCTGTTAAGGTCTTTAAGAGACTCTACTTTCTCCATCCCACAGGAGTAAAAATGGGGATACAAATTCTTGAACTTGGTAAGCGACTTGTCACGAAAGAAACATCTGCTTATTATAACAAGGAGATACACATGGCAAACAAAATTTTAGGTCCAGTATATTAGGAGCAGCTAAGTCATAAAGTATATCATACGAAGCGCTGATGACGTCGGACGGAAGGCTGAGGGGCGAAAGAGATCGGTAGGTGAAAAGCTGAGGGAAGGCTGAGGGGATACATTTTATAGTCATTGGGTCAGAACCCTTTGATTGCCTCAATTTAATGAATGGGGTAAAATCTCTAGACGTCAGCTTTCCAAATTCGCTACAGCTGTTAATTTACCTTAATCTACTGCGCATGCACTAATCAACTAAATCGTTAAGAACACTGCATAACAGTCTCTTTAGAAATTAACCAGGTGGTATAAATGAGAATCTGTGAGCTGTTAGGAAAACTGACAAAGTACTCGCCATGGGAGATAACCTGCACTGAATTAGCATCCCATATAGACCTAAGGAATGTGTAAAGTATTCGTATCAGGGAGAGAAGTGCATGGAGCTTGAGTAGAGGAGCTCATTGCAGAGCGGGAAAAGACGTTTCATGAGATAGCCCAAAGGACCCTTTGATTGCGACGGTTTGACATGACCACTCCCGGTTTTCTTCCTGACATTTACCTTGTCGAATGTATCGATATAAACTTATCAAGAGCGAATAGCTGTTTGGTTCCACACAAGACTGCTGGTGCGTGATCAAGTGCGTAACACATCTAATGTAATTCATTGTTGCACAAGTCTGCGGCATTTTACCGTCGATCATTACAAGGATTTTGAAGGATTTTCAGATGTCGGGTTATTCACTGTTGAAACTATACATATTACTTTCTTTGTCACTTCTAGAATACGACGTAACTTATGGTTGAGGGAGCACTCGTCCGTGTCACTACAAATGAACTACGTGTAGAGAGATTGAAACAAACATCCACGCAGTATCTCAAAGTTCGACTGTGTTCTGAGAACAGAATAGCTGAATTACAACTAGCACTAAGATCTTAGACACCTTATTAAGACACCTTGTACCCACAAAGCTGTATACATCGTCCTCGTCTCGTCTAAACTGCGTCTTCAACGACTCTACATAAAAAGTCAAGACGTTATGCTCATTTTCCACACTTAATTATCACCAAACCAAACTGAACCAAACAGAATGTCGTATTAAATATATTAATTGAAACTTTACCATCAGACAAAAATGTGGTGCGCAACACTGTGAATACAGGGAGTAATTACACCGTTATCACTCGTAAAAAAATTGTGTGAAATCGTAAAATCTCCAAGGAATATTACGCTCGCTCTTATTGCTCAGTACAGCTCACAGTAGCCCACTGATGACATACCAAGATCCAAGCGTTTGCGTTTACTCGGATAAATTTTGGTGATCAACTGTAAAACATTATATTGGTCATGCATCCAACCAAGTGCAACGCGGCCACACTAAGCCTTTACGTTACACAATAGTATACCTCTACGAACTTGGCCTATGCCGCGCGCGCGGGCGCTTAACACGCGATATACAAAAACACTCTTGTCCTCTTGCAATCCCTTAAACATCTTCCAAACAAATAGAATGTATGTTCTCGGTGCATGAGATATATAAGCAGAAGGAAATTGAAAGAACCATCGAGAAGCAAACAGTAATCCCGAGAATTTGAGTTTCTTTCAGTCTTGCTCTCAAAATTCCCGCGCATTTACACACAGCTCCGTCAACAATTACAAAAATCGGTAGAAACGCCGGAGAAGAGAGCAGCAGAAAAATAGGAGTCACTAAGAAGTCTGAACACGCAGGCAGTCTACGATGGCCACAACGTTCTTCTGTTAGATTCCTGTCAGAAAGCAATGTTTGACAGACCTGGAACACAAAGAGACAAGCTTTTAATGTAAAGGAGAAAAACTCCTCATATATTCGCCGATTTATGGGATACGGTAATCAAATAAGCACTATTTACTACTATTACTATTGTGAAATAGTATCATGACTCATGATGCGATGACAGTCATCTGAGAACACAAGAGAAATAATTATAGAAAACCACCAAGAGTCATAGTATGCCATAAACACTTTTCTTTATCTCAG
The DNA here is from genome assembly GCF_042242905.1 of Orbicella faveolata. Lineage (NCBI taxonomy): Eukaryota > Metazoa > Cnidaria > Anthozoa > Scleractinia > Merulinidae > Orbicella > Orbicella faveolata. The sequence goes on along the minus strand of NW_028301547.1, from coordinate 31,819,275 downwards.
CAGAAGAGAAAGACCAGTGTTAGAAATTACAACAGAATAGCAGACAGTAACATGTCTTATAAATGACACTTACCAAGTTGTGCTGCATCATTCACAGCCCATGCAATGCAGTAATGAGAAAGAAGCTGATGAAGAAGATCCACTTCGTCAAGGAATTCTATTCTCTCTATTCTATTTGGAACAGGACAAAAAGGTGCAATTACAGGAACCTGTTTACTCTGTAAACTGAACAACTCCTATCGACTGAGAAACGTTGAGCGCGTCTGCCAAAGTCGTCACACCTATGTATAATGGGAGGTGCCAATCTTTGGTGGCTAGCACGTAGGACTTGGGATCCAGCGGTCTGTGTTCGAGTCTTGGCCGGGGACATGGGGTTGTGTTTTGGGCAAGACACTTTACCCTTACAGTGCCTCTCTCCACCCAGGTGTATGAATGGGTATCGACGAATTTAACAGTATCCCATCCAGAGGGACGTAGAAATATTTCTACTCGCTTCATCCTACGGAAACCAGATACAACCACTGGCCAATAGGCCAATAGGCCAATAGGCCACTAGGCTCAAACACTGACTTTACCTACCGGATGGTGAAAGAATATCACGTTTTGGTTTATCACTAATCTAATGTATTATTAATTTCCCTGATCCGCAATTATAGAAAGTGACGACATGTTTCAGTACTGACCTTGTCCTGTCGTTTGAGGGTAAACAGTTAAATACACTCATCATGTCAAGAGCCTCAGCTTTATCCCAATTGTTGGACAAAAATCTTTGTTTCTGTCAATTGGAAAACATTGTACATCATCACAAACTAACATCCCTACTCTATTTAGAGCTATGCCACACATTGTACAAACTCGTTTCCAGGATCTCTCCCTTCTGTCCGGAGAGACCTAGGAACGAAGTTGTGTGCGCTATAATGCCTGCACAACGACTGCTGGCGGAAGCCCTTTCTGCCATCTATTTCGCACCAAGACCCTTTTTGTTATTATTTTCAGCGTCATTAAACCCCCAAAAATATCACACTGAAGATGCACATGTTCTGAGAGGTTTCTCAGAAAGGCTTTTCTTCTCAATGTGTGAGAGCCTGATCATGAAGGAGACAAGAACAAGCGCTCCTCATTTTTCGCAGAATGTCAAGCGTGAAGAATAATAAAACTCGACACAAAGTTTCCTCTAAAACTTCCAAAATGGTGGAAAACATTCGGAGACGTTCACACGACCTCAACAAAATCTCGGACATCTTCAGGAATGGTTGGAAAGTTATGGCAAGTCATAAATACGTCTTTATAAACAAAATCAAATGCATGCTTGCCTGAAGATATGAAATTCTTCTTCTCATGTGAACATGAGAAAGGGCACAGAAAAAGCGAACACTCGAAGTGAAATTTCACATCTCCACGCACAATGTTATAATTTTTACAATCTAATAGCCCAATTCGGATATATTAAAATTCTGGCTGCTCCTCTAGATACCACTAAATACTGATTACTATAAGCAGTTTCAGCTTCAATGCACGAACACAACTCGCACGACCTTCATAGAAACTGGAAATCTGTGAAACTCAGTGGTGTCATTTGTTCTCCCAGTATTTTGATTCACTGATAGAAATGAGCTCCTACAGGCGTTGCTCTTGAAGTGGAAAAGTTGATCTTGACTTTTGGCTTAGAAACTAAAGGTTTTGGACTGTATTCCTTTGTCTACTACAACAATTGGGGCAATTAGACTTCTTGAATTTCTCTGGGTGGCGGGGGTTACTCACATGTGATTCAAGGTCGGGACAAGCGTAGGCTCCAAGAAGCTCGCAGTTTCTACTCTGCAAAAGACAAACCCAGCATACTATATGTCTCTTCTCTGACATTTAGATTCCATTGTTTTGTAAGGCAATTCTGCTACTTAATACATTCTGGTTTAAACTCAACTGAAATAATAATAGACCCTTTTAGCTTGGGTAGTTTGCTTTCCTTTATTTTTTGCAGACCACGTTATATTCTCTAGAGAAGTTCTATTTTATCCATCTAAAATTTATCCATTCACATACACGTGATTATTTGCAAATTTGAAATTAAGAATAGATCAAGAGTATCATCAGAGGGTCTGAAATGGGGCAACAAACCGCCCAAGCTAAAAAGGTCTATTATGGTAGAAAGTGCAAAGGAAAGATTTAGAACAGAACAGAGGAATCGTTAAAATCAACACAACAGCATTGAAGATACTGAAGAAAAAAAAGAGACATGGGGCCTACACATGTAATTTGTTAGTAAGGAGGACTCTGGACAAGGCAGCCCAGGTTCAAGTCCTTGTCATGGTCACTGTATTGTGTTTTTGAGCTACATGTACACCTCAATCCACTCAATGTGAGAATATATTGGGAGAAAGCTAAAAGTGGACCAGCATCCTGTTTGGCTGAGGGAGGGGCCTGGGGAGAGTGTAATACTACTCCTATTCACTTCATGTTACAGAAACTGGAATAACATCTAGTCTGATTTGGCCATTTCAGTGTTAGCCTGGGTGCAACTTATTAGTTCATAATAAGATTTTAGCAAAAGAAGATGTCAAGAGGCTAAAACAGAAACTCCTATCAGTTCATGCATCAAAAATGCCCCAAAATTATGATTGCCTTTGATTTAATCATTGGTAGGTGTATTTATTTTGAAGCTCATCAAGAATAAGTAAAAATAGTGTGACCAAGCTCTTATAGCAGCGACATGTCCAACAAACTCAAAATCATAATTCATATCTACCCTCAGATTCTGAATCATAACTTGACCAAATCTGTCCTGCATATTCACCTGAAAATTAATCACAGCCACATACTGAGTACCAATCAACCAAGCTACGACAAGCTGTAAAATACCTCTAACTATAACATTGTAAACCACACCACCTAGGGATCACTAACTTTGCAATATAAAATCACTTCTGGTCAAAAGATTGACCACCCTGCTCCTCACTTCCATTTCCTTAATCCCAAACACCAGATAAAAAGACCTCTGCTAAACTATGAGAAACATTATGATTTTGAGGTGCCAATATTGCAAGGGAGGAGATTGCTAGATAAATTATGTTATTAAAACACTGTCTTTGTTTTTGTTTGGAGTTTTCCCCACCCAATTCCCAGTTTTTTGCAAAGAGTTCTACATGAGAGTCAAAAGTGTAACAAGTAATCATAAAATCAAGTTGCAAAAACTTCATTGGACTTAGCAGTTTATTCTCAAGAGTGAGAATTTCAAAGTAGCTTTACTCAGAGGACTCAGAGTGCATCTTGAACACTTTAAAACAATGTAACTTAATTTATATCAATTTATTCAAATATATTTTATCAATAACTTACTTGTTCATAGTTTATAAAAATAGCAGTTTTAAAATTTGCTCCAGCCCAGTTAACAATAGCCGCTGAATGTTCAGGTTCCATATAAACCAGTACACACTCTGTAATAAACACTGTTGGAAGGCTGCAAAATACATGTACCCAGAGCCACATCTTATTAAGTAGTAATCATTAATTAGCACGTTTGGAACAATAGTTTGTTGTTTCTCAACAGACCACAAGCTGAACTCTCAGAAATACTATGTATTAGACATGAATCATTTCCCCAATTATCACTACTAAATTTTCAGACTTACAACTTGCATAAGTCTCCAAGTAGCTGTTATTTCATTTCCACTACATTTAATACTAATGAACCATCATTTTCTTCCATTGCATAAGTTCATTTTTAACACAAAACAACTTCACGTAACAGGCTGTCAAAAACCAGGAAAGAGCCATTTTGTATGAGTGTGTGGTAATTACCTTTTATCAACTCCAATTTCTTCTAATTTACTTTCAAGTGCACCTATTTCCCTCAGGTCGACAGCCAACAGATGGTAGTGTTTAGAGTGAGCTTCATTTCCATCTGGAGTTAAATAAGAATTCATGCTCACACATATAACCTGGGGTATAAACTAGATGTTATACATATACACGACTTGTATTGTACAGATAAACTTTTGTAACATAATATTATTGTTATATTATACTATTATTATAACATGCACTCTAGGTTCAAAGTGTGGGAAGAGCCGAGTAAAGCCTAGGTGTTGGGGTATTTCACTCAATAAATTAAAAAATTTATCTATATAGATACTTATTTCAAAAGATTAATTAATAAACTATTTTTAAAATAAATGAACGAATTACATTAATTTATTATAGGGCTTGTGCATGTAGCCAATATGACACAGTCTGATTGACTAATTCTAGGGCATTATTCTACCTTAATGCCTGGCATTACCAAAGCAAAAGCCATATAATAAATAACTTATTAACCTAAAACAGTCAGTCTGTAAAGAAAAAGAAAATGATGGAGACCTCCACCTCAATACATGATTATGAATTGTAACTGAGAGTGAACTACATGTATACCTTTTGTGAAAAGATTAAATATATATAACACAACATACCAATGTTCAGTCCATCATCTTGAGAAAATACCTCTTGGAGTTTCCTCCTGGCCCTTGAGAAAAAAGATCCCCATCAATAAATAAACCCTAGATTCCTTCATGTACATGTAGTTTAAGTTATTAACAGTAGATGTTCATTGTATTTCAACTACACACAATACAGTCATGTAGACCCATATACTTGTACATTAACTACAAGCACATGATGTTTTTTATCAAGTGAGAGACAGAGTGAAATTTATAGTCCTGTATCGAAACTTCCTCTTTTACAGTGGTCATTCAAAGTAAGTTGATATCTCATGTACTTCTTGGAAGATGTGTCTCTTAGCACAATACACGAGAGTCATATCAGATGAGAAATCATCATTTGTACTGGTGCTGTAGAATTCCTTTTGTTCATCAAAACTAATCTACATTGTTTAAATCAGTGAATCTTGCCCACACAACTTGCTTGAGAAGTTGTCTGGCTTGATCTACATGTAGTTTGATCAGCCAACAAGGACGATTAAGTGTGACATGACAAGCCAGCCAACTGAATGGAAGAAGAGTAAGGAAATGATGAATTTAAAAACTTGCCTTATGCTGTAGCACTTTCTGCTGGTCACATTTCCAAAATCTATCTCAACAAACAGCTTTGGTGCTAAGCTCTCCTCCTTTACTTAGAAAATGAGATCCAGAACAGTTAAACAATGTTACCATACTAGAAAAGATTGCAATTAAATATTTATTTATAAATGCAAAAATTTCTAGATAATGATTTCAACACTCGGTACAACTAATGATAAATTTGAGACAATATTAAAAATACAGAAGGGCTAAGTAATTTATAACTACTTGTATATGTACTGAATACTAGTCAAAAAATCTAAAATCTTGGTTAAATTACAAATTTCTTGTTCCTGAAAAGCCCCAGTGAGTAGGTTCAATGAACTGTGTTGTCGTTGTTACATTTACCTTTAAGAGCCAAAAGAGAGAATCAAAGCCAGCTCCAAGATTGATAACCTGACAATTACATCTGGTCTGTGAAAGAAACTGGTCCAGCAGCATCCGCATCCCTTTGACACGAGCATAGTAACCTGCAAAGAAATATCAGTTCAAATTTATAATCTCCAGGTTTGGTATATTAAAAAAATAACTGAACATGACTGTATGATTACAGGTGGGGTGTTAAAATAACTTAGGAATTGATTGGCGAACTAAACATTAAACAAAAACCTCATCAGCAGCACCTTTCGTGTGATGACATAAGGTTTTAAAGGAGGAGATGAAAGGGTTAGCTGGCAGCAAGGCAGGGAAATTTATGACTTAAATATATTACAGTATTTTATTTTAAAAATCTGACCCCGTCTCCCAAAAAAAAATTGCAGTTCCCTGGTGAAAATATTTGAAGGCTCCGTCAGAACAAAGAATTACGATCTTCATTTAGTAATGTGCAACAACATGATTGTACATCAGACAAGCTTTGGAAGGACAGAGTTACTAATTCAAGGAGCAAAAGCTTCTGAAGAGGAAGTTGTGGCACAAATCTACATGTACTTTATATATGCATGGCAAGGACTACGTGTGTATTACTACTATGTGTGTATTTATATAAACCACATTCTTTGAAAATGTATTTTCCATACCCCATTCTCTCAATGAAACACACACACAGGGAGTCATGGTAGTTGTACGCAGTGTCTCAAGCATAACACATACAAATACCATGATTTTCTGCATGCAAGTCTCATAAGTGAAATGGCCTATTGCTTAAATAATACATGGCCATTGCTTTCTAGTTTCACCTCTGTTAATTTCTGGAGTCTTTCTGTCTCCTAACTTGGCAAAGTGTTGAATGTAACTGTCTGACCAGTAGCCTAATTGGACAGCAAATCTACATGTAACAAATATATGTGACATGAGCACAAGGATAATTCCACTTATAATGTGCCTATCCATATAATCCCTGTGAGGGGGGGAGGGGCAGTTAAGGGGTGGGGATTTGACCAAAAAGTGAAAATTCCAGTCAAATTCCAGAGAGTAGAGAAATCACTTTGTTCAAATGTATCTAATAAGAACAACGCTGGGCCAGAAACTCAAAATCGACATAACGTTGCCAAGGCCAGGACTAAGCAAAGAGAAGAAGACATTTTGGTAACTACATTTGAAGATTTGACCCAGGCTCTTCTCAGTTAAAGGCAAATATCTCTAATCCCTAGCTGCGTCACACCGTCAAATGCCTCATAAATGAGACTGTTCCTGCTTTCAATACACGCATTACATTGTTAGGTGCGAAAAATAACACAGGCGCATTCCGGGAACGCATTGCTGCTGACTTCCGTCTCTTTCTCAAACAGCAAGAGCTTGCCACAGTAAACAACGACTCTTTCTACTGCACACTGGATAGGACGCAAGTCCATCACAGGATTAGACCTGAAAATTTCAGACTGCATAATTTGAGCTTATTTGACTCACTCCCCAAGTTCTTTCGTTGTAAACAGTCGAGCGGTCCAAGTATTTACATTTCACATCCTTCGTTTGTTCACAGTTACCGGCAGTGACAATTAGTAATTTCTTACCTCTTACAAGCTGTAGCGTCATCATTTGTGGAAATAACAGCCTCATCCTGTGACATTCTCTCTTTGAAGCAAAAGCTTGATCAAGTGCAGCTCAAAGGGAAGCATTTCAAACAAGCCGCCATGTTTGATTGCGTTTCCAAAAGCACTATGGGTTGGGACGCGTCCGAAGAATGGGGCGAGGGGAAGGGATTCTCTATTTAGTCCTACACAGCGGTGGGGGTCGTGGGGGGGAGGGGGCCACAGGGATGGAACCCAAGCGCGGGAAAAGAAAGAGAACAGGATAACTTGCATAAACATGCTCAGAACGCCGCTATTTCCCCCCTCCCCCGCCCCGCCAAAAAAAAAAAAATTAAGGGGAAAAGCAGCCTAGTCGCCAGCAATTGTCGCCAGCTATCATTACAAGCAGGAACAACAGAAAACAGAATAACCTTACTCGCCGGAGTTCAAACTACTCGCGAATTACGCCATCTCTGGTAAGCAATTTGTATCAGTTAGTCGCGTGTGGTTAGGTTTTAATTCTTAAGAGGGTCTAGGACCATTCATGCGGTAATGTGCTTGGTCGCGTAATTGAACATTTTGAATTATAACATAACTAAAGCAAAGCGCGCGCTCTGATTGGTTAATTTAGCGTCTACTATTTGCCCATGGGTGTACGCTGCTGACGTGTGTGCTAATGTTTACAAAGCAAATCTTTTGACAGACATTGTTTCCAAAGTAATGGCCGAAGTCCTTCTCCCAGAAATGCGAAACTGTCTTCACAGTCGTCTGAAGATGAAACTTTATCGAGTTATTGGTGTGCAGTCGGTTGTCATGAATGAATTTTCGCGCGCTTGTTTTCTCTTGTCATGTAAGACTACACGAACATTTTTTTGTGATGTAGCTCAATAAAAGGACTTCTGTTGTTCAATGTCTCAATGTTGTGTTATAAAACAAATGATAAACGCCATAGCGTGCACTATTGAGTTATGGATGCACTTGGGAGGTTTGCTAAGCACTCAAGAAGCTAGAGTCGCACTCGGCTATCGCCTCGTGCGACTCTTACGCTTCTTTCGTGCTTAGCAACCTTCCGCGTACATCCATAACTCAATAGTACACGCTATGGCGTTTACCATTTGTTAATTCGTCTTTCGCAATTTAAACCTTAGCGAGCGCGTCAACACCACAATCTGATTGGTTTATTCTGAGCATGCGCATGCAAGTTATTCTGGACTGACCGGCTCCTCTCCGACGTGAGCTTACCCCTACCCAGGTCCCTTAGCGATATAGCATGGGGACGAGAGAGTTTCGTGACTGGACTGGCATGTGACTAACGTTAACTTTTCTTTTCGAGAAAATGCAGCTGTTTCGTTTTGACTCGTAATGAAAATCTTTTCCATTCTGTATATGCTGGCCAGAATGTCGGAGTCGTTTCTGAACAGAGATTACTGAATCGAAAAATTGAAAAGAAAGGTGGAATAATAATTGGCTTATATCAGAAATTTCCGTTGCACTCAGAAATGAAGATCTCGATGACAGAAAAATTTAAAAAGAAAAGGATATTCATGTTAAGAGGAAAGTGTCAATGTTTATACTATATGTGTGCAGTACAGGTAAAGGTAAAGTCTGTTAGGCAAAGTAGTAGTGTTCCATACCGTCTGCGCTTATCCCGATTTCCGTAGCGTTAAGCGACTAGGACTATATAGGTTACCAATTTTATCCTAGACCTTTCAAAACCCTCAGATCGGACGGGCGGGCCAGAAAAAAAAATTAATTGCTACCCCCACCACGCTTTTTATTTCAGTGAGACACGTTTAATACAATAGCGTTCGGATTGATTTACAAGAAAATATGTTTTTCGTTAGTTATGACGTCATTAGGTCCACCGTTTAGGATCCGCCATCTTTGATTTCATCACTAGCTCGGGAAGGTAAAAAATAACATTAAGTGATGGGAGATTAATTAAAAATTACAAATAAATGTAAAAAGGCACTAATTTTACAATTCGATACAATGAAGTTCAAGTTTAACTCGTAACATGTACGGCAAGATGCGGGGTCTATTGCATTGTCAAAGGAGAAACAGTTGACGTGTCAAAATGTTTTCAAGTAATGAATGAACAGATACTGAAAGTTTCGTAGATTTCCAACATAGACAAACTGACAAACTTCTTTTCAGAATTTAAAAAAGCAAACTCGAGAGGAGCCTGCATCCACCCTCCTTGTACGTTCAGGGTAACTGATCAGTAATGATTTTATGTTCTCTACATATTTGTAGTCCGTTTGTGATATTTCAGTCGTTTTAGTATTTTCAGTATCCCCAAAAGTTCACACGCTGGTAGAGAAGTCTACACACATCATGTGCTACTTAGTTCCTAGTGTTTTGCCCTGTTCCTCATTTCCTCTCTTAATATTTCTAACAAATATATTTTGTATTTACAGTATTCCAACCGTTTTTGGCATTTACAGTGTCCGTGGGGTTACACGACCACACATCATAGGTTACTACTAAGCAGTTTGTCAGGTCACCCATATATACTCTTGTGCACTGACTGACTAGGACCGTAACCGCAGGACTGACTGACTGTCTATTTGTTTGTCTGTCTGTCTGTCTGTCTGAGTCGAAATTGACGGACAAAAAGAAGTACTGACTGACCGATTGATAACTATTTTATTATTATTATTATTATTATTATTATTATTTTATCTTTTAACACTGTGGCCAATTAACTCAATCAAATTGTAAACGATTTTGCTGTATATTATATTTTTCTTTTTATCATTGTAGAACGGTTCCTTAGTTTCTTAAGTTTCTTTTTGTTTTCTTTTCTCATCTAAATTTTGTAGTTATACTCTAGTTTGTAGACCTACATGACAAATAAATATATTTATCGTGGGTTACGTTACCTCCTTTTGGGTGTTATGTGACACTTTGTCACAATGCTTCATTAGCGGGGCGCCGGTATATATATATTGCGTTGTCTTCATTTGTATTCATTCGAGTCATACGACCGCCTCTTCGCCCTCTAAATTAAATACCCAATGACTAAATTCGATTAGTATTTTCAAGTACTGGCTTGTCATGTTTTGTATTTACATTACTAGCTTATGTTCGGATTGTTTTAAACTTTATGCTATACACTACGTGTCATTGTTCAGTTGTATTTTTAGTTTTTGTTATTTTGCGCTTACATTGTTGATAATTCTATGTTATTTTGATTGATAAGATATAATAAAGAGGGCTATACACGGCTCGTGTTTGCACACCCCATAAGTGGTTGCTTATTACATGATAAATGTTTTATATTCGGTTGAGTGGGGCAGCGAATTAGAATATAAAGTATGTATGTATGTATATATGTATGTATGTATGTATGTATGTATGTATGTATGTATGTATGTATGTATGTATGTATGTGTGTGTGTGTGTGTGTGTGTGTATGTATGTATGTACTGATCGACAGACTGATTGACTTACCGACTGACTAACTGATTGACTGACCGACAGATTGATTGACTGACTGACTGACTGATTGACTGACCGACAGACTCATTGACTGACTGACTAACTGACTGATTGACTGACTGACTAACTGACTGATTGACTGACTGACTAACTGACTGACCGGACTGACTGACTGACTGACTGACTGATTGACTGAGCATTCACTTCATTAATCATTAACGGAGGGCGCAACTGACGGCATCTCCTGCCCCATGTCATCTTTCTTGCCTTCAAACTTTAACCCACTGTTGCTGAAAGGGACAACGACATTCCGCTTTCGGCAGCAAATCAACTCTCCCAGATGCTTCCGAAACTTGCTGCTCTGTAGACTGTAGACAATGGGGTTGATGCTTGAGTTGAACACGATCAAAGCGGACGCAATAGCATGGTGAACAGCCTCAAGAGTGATAGTACCAGTAAAACCCAAAAAATATATTAACAACTCAGGAACCCAACACAGTACATATACTAATGTCACAAATATAACCATCTTTGTGACACGTTTCCTGTAGCGGAGCAGCGATCGCTGTGTGGCTTCAGCAGCTTCGTTGTTCACAAACCACAGTCGATACACCACTCTGAAATACAGGGCTCCCATGACGCTGATGGGGATGACTCCTGCCACCACAGACCACCCAACGGTGTACAGCTTGGCATAAATGGGTTTTGAAAAGCTGTGCGCGCATCCGTTAATTTCTTTGATGTATGTTGTTGCCCAGAATCCTGGTGTAGCCCAGATGATTGACACTATCCAGGACAGCATGGCGAGTATGATTATCTTCGTCTTTGTGAGTTTGATTTTCTGGCTATGGGGATGCAACACCGCCCAGTAGCGCTCGATTGCTATAGCAACCAGAGAAAACACAGAGGCGACTGCACCAACCCACCCTGGGGTACCACCAGTTATTATCTTGCATAAGGCAGATCCTACGGTCCCCTGGGGATGGGTGAAAGTTGGAGTTGCTATAAACTGTATGCCAATAAAAATGGCGACCACCATGTCGGCACTTGCAAGATTGATCAGCAGATAGTTGGTGGGTGTCTTCATGGATCTGTTTCTCAGCACCACTAGAATCACCAACGTATTGCCAACAAGGTTAACTAGCATCATTATAGAGAACAGCACTGAAAAGCCAATGTACATCGATGATAACATGGTTCTCTCCAAGTTTCAGTAGTTCCTATGAGAAAACAAAATAAAACGTGTTGTTAGTCTTCTATTTAAAACTACTGTCAAGATAATGGATTAATATTCAGACCCTCAGTCTTTGTAATAGCTCCATACCAGACTGCGGGCAGAAGTTTCCTATTTTCTTCTCACGTGAGAAATGAGACACGAAAGAAGTGCCATGCTTGAGTTTGTTAGTGCGCATGCTCTGCGCACCACGGAATCGACTCAACAAAAACCCTTTTTTTAGTTCAGTGTTATTCTGAATCGGTTTAGCCTGTAGATTTGAGACAAGATTTAGATTGCTTAAAGCATACGTCCAACAGTAAAAGACAGCAAGAGTAAGCGCATCGATACTTAAATTTGGATGAAGCCACGAGAAATCAAATGTCGACAAGTTTCTTCGTCGCTGTGGGAAACCAGTGGTGCGCAGAACATTGCAGTTTAACAAAAAAGACCACCTTCTTAAATTGTATCGCACGAGATGACACGTCCACGAGACATTATTCACCTGTCATTAAAAAGAATTATTATTTCTTTTTTCAAAGTATTCTGCTTGGCATGTGTTCATAGAAGTAGAAGACACTATTTTATTGTGTTGTGTTAATTACAGAGGGAAGTCACTCTCCGCGCCACACATGACAGCAAAAGGAGAGATATAAATGGTGTCACAGAGGCGTTTGAAATTGATTTTTTGCCACGAATTTTATTTAGTTATTGTTTTCAAAAAAACTGAAGGTTTTCCTGTTTTCTTAAAAAGTGTTTCCTGAGCCTTTTCACATAAGCACCTCACTCGAATAAGCACCGCCCACAAAGTAAAACAAAAAATAAAAACTCTATGTCATTTCAAAAGAGAATCGTTTGGATAAAGTCAAGGGTGATTAAGAGGCCGGATTAATTGTCAAGTATATCCTGTTCATATTCTACACCAAATAAAGTGTAGTTTGCACTTATTTATGTGATATATTAGCCATCAATGTTTGCGGCAAGTTTAAGGCATCGGCGTATTTACCGTGGTTTCATTTAAGTTGACAACAGCTAAAGAATATCCAATTCGACCGTACTATTTCATTATCTAAGTCTTAATTCAATACTAATGCATTAGTTTTGGGGCTATTTTAGTGTGATTGCAAATAATTAATTGAATATCTCTGTTTGAATGAACAGTGCTTTTTCGATAATGAATTTAGTTAGCAGCATATCAGCTCAGTCCTTTCAATGGGGTTCAACTTAAGTCTGACAACGCGGGTGTCAAATGCTTGCGGCTTTCACAAAAACGAACTCATAACAGCATACATCCTTAAACTGAGTCAAAGATAACAATGCTATTTAACTCACTAGCTTGAAGAAGAGTTGATCACATTACGCACGAATTACTATTTGTGACGTAACAACTGATAATTGTGGGATTAAAGGAAAATGATTTGTTTTTATTCTTCTTCGACGAGCTCTTTCTGGAACGCGAAGTTGTGGATGACGTTTACACTTTGCAGCACTGCGTTTAACGGAAAACCATTTTAATAAGTTTGCACCGAAATTGGGGAAGAAGAATGTTCTCGATATACATGGCTAATATAATAAAGTATCGTCGCTTAAAAGCCTGGGTACCATATTGTTAAGATTGAAGCACTCACTCTTTACAACCGTTCTCAAGCAAACGTCCCCATTGAACCAAAATTATGATTAAGTACCTTCACTTATACCAAAAATGTGCCTAAAGCACCATCATTAAGATATTAAGCAAGCTGTTGAAGGAAGAGCAAATTGTAATTAATTTCAAGCGATATTTTTCAAAGAAAAAAACTGGTCTTCTCGACCTATTTTATTCAGCGGCACTTACGATAACACTGGCCCCTTTTGTAACATCAGTTCACTATTAGAAACTTTAAACAAAACCAGATCATCATTTTCCGGTCTCCATCGATGTAGATGTGTCTTCTGCGTCAGTGACACTTCGAAGTCAAGACCATAGCCGTCTTTAAGATATGAACCTTTCCCTATGCTTAAAAGAAATTTGAAGTTATAGAAACCTGAATAATTCCACGTTACTGATGCAGAAGATCAAGTTGCATTAAAAGCGCAGAGCTGTTTCAACCATCCTATAAACTCCCCCAGTTGCATCGACATCAGATGACACAGATTAAAAATACAGGAAGGCAAACATTGCCGTTCTCAACATGTAGCTTGGGGCATAAAACATACTGACCTGGACCTCTGTAATGCCCGAGGAATAAGATGAAGGGACACCTCAAACGTCCGTGATGTAATGAGCGCAAACCTGATTTTTCGTAGTTTTAAGGACAACAGGAGTTACTCGTCAGCTAATGATTGGTACACAGGAGAAGGAAAGTTGAAATATACCGAAATTTACTTCAATTTTACTTGGATTTCATGAATTCATTTTAAAACGTCAAAAATGATTTCTGCACCAATAATACTAAGTCTTCTTTTGGAACAGAATTAGCGATTTTCCTGTCCATAAATAAGTGGAATAATTTTGTTTCAAATACTTCAGATTTGGATGACAGGATTGATTTTAATTAATTATGAGAACATTCGGAGGGTTATTCGGAAACTGAGAACAAAGAAGGCATTGTCGAATTCTACTTGACAAAAACAATTGCGTCGCGGATCCAAGTTGACAGTGGAAATTGGATATTAACCAAAGCAGCTTGATGAGGTAATTGTTTCTGTTATAATTTCCTGAATATCTATCACACCAAAACGTTGGTGTTGGATCATAACTAACTGTCACGGGCTAACCTACACTAGAACACAAAACTAGATTTCAATTTATTTTCATCAGTTTAGTTTTACGATTGCGAAAACATTGAAAAAGAATTTTGGTTTGTATATTCATTTCACAGATAGGTGACAGAATTGTTCAGTAAATGATTTTTAAATCACATGTAAAAATTACGGGTTCATAGTAAATGATGCATGTGCTTTTTTCAGGTAACATGCGTTGCAGTGACGGTTCACTCTTTTGTTTCAAAACGGATTTATTTATTTATGCGTGAAAGTTATATTCTTTTGCCGAATAAGATTACTGATTTTGATTTTGATAGTTTGCTTAATGTTGATTTTAGGTTATTAGAAAAATAAGATAATTTTAATCGAAATTGTGTTTTTGATTCAGTGGAGAGATCGTGAAAATCTAGAAAAGAATTCAAGGCAATCTCATATTATGGATTAATTAAAATCTGGTTTCTCTATTGACTCACTAGAAAGAGGTTCCCCTAAGAGGGGTGAATTCAAGGCAATCAGCTGAAACAATAGATGACAATGTTCAGTGCCGGTCAGAACAAGATCTATACTTGTGAGTTAGCAGAATTCAAAGGTTAGTCCTTTGTTTCTTCAAAATACCGCACGCAAATCTTTAATAGTTTATAAGAAATTGACTTAGGCATTATATAATATACTAAAATTTACAGGGAAGCTTGCGGCAAAAATGAAATGCAATTATATTGTTTGCTTAACAATTATGAAGTTTCCTTTGTTGCAGTGAAACAAATCATCTTTTTTCTAGCTTTCAATGATCCCTTGCTCAACTGTAAATAACAGGGTACTTAGTGTTGACGCCAAACCTTAACGCGTATAGTGCTTAGGCCTTTTTTTAAAAAAAAAAACACACATTTGTACATTTTCTTTGGTACATATTTTTGTTAAAATTGAACAGATCTGGCTTAAATTTAAAAATCGTTTCTCGCGAGCTTCGATGCATAACACAGTCCAGTGAGAGAGAAGTGTATCTAAAGTTCGTATTGTCTACTCCTGAAAAATCTAAGGAGGCTAATAATTAAACAGTGGCAGAAACTAAAATAGCGACGAAATAATAGGAAACAAAGAGTTGCATATGTACTTACAGAATCGCTTGTGTAAGATTCGTTGCCCGCCCAGGTACAAAACAACAAAAGTCCGCCCGCCGTGTTTTTCTGATCATGAGGAACGTAATTACTTGCATCAGTGATTAAAATAAGTCAGCAATTTCTTAGCAGTCATTGCATATTTCAAGGACAAAAATTCTCAGTGCAACTTAATTCGGATCTAAGGAGCTCAATCGCAAGCGGAAATCAAGCATTTTAGATCCCTTATGCAAATAGTCGTTAATTTATTCAGAATGAGCCGAGGGTACCGATGTGATTGTGTCAGGTGCGTCAATCATTTGATTTGATTGCTCAACCCTTACTTTGGATTTGGATTGGCGCTTGCAGTAAAAACAAACTCGCTGAGTTCTTTGATAAATGAAGGTGTTACTGTTTAGAACGTTTCAGAAGCTTGACCTTAACCCTGCAAATATTCGAAAACAGGCCTACTCTACTAAGTCACTGCATGCCTGTTATTGCTTTAAAAAAACAAATTACTAATCTTTCATATGAACCTAGCAAATAACCTACAACAGCTTGAAACCTTATACGGAAGGTCTGAAATCGTTTCTCATCGAAGACTCAGAATTTGTTCTTTGCCCCATTGTAGTGAAAAACTGAATACAAGTCAGTCGAACCACTTGAGTATGGAAAGTAATTCACATTTGTGCTACGTTTGATGATTGGTTTAAAAACCTCGCGAACCTTTCTCATCCAATCAGAAATCAGTAAAACCAACACCAATTGCGACTCGCTTACACACCATTTCCCGCACGTTCAATTTACGAGTACTTATTTATACACCTGTAATGAAGGCGTGGTGGCTTCATGGTTAGTGCGATCGACTCCGGGTCTAGCGGTCCGGGTTGAAGTCCTGGCCAATAATGTTGCGTTTTGTTCTTGAACAAGACGCTTACTCTAGCAGTGCTTATCTCCAACCAGGTATACAAATGGGTACCGGAAAACTTAATGCTGGGAGTAACCCTGCGATGGAGTAGCATTCCATCCAGGAGGGAGTAGAAATACTCTTAGTCGCTGCAAGCTACGTAGAAAATCGAGGATAAGTGCCTAATGGTGAGTGACCTAATGGACCACCTGGCTCGTATGCAGACTTAACCTGCCTCTTACCTCACCTATTTACACTCATATGATGAGAGAGGCAGGGAGAGGCTTTGTGTTCCCAGGAAAACTACAATGTGACCGCTGACAGCACACAATGCGGAGTCCTAAGCGCTAACCATTAGGCCGACTCACACAAGTTTATCAAGGTCTGTTAGTAAACAGAAATTGAAGTAACTTGAGTTAAAGCTTGAAATAAAGCAAGTGCTTCCTCCCCACCCTTCGCACTTACTAGCGGTAATAAAAGGCCCTCCTTCACTCGGCCTCGCACGTTTTGTTAGGCAAGGAAGGACCCATATTCTTTCTCCCCTCGAACCCGCTCTCGTCCTACCCTCTCGTTTTGAGCACTTATGGGGTCTCTACTAATAAAAACTTCTCTTTTCCTTTCAGGTTTTGCTTTTACTTTATTTTACTGAAAAAATGTCTGATACTGTACATGTAATTAATCGTAAAAAATTGAAAGCGTATGGAAGAAATCTTGAGCTATATGTTTTTAGCCGTGTTCATTAGCTGTAAATGTGATCGGCTTTTAGCTCACCTTCCTTGTCTGATTACAGCTAAATGATCCCTGACAAAAGCTACATTGAGATTTAGGAGGTCAGCACCCGCAAGCTGTGTAAAAGTTAGACACAGCTTGTGTCCCAGGACCTGTAATCTGTTTCCATTCTTTTCATGATCAATTGAGACAAACCGATTTTGCGCTACCTAGATTGGTCCTAAATTATGGAATAAACTCTCCAGTAAGGAGAAACTTGCGGAGCTATGAAGTCTTTAAAAAACCAGGCGGCCCAAATAAAAAGGCATGATCTATCAGGCAGTACCTGACTGAGACCATTAAGTGTACTTAAAAAATTTACAAATCGACTGTTTCAGTAAGTTGTGACTACTTTATTCTCACAGCTACTGTGCTAGAAAGTTCCAAAATAATTACGATAACGACAATGCCACGACGGTAGATGTGCCAGGAGTGAGAAGAGAAATTACTCGTTAAAATCGAATACTATCTACAATTGTGAGAAGAATTGCATGTAGTACAGCCATATAGCTGTGTTGATTGGACTGCGCTGTTAATTCCGTGCCTGACTTTCAAAAACTCTTCATTGGGTAAATGGCTCGACCACCGCGTTTTCGGCAACGAATTAAGGCCCATAGATGAGTCCTAAACTGTCCACTTTGAAAACTATAAACGATAGGATTAACACAAGAATTAAACACAACGAAAGCGAATGCTACTCCGTGATGAATTGCCTTTAACGTGAACACGCCAAGAAAGCCAAGTAAGTAGATCATGAGCTCAGGACCCCAGCACAGGGCATAGATTATTGTCACTGCAATCACCATTTTCGTTAAGCGCCGCCTGTAGCGGAGCAGTGCCTTCTGGGTAACCTCTGTGGTGTTGTCTTTTGTGAACCAAAGACGATAAATGATTCGGTAGTATAATGATCCCATGATTCCTATGGGTATGATGCCGGCCACAAGAGACCATCCCACGGTGTAAATCTTTGCGTAGATCGCCTTCGGCCAGTGATGTCCACACATTTGGGATTCTGTTATGTAAGTAGTTATAAAGAAACCAGGACTGGCCCAAATAAGACCTAACGTCCAACTGACGAATATAAAGATCCTGAGCTTGTCATAAGTAAGTTTCCCGCAGTGGCGATGTGGAACAATTACGGCGTAGTACCGCTCGATGCTAATACCAACTAAATTAAAGATGGAACATGTAGCACCGACCCAGCCCAGTGTTCCACCAGTCACGAACTTGCAGAGGAAATTCGCTGTAAAAGGCTCAACGCGAGAGAGCGTCGGCTCGACGATAAATTGAATGCTGGCGAAAATCGCGACAGTCATGTCCGAAGCCGCTAGGTTCACGAGCAGATAGTTGATTGACCTTTGCATGGATTTGTTTCGCACAACAACCACAATGACCATAGTGTTACCAACCAGGTTGACCGCGATCAGTAAAGAGTAGGTCAGCGTCAGGCCGAAGTATAGTGTATCGCTCATCTTTGTTTCGCCTGGTAATAAAAATCAAGTAAATATTAATCAATAAATAGATCACTAAATAAACGGAGGGCTTCGGGCTAAATTCCGACAATTCTGGAATACGAATGATCAGTGACTGTCGGCTTCTCGGATCCTCGTTGTAATTTCCACTTGTGTCACATAAAAGCCTGCGCTCGTTCTCTAATCAGTCGGATTTTTGCAAGTGTAACATTATATTACTATTAATTATTATGTATTGCTATTGCAACTATATTATCGTTCTTGCTAGATTACAATGCAAAGCAGATACAATGAGAGACTACTATGAATAGAGTCGAAAATGGAAAATGGAACTCGTTTCATTACATATGACTGTATTCTCGAAGCGAATCACGTTTTTTATTATTGTATTTTTTTTTTTTTCTTACGCAGTAAACCTCCCATGCAGTAATTGGCGCTTCTGCTGTACGCTCATAAACTTAGTTTTAGATTATTCTAGAATTCATTTTGTCAGTGAATTGGCTGAAATGGCTCACAGTGTTCGAAAATGTTGACGAGAGACAGCAAAAACAAGCCATACTGAATTGCACTTGATAGAAATTATACCGTTCCCGTGTATATCCGTGTTAATAACATTCCTTCAAGCAGCCTGATTTTGGAGCATTTTGTTCTACCATAGCCGTTTAATCATGGTGAATCAAAGTGGAAGAATTAAGCTTTAAGCTACAACGTAGTACGACAACTTCTTAAATCCCATTCATTACAGGAAGCAAATTTGAATGCCATGGTTAATAAACTTTTCAGTGACTAGACTATTGTTTTGTTAAACGGGAAACAATTTAATGCTTTAATACTTACGTTCTGATCGCTGCAAAGGAAAGATTCAAGGTTTTGAACAGCACAAGAACGCCACATCCTATCTTTAACGCGGCATAAAAACAATGTTCACAGCTCCACGGAGCACCTGCCAGCTGAACATGAGAATCACACACACACTTTTGGAATCAGCACTCGTGATGTATTTACAACCTGAAAATTACTCTAATTAAAAATAATGAAACAGAGAATATACTTTGTAAGGCAAAAACAATACAGTCTAGTGGAACAAACTCACTCTGTAAAGAAACCGTGGAGTCAGTGATGAGAGACAAGATTGACCAGGCTCTATCTTGAGTGGCATCCAGTCGGGCCCTAATCTTTGTTGAGGGCTACATTCGGCAAAGTTAAGCAGTGGTGTCAAAAATGGTAAACAAGTTACTATTCTAAAAAGATAAGTAAACTAAAAACGATATTACATGGCTCTATATATGAAGTTGGAACTTTTATCTCTACCGAACTTAATTATGATAATAATTTATATAACCGCGCAACATACGCGGCTATGCCAATGTTATTAAAGAAATGAAAAGAAAAAAGGTTGTGTTGGGGTTTTTACTCAGATAAGTAGAGTAGAAGTAATATATATCAGCCAATTTTCAATTTTTCAGCTTCTTTCTTTTTTTCCCTTTCAGTAAATAAACTTGAGCACTGTTGCCCAGTGTATTCGTGTGCTTTTTTGGAACAGCTTGTAAAACATTTTATACGTCCTTGATTAAACCGCCCACGCGCTCGAATTAAGCGCTCCTGCTACTATACTAAACACCCCCACCTACCCCCCTTTATACAATCATGAATTTTAAAATATAAACCCGATTATATCCTTGAAAGGCGGTCGGATTGAATGTGCGATGTGAAAGATTGATAAATAAACAAAAGCAGAAGTAAACGAAATGATTAAATTTAATCATTACTACATGGCTTTTAACCAATAGATATCGCACTACTCAGTACCACGCGACACCCGGGGTAATTTTCAATTTTCTCATCCTGCTTTATAATAAACGTTTGTCTTTATAAACCTCAATGCTCCACCTCTGACCCATTGTATAAGGAACAACCAGCTGAGAACATCACATTTTGCTGAGATATTCAAACAGTACAAAATATGGCGTGAAAATTTCCTCAAATGACAAAAATCGTCTTGGATGCCGTTCCTTCAACTTTGAAAATTAGCACAAGATCGATCATAAAGGATTTTCCTCACAGACGCCTACTTTGAACATTGGACTCTCGTGCCCAGAGCCCGCGTATTTTCGGTCAGGGGTAACCGCTGCAGTGCGATTTTGGTCACACGTTCAAGTTCCTTCAATAACGATTTCTGAACATGCGTAGAGAGATAAACCGCTGTAAATAATTCCGATTTCTCCCAGAGGTTTCAGTTTTTTTTGTGCTACCATCTCTGGGAACAAAATTGACCGTCGGTCCAAATCACAAATTGCTGCACATGCGTAGAAGGATGCAACAAACTCTTGAAGTAGTGCTGTACTGCTGATATAGTGCTTTAATTTTTACATACCACATCATTTTATATATTCATTGTACAACTCCAATTCACATGTCATTTCTCAAAGGGAGGGTGTAAAACGCAGAGCTGTGGGATCGTACAATTGATCCGGAGACCCTACGATGGATTAGCATCCCATCCAGGGAGGAGTAGAAATATTCCTAGACGCTTCATGCTATAGAAACCGAGATAAGCTCCGGCTGTATGATCCGCTTGGTCCGCCACAGACTTTGTACTATATTGATCCGTAAGAAATCGAACCGTACATGTCGTGAGACGATGGATTACTGATCGTAACGACATTGGTGAATTTCATCATAAAAGCGTTACTCTAGATCTTGGAAACCATTGTAACTTGCTTCGTTCAAAACGTGCTACTCGTAAAAAAGTATGCGAAGATACTCTGCAAGCTACTGGCGGAAAGCAAAGAGAATACCACGTGGTAATTAAATCATTCTTTCACATCCAAAGCGCCAATCCTTATACAATTTTTCTGCTGATAATTTATTTTGTAGCTGGTAACTGTTAGTTTTTCTGGTAATAGTCAATTTATTACATATGCTGCTTTCTTATTTTACCCATAACACCCTTAAGCCTGGTTCACAATAGCGACATAAGGACATCGAGATAACGACATAAGGAAGAGATCAGTTTTATCTTTATGTCGTTATGTTCATGCTGTTATGTTGCTAATATGTCATTATGTCTACACGTTCACACTACAAACATAACGTCCTTTTTATGTCGTTCGTGACGATGTCGTTATGTCGTTATGTCGCTAGTGTGAACCAGGCTTTATAAACGCAAACAGTAATAAAACATAAAGGTCATAATATAAATTGAAATGGTTTCACTTGTTTGGTACAAAAAGCCGCTGTATGACGTCATTTGACGTCATTTGACGTCAACTGACGTCAACCGACGTCACCCCGCGGCCTAATGTGATCATATTGCCAGCTGAAGCAATACAGTGAAACGGCGACAAAATAAACCTCTTCGAAAATATATTTGGCTCAAGTCTCTGCAATGACTCGGTAAAATTTTCAGAACTCAACATAAAAATATTTTTGCAGCAGGATGGTTGTCGTGTTTCAATTTATGGCTCTTGCACTCCAAGTAAAGGTCTGCATAATTTTAAGGAAGCGAAACATTTCGCTTTTTCCTCCATCACTCGTTATTTACTCGCAGCAAAGTAACAAACTACATTTAAAAGAGTTACGTTACCGCATTATGCTAAATATTGCTTTGCTTGTGGCAGAAACTCAATGACTCAGTAAATAGATTAAACGATTATTTTTAGCGCAAAAGTGAGTCAGCAATCGGAATCATCGCATGAAAAGTAACAGCACTAAAAGTTTTGTAATCCGTTCCTTCCAGTATAGAAATCTTTAAAAACCCATCATCAAATCCAGAACTTTCGATAAGAAATATAAATTCTGTTTATTTTTGCCAAGTCAAAATGCATTTTTAAACAATTTATTTATTCATAAAACTTCCGCTTTCGCCCCTGGTAGAAATATCAGAAATGTGCACGTCAACATCAAAAAACTCTCAGAGACTAAGCAAAGATCATTTTGGCATGAAGATGGCAGCCTTACTTAAGCCAGCTGAAAATTCACAACACGTTCCTTCCAGTAAAGAATTTGTCAGTGGAGATTTTGTTCCAAAAGCGACACTCTACCGGCCATGCGACCTTATTTTGGTGGTTGAAGATGGCAAAGAATTCGAAGCTCACACACAAGTTCTTTCAAAGGCGAGTCCTTTCTTCGAAAAACTGCTGAAGAGTAATATGAAGGAGTCTAACGAGAGAACTGTTCAACTAGAGATGTTCTCCGCGTCTGTTATGGGAGATGCACTGCAGTTTATATACACCGGTCATGTTCAGATATTGGATGAAGACAGCGCCCGAGACTTGGTTATTGTGGCTGATTATCTGTTTTTACCCAAGTTAAAAGCTATCGCTGGAGGAGTTTTAGTAGAGAAGTTAAATATTTCAAATTTTCTTTCAACCTACTACTTTTTGCAAAGATACCAATGCGAAGATTTTGTTTTCAAGGCCAAAAAGTTTATTCTTGCAAACTTCAACACTTTATACGCATCCAACCAGAAAGAGGTTTTGAGTATGTCGAACGAACAACTCCAAATGTTTATTTCAAGTGACGAAATAAATGTTACCGCCGAAAAAGACATTTTTTACATCATTCTTGCATGGGTTGATCACGACAAAAGCAAGCGAAAGAAATATTTCCCCGAGTTATTTCGTCAAGTTCGACTGCTTTATACTTCGCTTGACTTCATACTCAGTGACGTTGTATCAAATGATCTCGTGAAAGACAGTGCAGGCTGTGTGAGTCTTGTTAGAGATGCCTTGATCCTGATTGAGTCTAAACGCTTCGATAGTCTTGCCGTCACGCCAAGAAAGTCGCTTCAGGAACCGGTCATTGTAGCCTGTAGTTCATTTACAGGTCAAGATATGAAGTGTTATTCAATTCGTGAGGATTGCTGGTACAGGTCCGGCGAGATGACATTTTGTTTGGATGACAGCCATCTTGTCCCTTGTCATGGTAAAATCTACGCTGTACACATTGCAACGCCTCAGCAACCGCACGCTTGGCATGGTGGACAAGCATTCAGGTATGGAATGGAAAGTTATGATCCAAACTCTGACAACTGGAAGTCATTACCATACCAAGACCACAGAGATTTAAAGCAGGTATTTCTTGGAAGTGATGAAGAAATGTACGCTTTGATGTCTGAACCGTGTGAGGAGTGCCACGAATTGACTCAGCCACATGAAGAATCGAGACCTCACTGGGCCCACTGCAGCAAAGAAACACATCTTTCCTTCATTACGAAGTACAAACCCGAGTCAAACTCGTGGGAGGATGTATCCTCATTTGATCATTTGAAATTAAGGCACGATTTTTGCATTGTAGCCAAAGGGAATTTCATATACTTTATTGGCGGAGCAGAATGGCATGACACTGGTTACACGTACCTCGCTGATGTGGAAAGGTACGATCTCAGCAACAACCAGTGGGACAAAGTAGCTGACCTGCAAAAGGCAAGGAGTTGTGCTACCGGGGTTGTGGCGCACGGCAAGATTTTCATTGCTGGTGGAGTTAATCACCTGGGGAAAGGGCCTCAAGGCTGGCGATGTGAAGCATTCGATGAACGAACAAATGAATGGCATTTTATTCCAAGGTTTGAAATAGATCCTTGTGCGAATCCAAAACTCTTGTCTGTGGACGATAAGCTGTATGGTCTGCGTACAACTACCTGGTTTAACAGATTTGTTCCACATCAGAGACAGGTCGAATGCTATGACCCGGATACCAGAGCATGGAACCGGAAAATTGTAATACCACTGGATCATGTAAGTCACTGTTGTTCAATGAGAATTAGCCTCGAATTCCTCCATAGTCAAATGAAGAAAGACGACATGAGATGTTATTTTCCTGATTATTCAAGGGACGCGACACGTCCTGTTCATTATCCGCGCGGCGTATCTTTCTTTACCACACAAGAGTCTGCGAGGGAGAGAAGGCGGCAGAAATGCATCATATTGTGACTAAGCTGGTAGCTTAATTAGCTTTAATTTCTTTATATTACTTTTTGGTCAAAAAATACGTAAAGTACTTAATTGTCAACTAAGACTCCAGTCGCGTCCCGTTGTTGTTGTTATTGGTTTCCTTTTATTTCTCGTCTTTTCTTTTTCTTTTTATTGTTGTTCTTGGTCACATTCCTTTTCCATGTAAGTCATCTCTAAATTGATAAAAACGAACATTTTCAAAAAATCCAGCCTTTATTTATGCTCTTCTTGCAGCATGTTTTACAAAGTTTAGTTAAGGCTATACAAGGCCCTATATTGTCAGCTCTGGGAGGCGCGGTGGCCTCATGGTTAGTGCGCTCGACTTCGGATCGAGTGGTCCGCGTTCGGGTCCTGGGGCCCTTTTCTCGAAAGGCCCGGAAACTTTTCGGGCTCGTAAAGCCACAGCGAAATCTCGAACTTTATGATTACAGAGCTGTTTTATTTACATATTCTTAATATGAAGAGAAGTTCCCTTCATACAAGAAGTTTCAGGCGTATACACTTCCCCGTTTTTAGACACAGATGGATTAAAAATGGCTTTACGGGCCCGAAAAGTTT
This sequence comes from Orbicella faveolata, assembly GCF_042242905.1. Classification (NCBI taxonomy): domain Eukaryota; kingdom Metazoa; phylum Cnidaria; class Anthozoa; order Scleractinia; family Merulinidae; genus Orbicella; species Orbicella faveolata. The sequence goes on along the minus strand of NW_028301547.1, from coordinate 31,794,120 downwards.
CAGGGGCTTTCGAGAAAGGGGCCCCCGGGGGACATTGCATGTGTTGTGTTCTCGGGCAATACACTTTACTCTCCCAGTGCCTCTTTCCATCAGGGTGTATAAATGGGTACCGGAACCCAAAGATGGACTAGCATCCCATCCAGGGGTGGGGGGTAGGGGAAAGAGTAGAAATACTCCTAGTCGCCTCAGGCTACAGAAACCGAGATAATTAAGCTCCAGCCTGATAGGTTACAGGTCTCGCATGCAGACTATTTGTTAGTTACAGGTAATCCTTTTTGTTTTGCAAGTTAAGGCTGTTGTGTCATATTACGGAGACAAACATCATTTTCATCATTCACTCCTGAAAGAAAGAAAAAGTCGATAACAACCAGGGCAGGGTTGTTCGAAAGCCGATTAGGGCCAGGATTAAAAGTTAACAGAAGCATTAATTTTTTTTTGCATTTTTTACTGCTTATCCTTTGGGTAGTTTGAGATTATTACTCGGACTTCCGTAGGAAAGCCGAAGTCAAAATGCAGGCCGTTTTGCGCTGGCTGCCAGAAAGGACGGTTATAGTCCCATGCGTTCAAAGCGTTGAGCGTGAAAACTGGAGATGATGAGAATGGAACATCTTACTTTTTCGTGTGCTGGTTTCCTGGTGTATCAGGTTCGTTTGGGCTCGCCATGGATATTTTCTCTAGACCAGTGCCGGATCCAGACCTTGAGCTAAGGATGGGACCCGGTTTTGTTTTGCTTGCCCTGCCGGCCTTTCTTCTTTCTGTGTTTTTTTCCTTTTTTACCCAAAATGAGAGGGGCCCTCCCCTAGATCGGCCACTGTAGACTACATCTCACCAAACTACGAACCATGGCTCGACCAAACGAGCCTGATATGCTGCAGAAGTGTAACGAAAGGTACGATCAGGCATAAGTATCAATAACTAGTTCTTATTAACCAAGCGGGAGGTCTGTGGGAGAATCTTCACACCAAGGTCGTCAGTAGACCGCACGTAGTGAGGTCTGTACTCCCGACCGAGGTCAAGATTCTCTCATACCGACCGACCGACCGAGCTCGCGATTAATAAGACATATGTTATATAGCCAAACAACAAAAATTGATGTTGCTCCAAGTCGCTCAATGTAGCCGGCTCGTAGTCGCTGCCAATTTGCTTGCGAATTGGCATGTAAACTGTGGTCAGACGAAAGGCGAACTCAATTGTATTTTTTCAATTTCTCTAGCTTCTTTTATTGGCACACAAAATTTCTTACCGGCGGTTAAGTCGCTCTTTGTCTTTTGTTGATTTTACTTCTGAAGTAGCAAAAACAATCTGCTGTCAACAAGAAAATTTTGTTCTAGAGGAATAGAGTCACTCCCGGGGGGAGACTCCCTTACAAAATGGACGGGGGTGCTCGTCGTACCCTTTAAGGGTCAACAAAGCAGTTTTGGTACCTCTAAGGGTTTTCAGCCTCAAAAGGTCCACAGCAGGAGTTTTGCGGCACCTTTTAGGACCGGTATTGAGCCCCCAAAAAACTGTATGACAGGAGATATTTGAAAATCAAGTACTTCTTAGGGGTGAAAACTTGTCAAGCCACACCCACAAAACAAGATCTTGGCACCTCTCAGGGGTTCTTTTGAAAATTTCCGACGACAACCCCCGTCCTTTATATGTGAGAGTCCCCCCGGGAGTCATTGCCCCAAACAATTGAGGAATATTTCATTTTAAATACCCACAACTAAGTTAGACCGAATTTAACTGTAACAACAGATATGGCGGTCATCAATGTGATGTAGTAGAATTCTATAGTATTAGACTAGTATACTAAGCGTAAGTAGGTAGTAATGTAACTTTATATCACAAATTTGAACACGAGAGCTAATTGTATTAATGGCCTGATTGGCTGAGTGACTTTTACACTATCAGCCAAAAGAGCGAGTGCAGTGGCTGACGGTCGTCCTTCGGCTTCATCAGCCATCACCTCATAGAAATCTCCAGCTGATAAACTAATTGTTTAAGTGTCACTAAAACGTATTTTCCTTTCAGAGATTTTTGCTCAATAATAAAGTTCGAACACTGTTGACTATTTTTCGCGAACGGTACTCGAAAACTGCTTTTTGAGCCGTTCGAAGTTTGCTGGTTAAGCCCAAAATTGGCGGCCATATTGGCGCGGCCAAAACATCCTTGTACGTCACTGGTTGTATAACTCTCATGCCGTGATGAAAATGAAGGTCTCTAAACCTTTACGGGGCTACTTCTGTGAAATTTTTTGCCAAATGTAAAGTTCATTATTTAATCTAACATTTTTAGAAAAACTGAAAACTAATCTTACATCACGCTCGAGCTAGCGAGAAAAATAATGTTTCTAATAAAAGATAGTAACAAGCCACCAAGGTTTCACTAGGAAACATTCATAATTTATTGATTGGGATATGGGCCTATGGAGATTTGGAAGACAAGCCATTTTCTCGTGTAGTAATTTGGGGGAAAGGGGTGGGAGGAGCTGCTGAAAAACGAAATTGAGGCCAGAGACTTAAAGCTTGGTTCTCACATCCCGCCGACCCACCTGCGAGGTAGTCGCCGGTTGCAATTGACAACGTTCGGCGATCTGTTCCAGTGTGTCCCCGGCGCATCTGCGATGGATCGCTGACGTTCTCGAATTGGTGCGAAATGCTAATCGAATTGGCGCGCGCAATTTTCAACCATTCCAGCAGTAAATATGGATCGAATCGTCTTACTGAAGTACGTTGCGTCCGCAGATGATGTTCACATAAAATATTTTCATCGCCGACAATCGCCGACAATCTCCGGTTTGATGCGAAGTTGAACTCAGCTCAACTTCACTGGCAAGCCGCAGGCCAATGCCTGGGACAGATTATGATTCGGCGATAAATATTCACATATGCCGTAACGGCATCTCAGGACTTGCCCCAGATGTGCCGGCAGCATATGAGAACCAGGCTTTAGAAAGGATGGGGGGGAGGGGGGGGAGGGGGTGGCATAAAAAAATATGAGATAATTCTGGCTGGGAAGCACTCACCCAGTGGTATAAGAGCTCTTAGAGCCTTACCGTAAGTTCCCACATTCCAATGGACTTGATCGGTAGATCTCAAGATTCAGGATCAAGGACTTTTTAAATTCTCATTAAGCGTCTAACAGCCATGTCCATAAAGTGTTTGGTCGCTAACTAAGTAGTGAGTTGTCCCAAACTTACTTATAGGCCAAGGTCCTTGTATCACTGTATGAGTACTTCAAATAGGCCGGGAGAACGTGACTGTAACACTATAGCTCTCGCGCGAAAACCCTCTTTCAGGTGTTTTTTTTTTTTTTTTTGCTGCCTGACGTTAGCCGAGGAGCTGTTATTTCATCGGCTTGCGGCCAGATTTTCATGGTATAACTCGAAGGCATGTACATGACGTGTTTATAAATCTTTAGAGGACAAAAACTCGAATTCGTTTTTCGATAGCATCCCTCCTCTTTAAATGAATAAATAGGGTATGAAGAAAGGAAATTTGACCAGAACGTCCAGAACATTCACTGATAAATAAGGAACACAAGTATGTCGTGGAAAATGATTTTAACGAATTGTACGTATACGTTTCATAACCTTTCTCATGATTAGATTGATACACAAATAATATTAATGATCTGATGATCGCTTCAAGTGTGAAACTCGAGTAACTGTAGTTTGTATCCTAATTTGTATTAGATTAATATATAATTTGTAAAAAACATTTCGAGCTACTATTAGGAAGTTATCCTCTCAAGCTTAAATGATCTCTACCAATTAACCGAAATGACGAAATTGACCAATCAGTGACTTCTGTTTAGAAGTTGTATCCAAACTGTGTTTTGTGTTGATATAAGATGCTTATTACTTAGGACTGGAGTAGTAATTGCGAGCATTTCATACATATGATGCACCAGATTCTAATGTTTAGAGGAGTCTGGGTTCAATAGTGGCTAAGATTTTAAATCTCTTCCTTACCGACCGCCTCTCAGGCAAATTCAGAAATCTGTCTGAATGCTGGAGTTCCTGGAGGGTTACAAGTCGATGGATTAGTTTCTACAAAAAGGGGTTAAGCCTTCATTGGCACAGTAAGTGAGGTCCAACTGGTTATTACTTTGACTGCCGGACCCAAAAACACAACACTGGGACACAGATCCCCAGTGGTGAACTCCTATATAAAAAGGACAGGGGTGCTCGTGAGAAATTTTGAAAAGAACCCCTAAGAGGTACCAAAATCATGTTTTGTGGGCCTGGCTTGAAAGTTTTTTTTCACCCCTTAGAGGTGTCAATTCTAAAACAACACATTATCTCCTCTCATATTTTTTCGGATCAACACCCTAAAAGTACCGCGAAAGCTCCCGCTGTGGACCTTTTGAGAATGAATACCTTAAGAGGTAACAAAACCGCTTTTTTAGCCCCTAAAAAGTACCACGAGCACCCCCGTCCTTTTTATATGGGATTCCCCCCCCCCCCGGGCCCCGGAACAGATCGGTAAAAAAATATCGCAGCACTGCAACTATCTTATTTATCTCCAAAACTGCGCTTACGGATGGGCATGTGAACTCTCTGAAGTTGCTGTGCTCACTGCCACATTTAGCGCCCGAACTATCGAAGAAGGCCAAACATTAGGCCAACTGTCGGTAACCGGTCGGCAGCCTGTCGGTTACTTGTCGGCGACATTAAACCGACAGTTTCAGGGGTTTCACTCATGTTTTAAGCAGGGGGGGGGGGGGGCACCTGGTTTTCACAGGTGCGCAAAAATTATTAACTGAACTTTGTTATAAGGAAGACTTTCCTCTGCATGGTCAAACCAGACGGGTAAAATCACCCTCACAGCCGGTCAATTTGCCCGGCGTCCGGCAATGATTAAAAACCCCTGCAGTTTCTTTGGGGGTCAGATCTTCATAATTACATGGGTTAGCATGGAAGTTAGGAAGCTCGGTACCCCTGCAATCAGACCAACTACCACCCGAGTTTCAACATTCGGTTCAGTTGACTAAGAGATGTTCAACTGTATAGTGATCTCCAAGAAGCGTCAGCTAGACAAACCAGATCACAATATTTTGCAGTTTATACTTATTTATTGGTGAATAAACCTCAAGACAGCATGGACAAACACTCTTCAGATAACTTAAGTCACTCTTTGCAAGGCATCATCAAGGCCAACACATTTCAATAAATTAACAGTTGTCCCTTTTTCTAGTAATACAAGTTACATTGTTGATCTTGCACGGGCATATGTGGCATATATAAATTCTATGCAGGCACACTTTCATAACCCATAGGGCTGCTTCAGGCATAGGTCTCCACCGTTTGTGTGAACAAGTGGAGGAGTTTTAACTGTTACACTAATTTAAAATTCACTCAAGGTTATTACTGCTTACTTTAAGAAAGTGAGGAAGATTGATTGAACACATGGTATACAGGCGGACCTAAAACACCCAGTTAAGAAGAGGAAGAGGTAGCATGCTTGACCTCTTTCCGGCAAATGGAAATATTTATTGGAATATCTTTGAAAGCTGAGGATTTGAATGACAGATGTTGAATTTTCCCAGGGATAAGGGATGAGGTAACACCCAATCCACCAATGTAGTATATTAACAACTAAGTATTATCGACTTGATTGTTTGCAGTAATGCAAGACACTTTAGTGTTCCAAAACTTAAGGTTCTTGCCAGTAAATGTTTATTACTTCAAAGAGTTTTTGGGCAACCAAGACAAAGGGGGAGTGTTGCTGAGGACTCAACACCAAAGTGCATTAGGTCTGTAAGTTCTCCATTATTTTGCCTAATCAATTCTTCCTGGCCTTCCCAAGGGAAAAATCGCTCAATGGTAATCAGAATATAACAAATTTATTACATCCAGATAAAGAACTTAGCACAATCTTGGTAGTGATGTTGTGAACAAGTCATTGCACTCATTATGGAGGATGATAAGGATTATTAAAAAAAACTGGTGTATATTGAAAATTGGTTAGTGACATTACTTCAACAGCAGACAAAAAATAATCAAAAAAAGGGGTAGACAAGAACTGGAGACACCGAAAAAAGAAAAAAAAACTACATTTGGGACTGTTTAAAATTAACTGTTTTACGATACTTTGTCCTCTTGAATCTATGAAACGTTGAACTCATGTGACTTGTCTCATCACCAAAAGATTGTACTAAGAAAAATAATTAATAATTTAGGCACTATTGTACTTATCAAGGGATATTTGTGAGTTAGGTAACTTTAGTCTGCAACACACTCATACAGTTTACTTTTAGAATATCACTGCAACGAGTGAACAATAATACTAATAATAATACTGTCTGATAACCAGACCAGGGTTTATTTTTACAGCTGAAGGAATAACATGACATGCAGTCAATTCTCTCTCTTTCTCTCTTTCTCTTTATTTAATATGGATACCTGGTGCTGGTCCTTGCACACTCATAAGCTGCACAGTGGCCACCTCCCTAGATAGACAAGTGGCAACAGTATCCCATTTAGACTGAGAGGGTTGAGTGTCATTATTGACTTGTAACCTTAATATTTAATAACCAATGCCACGCAATTATGTCAATTCATGGCAACTGTAGTTAATCCTAAATAACTGACTTTATTTCAAAAACAAAATACACTTACCAAAGGCATGATTTATGCTTTTAAATGAATTGTAAACTCTAAAGCTAAGGCTGTTCATTTGTTATCCTATCTTATCTTACCTCGTCTGTTATCTTTCAACCTGAAAATTCATGTTTCAAAGCATAAATGCAATTGCCATCTATCATATGCCTTTGGTAAATGGGTCTCAATTTGAAATATGAATCAGATGTCGAAGTGATCACACAAATTAAAAGATATTTTTTTATATATACATATATGGCTGTTTACATGTACATGTAATTTATTTTAAAAAATATAAAAAGCTCTCTCCTAAATTAGATCACATTAACAACATATACAAAACTGAATTGCAGAATTTTATGTACTAATCAACACATAATGATAACTCCAGAAGGAGTTCAAACTGAGCTAAATCATGAGACTGGAAACACACATCAACCCTTATTTAGATGTTCACTGCAGCTGTGGAAAAGGGGAAAATACTAGACAGTGCAGTTTCAATAACTCGGTTTATTTATTAAATAACGTGAACCCAGGTTGTAGTTCACTAGAATAAAAACACCAGATTTACCACACTCTCTTTGACTCTACAAACACCAGTTGACCTTCAGTTGGGAAAACAGATTTAGTGTTCTGCCTGTATTTTCAATCTTTACCTTAGATAATCAAATAATGCTGCCATCAACTGTCATCGCTTACATTAGAGACATGGCAACTCTTGCTTAGATGCACATGTACCAATCGACAATGATGGATGATTTTATATATTTATTTGGTTTGTCTGCTACTTGATAAAGCTCTAATGTCCAAACAAAAGTGTAGACAATTAAAAAAAATCCTGCAAAACCATATTGCCCATTGTAGTATGCACAGGTACGACAACTTTCCAGATTTCACCTGCTGAAAAGTTTTTTTAAAAATAAATACTTGGAAGTATTGGAAATCTTAAATGACTGCAGAGTTTTGCTCTCATACAGTAATTCTGCACAATTATTAAATATTCTTAAATGTCTCTGGGTCACCTTTTTAAATGAATGTAGAATTTCTCTTGTGCTACCTGAATCTGAATCTATGATACAATAAAATGCTTAATACAGCAATACAAAATATCTGTACAAATTGGACGCAAATTCTACTCTGAATTTAAAACTATGGATTGAAATGATGTAGCTCAACATTATACACCATGAACGACCTACACCTTTAATTCATTTTTGTAATGAATCGAAAGTGAACAAGACCTGATTTAGCCTAAGGGTATAGCCTCGGGTAATTGAGCTGTTTTTCAAAACATTATTGGCTCAAATTTCATTTGGGTCAAGGCACAACTGCACCAGCACACATCTGGGATGTTTAGAATGCTCTAAAACACAGCTCAGTGTGGCAATATAAGCGTATTTTGTTTTTCCTCACACACGTTTTCTGTTATTAAACCTGAACCTTGACTAGCCCTTGCATTCCTGGGTTTTGGTAATTACTCTTGGGAATTCTGCTTGGTCTGAAATTACAACAAAGATGTGAACGTTACATAGGAAGACCAATTAGAATTGAAAATTTTGTTACATTATATGTCAATTGAGTAATTTACTCATTTAAAAAGATATTTAATTATAAACATGTACTACCTTGGCGAGTCAGAGGGGCTACTCGACCCAGTTGATCCTCTTGGATTTCGAGGCTGATCTTTGACAAAGTTTCGACATGAAGCCAGTTTAGATTCAAGAGCCTGGATAGAGCGAAAAATAAAAAAATTAACATTGCTATAATCAAACAACCCTTTTCTTTGCACGACAAGATGTAAGAGGAGAGAAGAAAGAGTATAACATGAAAGAGATGAACATTTAATACATGTTTGTACCATTCCCTACAACAGAGACAGAGCAGAGTGGAGGACACACGTCAATGGCCCTATTCTCCCAGAAGAAAGAAGGAAGTATGTTGAGTGAGTCATTCCCAACAACATAACGATTCATCAGCACATTAAAAATAAAATCCCAAAGCAAATTGAAGAAAGCAAGAATAAAATGTTAGGGTTAATTATATTCAATGAATGGTTGTTACAAGCATAACAATTTAACATGACTTACCCCAACTTTTCTGAGAAGATCTCCCACGATGTTCAGAGCCGATATTCGTGCAGATGGTGTTAGTGGTGAATTTCCATAGCCGGAATGAAGCGGTGAGGTTCCTATAGATGCAGTTGTTAAATTCACAAGAGGGTCTGAGGTCTGAATCACAGTGTCTGTCTTCATTGGAGTTCCCTCTGGTTTTGATGGTTCCTTGTTTTCTTTGTTATTTTCTTTATCTTTGGTGAATTCTAATCCTTCACCAGGTTTCTTTTTCTCCTTTTCTTTAACTGCAAGTTCTTGTCTGAGATCTGAAAAGAAATATCATGCTGACATCTTAATAATAATAACAACAAATATTTTAACAGGATGACCCATCAGTGTACATGTATTAAACAATGTTATCAGAGGGGTCCTGGAAACGAAACTATTAATAGTAAAAATAAGATTAAAAAGGTAAAAATAGGTAAAAAAAGGTGCACAATATTAGTAAAAAGAGATTACAAGAGATTCATTTACTGAGAGACCAAAAAAACCTTAATATTATAATTGTACATGTAACATAAGTTTACAGTTACCACCCTCTCGCGAGACAAGACTCTCGTTTTGAGAGACAAGTAAACCTCGCTATCTGGAGCTCAGTTATAGCGAACTCCCTGCTATGACAAGCACCTATAATTCACCCTTGGATATACCGTATATATACTTTTTCAGTGACTGTCTATTGGCTAACTTGAACCCCCAGCATCTCAAACTATCTTTTGTTTTGCTAGAGAGTTGGAAATAACAGGATTCCAATGGGATTTTCAGCATGTGATTTGGCAAAATTGACATTTAATTTGTTAAAAAACAGTCCAGTCTACATGTAATAATCAAAAGGTATTAGAGCAGACGTCAATTACATATCAGTAGCTTTGGTTTTGAATTTTGCCAGCCAAGCTCTTTCCAAAGTCTTGAGACAATTTCTGTATTCTTTAGTCTGCTCTTGCTACTCACAGAAAAAAAAAATTTTATTTATATATTTCTTGTCAGTCTGGTTAAAACCAAAGCCAGTCACACTATACAACATTCCTTGTGCTTTTTACTTCATAAAATTATGAACATTAAACTACTCGACAGAAAGCCAGCAAGGAAAACTATAAAGGAGCCCCACACTGAATGGTATGACAAAACAGAAGCAGTTGACTGTGTCATGAGTTTACAGAAACAACTGTGGTTTAATATGGTTTGATTTGAAGACGTTTTAGAATCAAAACAGTACAAACTGGGTTCTCTGAAAAACAAACTTTGACAAGGGCAGCAGTTTTAGCTGTAGTAAGGGGATGTTCCAGTCTACAAAAACTCCTGAAATGTACAGATAAACTTGATCAACGTATAACAGCCTGTACATCATATACCTTAAACAAAGATATACATTTGTTACTTAATTGTTCAGAATACTGTGGAAACATCACCTAACAATGAAAGTCTTTGATCATGTTTCTTTTATTTGATCATAATTTAATTGATTGCATTTTTTCTCACTATGTTTTTGGCTTGTAAAATAATTTTCCAAAACTGCTCTTAAAGAATGAACCCTTCAGGCATTTGGGTAGCAGCGGAAATATCAAACAGTATCATATCCACAAATAAACAAAATATATTTTAAAGGGCTAATATCACGATTCAAAAGCATTTTCAACATGAAATATTATCTCTGTATCAGATGATACTTAAAACTAGTCAAGTACAGTCAGGCATAGTGTGCACATGATGTAGAAACATTCTAGAAGAAAGAACACATTGATAATTAATGAGGGCACAGTCATGGTTGGCTTCACAGAACATTGATAACAAGAAGATCTGTTAGATCTTATAACCGCGCTTTTAAAATTTAACTGTTTTCTTAGTACTACAGTCGCAACGCAGTGCATATTCCAAAGCAATCTCTGATGATTCATTGATTACTGTAGACATCACAGCACTTGATCAACACAAACTCTATTATCGCACCATCAGTCGTAGCCGTTGTGACATCTCCGATGACGTAATAGTCTTAATCTGGAACTTTCTTCGGGATATGTACGGGCATGAAGATACGAACACTATTACAAACCGCTTTCTTTCTTTAAAGTCACGATTAAATTTAATTGTTTTTTTCCCTTGAGTTAAGGGTTAGCAAAGAAGTCACACAAGTCACATAATTCAAGAATTGCGTTATCTACGGCTATCTTTAGTACGGTGGTTATTTCCCTATCAATGACGTAATCTTTGCACGTTCTGACAAGTTCTTTGCTTGGCTTGCAAATATTTAATTTTCCTTCCGATCTATGAACTCGGTGCGATGAAACAGCCAAAGGATTTACTTCATTTGCCTAAAACCGCAAGAAATACTGGGAAAATTACAAATAAATTAATGACCGTCGCTTCTGCCGAAATAAACTTGCAAAGTAAACACGATCTTATTTGTCACGTAGCGAAAGTGAAAGCTGCAACGTCAGCGCATTCCATGGCTGACGTAATACCTTTTTTCAGCGTATTTATTATTCCCTTTAAATCCAACGCTTTGATAGAAAAAAAAAAGAAAATATATTTTACCCACAAAAAAGAAAACAATATCCGTAAAATTGTCCGTGTATTTATGTTTTAACAGCTTCTGGCGGAAAAACATCACACGTTGCGTGACTCAAAGTTTGGCCGAGCGGAGGTCTACGTCTGGTCACCGACAAAAAAAAAAAAAATAAACCACGGGTAAACCTAGAACCGCGCTCGGCCCATGGCCGCGCGGTTAAATAGCTTTCCAAAACTGGGCTTTTCACATGAGAAAAGTAATGTTTGCATTTATAGCCAACAAATGTTGACATAACATGTCTTGAGGTCCACTTGAGCTTTGCACTAAAGCTTGAAAGTCCAAAAATGATTGCAAAATGGCTTTGCATGACAACAATGATTAACTAAAGCTGGAGTATTTAATAAACTATTATTGTCTTACCCCTCGCTTCATCTTTTAGTCTTTGTACCGATTCTTGGAGTGTTTCCTTTTCATCTAATTCATTTTCAAGAATAGCATTTCTTTCTATAGCCTAAAAAATACGAACAGAATGTTTGGTTACCACTTATTCAGGGTAATATAAGCCAAGTTTTGATCACCCTTATTTAAGAGGAAATATTTCAGAAAATATGTGCACATAATCCCTTCTTTAGTATAAATCAAAACATAACATAAAATGTAAAAATTCCAGAACTATTAAAGAACTAAAGACAAAAAATGAGATAGCAACATTCAAGGTACAACTGTTAAATCATAAAGGATCTGAAGCATGAGTAGAATTTTAAAAAAACAACAGTTGTTGAGTAGAATTAAAAAAAAACAACAGTTGTTAATGGGTAAGTCAGTGCAACATGGCCATATAAGGCCACTGTAGCTCATTCCTCCCAGTACACAAAGCTTGATCATGTCCCAGCACACGTGCCCACGTGAGGCGAGCACAAAGACAAATGTGATCTGGCACATGAAAACAAAACCATAGAGAGTCTAACACAGACTTCTTTGAGCCATGGATGTCAACCAGAAGTTAATATCTTCCCTCTGTCTCATTTTCATGGCACGGCATGGCATGGGTTGAAAAGCTCTCATTTTAGCATTTACAATTTAACGTTTTAAATGAAATTTCGAGAACACACACCACAGAAGAGAAAATTCTACTTCTGATTCACATCCGTCTCTCAAAAATGTCTCATCCATAATGAGAAACTGAAAACGTCCTTGTCTTTCTGCTTACATGTACTTCATGTGAAAAAGTGTAACTGCAAGCAGATGACAGTGTTGCTTAGGAATCACTGAACTGGTAGCCAAATAGATGGTTGCCAAAAGTGATCTAAAACTTTTCAAAAATACAAGGTTGGACTCAAAAAAAACTTGTGCAACACTTTTGTGCAATACCAGTAATGTCTTTGGATATTTTTTGGCACAGTCTCGCATCTAGATGAAATTACATAATATAGCTTTAATTACCTGATTCAACTTCTGCTCAAAATCTTCTAAAGAGCATACTGTTGCCCTAAAATGAAAAGGGTACAATATTGCATATTAGTGTTACTGGCATCGTACATCAATGATCAACAACATAGTAACCATCCTTGTAACCTTCAAAAGCTTTGAATATAATAATCAACAAAGTAAATGTGGTAAATGCACTTCTGACGGTGCAGCTGACCGAAAGTCAGCTGCTCAAAGAATCCTCAGCATTCACAGTCCATATTTTTTTTTAGCCCAAAGTGATCATGCAACTAAATCAAAATCGTTCACTAGTGAGAATCATGAAAAAGCTTCAGAAACTCTAAAATAATTAAACATGTAGACCTTTTCCAATAAAAATAAAGCCAAAATTAGGAATCAATCTTTAGTATTGTAGCACTTTCCACAAACAATGTTGTCTTTCCATTATCTCACTTCATCAATTACAGATTACAATAGCCTCCATGGTTCTGTAATTCTATTTTCCTAGAAACAAACTGCACTTTTTTTCAAAGACAAAAAGAAAACAATGACAAGTAAACACTGCTTTCATCCCGCCGAGTTTTTCAATTAAAGTTCCCACACTTGCTACTAAAAACAGACTTGTAAAAATTCTCGCTAAATTTATCAAGGTTAGATACCTTAGCACTTTATTGCGGAAAGTCCAACATGAAAACACTCCGAAAGAGGCGCAGGAAATAATATTAAAAATAGCTTATAGACGAATGAACATGTATCCCACATCCCTTGTAATACAATCAGGTCAAACGAACATAATATTAATCCTCGAAATTCATGTAAAGCAGTTTCACGCTATTATTGAGCGATCCACTTTGTCGTAATAAAAGAGCAAAAAATTTGTTTCGGGGGAGTAATTGGCGTCAGCTATGCTTAAATTTCTTAAATAAGTCGAGAAAACTTAAATCCAATTTATGTGAACTTAGTGCATAGCAACAGAAATTGATACGGGGATTATTTCCTCCGGAATAAAGCACGACCCTCGCGCGAGATTGTCACATGCCAGAAATGTACTTTTCGTAAACACAAATTTACCCGATATTTGCAGTAAATTACCCTCACTGGCAGGTCATTGACCATTACTAACACCTTGCCGAGGAAAAAAGACATACTTTATGTGGCTAGCTACAAAGAGTACAAATGAAAGTGTAATAACATGAATATTACAACCCTCGGTGGAGCCACATTAGGACATTTCACGTAAGAGGTGACCGGTGCAACATCAAATGCAATTAACAACGCAAAAAAATAATATAAGGACATAACAAGAAATGGCGAAATGATCCAAACTGAGGTGTAAATGTTGTTGTTAGCTATACTTTTCAGCTGCAAAAATAACCGAACAACAGACTTCAATCTTGCCACAAACCTTTTCGCTCGCTCGAGATCGTCATTTGCTTGTTCAAGTTCCCGAACATATTTTTGGACTTCTTCTCGAACAGCTTTTAGCTGAGCAACTTCATCTTGAAGAGACGATATTGTAAGATAGGATTCATTCTGACTCGCATCTAGTCTCGCCTGTGTAAACGAGAGAAAACAGAACAGTTAAAACAGATCTACCAAACCATCGACTCGATCAACAGGCAAGATGGCGTCCACGAAGCAAGTCTTGCATTATTTACAAACTTTCATTTAAACAACAGATGAATTGGCGGAACGAGACTTACGCCATTAAAGCTAATATTTTCGAGTTACCTTTAAGCTTTCATTCTCCGTTTCTAGCCGTGTTTTTGCCGCTAAAAGTTCCCGCTGTCTGGCTTCGGCTTGCTCTAACTGCGTTTCCAATTCTGCTTCCAGTTCACGACTACCTTCTTGAAACTCGTCGAGTTCATCCCTTGCTTCTTGCAACCTTTTTCCCAAAAGAAATGATCAAATTAGACCTTCATCACTTCCCCTTTAAAATCGTATGACTGTCATCGAAGAATGTAACCCTGAAATACTCACTTTCGTTCTAAATCCTCGGCTACTTGTTTCCAGTATGTCGCCTCTTCTTTCGGGTCGGCGAATTCCAATTCCTTATCGCCCGTAGAAATACTCATTCCCGGCTGTCGCATAAGGACGGCAAGAAGTGTTCACCCCGAAGTACAAAAAAATTTTACCTTCTAGCAATCTACGACACAAGGAACAAGAAAACTGGCTCAATCGAGCCAAAACTCAGTTTATGTCTCGAAGCTTTCAACGAAATATGCAAACCGTTCCCGTGATGACGTCAACTCGTAAGATGTGATGCATTGTGGGATATAAAAGGAAGGCTGTGCTGATAAAATGCCTCGCGTGTTTTCACGCTTTTCTCAGTGAAACCAAAAACGTGACATTTGTTATGGGTTAATGGGTTTATCAATCAAACACAACAAGTAAAGTAAATCGGTTGATTGAATGTTCACAATTCCACGTAAATAGCATGGTGCGGGTAAAAAGCAATTTTGTCACTGGTCGTGTCAAAATTCATGGTGTTTTTTCGGTCGGTCTACAATCGGAATTACATCAAACAAAGGAAAAGAAAGTTGACTTATGATTCGAAATCAGCGAGGAGTGAGAAAGGTAAATTTTCGGAGGATCTTTGTAAGTATTACTCTAAAGAACTTGCCAGAAGGCACAAAATGCTATTTAAATTACAAAGATGTTTCAACCCAACGCGATTGAATAAAGGATTTTATACTGTGCGCTTTTTGATTGACAAAGATTTGATTGACAAAAAGCTCCTCAAAATTTTAGCAGGGATTAGTTGTCTGCTCCCAAGCCTGGCAGCTCATTGGAACCGGTGCTGGAGTAGGTGATTAGGCCCGTGCTAATTAATTCCTTCCACCCTCTACCCCAGAGATGGGATGTTAGTCCATCGATCGCGTGTCAGTAAGTCTCGAGCACGAAATCAAACACTCTCTCCTCCTCCAGTAAACCACTTCACTTCAGGCATTTATATGGTTTATCAGCAACTAAGCTCTTGGAATGTTGGAAGGACACTCGATCAGCCGTAAAGTCACGCGTTATTGCACTTTTTTCGCTATTGAAATTAACACCGAGCGTGTCAATCAGGAGTGTCAATAGGCACGAGTTTACACTGAAAACACATGATATCTAGGTTATTTCCCGCAGCACTTTTTTTCTTATCGGTCATCTACGCAGTCAAACTTACAAGATTGTATCTCACCGGAACACTCGAAAGCTTGGTCCTTAACATACCAAAAGCCCACGAACACAAACGGAAGTGCGCGCCACTACACGCGAGCGCGCGCGGGTCTTTGATTTTATTGCTTTGATAGTAATATATTATGTTTCTTAGAAAGTTCCGCTAATCAGGTCTTTGTTCGTGAGGTTGGCTTTCGGTTCGTAAAATGTGCGATCTTCTCTGCTTTCTGTTTGGCTTTTCATTTAGCGCAAAATTTGCGTCTTTTCAGCTTTTTATACCTGGCCCTCTCGCCGGATTCATCCGAGCGGCATGCAGTGATGTTGGATTGTCGGGCACTCACCGAACTTCAAAGTGGAACAAATTCCCGAACATCTATAAACTACTATATACTGTGTGTATCAAAGCTTCATCAAGTTCTTTCGACTCAAGGAGACTAAAGAACCATTGGCTATATCCAAAGTATGGCCTGTATGGGAAATTTCGGTCGGAATGTAAAAGGTGCTTGTGAGGGTTCGCTCGATACCGGCTGATTTCCGAAACCGTGAAAAGAGCTTGAGAGCATGTACTAAAATTGGAATATATTGATATCTGAACAGACAAGTGGTGTGTATTTTAAGCGTGCGATACGCTCAACAACTTCTACCCTAGCTTCTATAGCCTAATTTTCCTAATTTCTTAAGTTCGACTTTTTTAGAATTATTTTAGCGATTTAGATAATTTATATATATATGTATATTTGTAATTTTTATGATTGCAATATTCATTACCAGGGCACTCTGGATACCAGCCATGATGCTAAATGGACCACCCTGGCTAAATAAAGTATGACTTACTTACTTACTACCCAATAGCGCTTTTCGCCGGGGGGGGGGGGTATCACATTGTTTCGGATGATGTGGCGTAGATACTGCAGGACAACGTAGGGGAAGAGTGACCGTCTCAGGTGTGAGAACAGTCAATGAAAAGCAACCAATACAAGGGAGTTACTCCCTTAAGGCCGGAAGACTATTTTTGGTTTTCACGAGCGGAAAATTTCGGTCGAGGTGCGCCGGCCAAAAAATATCAACCAGAATATCCCGGAAGTTGATCGATGCTGACTACTATATCTTGGCGAGGCCATTAAGCTCTGTTCCAATCAAACGTCAAATTTAGTGCAACACAAAATTCTAATTCAAGACCAAGGGGGAATCAAGTTTTTAACTTCCCATTTAGCGCAAACCCTCTGAAACCGTGTACTAAACGGATCTCTCATCATAATATCAATAGACTGTTGGATATAACAGTGCTAAAACGAAAAACTGGTACAATGTTCCGGGTCTGTTTCGGACCTCTTGTGGTAGGCACACGATGTTCTACTTAAGGTTTGTTTTATTTTTGCTTTCGTAGCTTCTCCGCTGAAAGATGGCCTTCCATTACAGCTTTTAACTGACATTGACAATAACAACCGGGAAAACTACCTTGCAAATGCGAGAAACCTGCTTGCTTGCCGGCAGAGCTTGTAATAAACTTGTGTACGAACAATTCTGAAGCAGCCCAACCGGTCATTATTTTTCTGTTTGTTATAAACAGGGCTCCAAAGAACAAAGTACGAGCCGGTTTTTGTCCGTTTATTTTAAAATTGTTAAATCTCCTATTTAGAAGGTTAACTTTGTTAGCTTAATTTTCTCCAAAATTTTTATTCCATGTCACGATATGAATGGTTAAGGGAAGGCTGAACAAGAAGCTTTTATCT
Organism: Orbicella faveolata; assembly: GCF_042242905.1. Classification (NCBI taxonomy): domain Eukaryota; kingdom Metazoa; phylum Cnidaria; class Anthozoa; order Scleractinia; family Merulinidae; genus Orbicella; species Orbicella faveolata. The sequence goes on along the minus strand of NW_028301547.1, from coordinate 31,776,591 downwards.
GTCACTTACTCGTTGTGCAGTGTCTAAGCTTCTGCCTACTAAGGAAATTTTCGTTGATACATGAAACGGTTTATTTATAAGACAATTAGTGCAAACCAAGACAAAACTGCCGAGTTCACCTTTCATATTGCCGGTTTTCGTGTGACGTTGTCATATTCCGAAATAAAAAATTACCTTCCTTCTGAGGTTTTATTTTCATCAAGCTATTTGCTCGCTCGACAGTAGTCACCTTTTTCCTCGTGGCAAGGTTCCATCGGCCAAGAGAGACAGTGGACACTGGGGACGAGAATGGCTATTCGTTGCCAGGCTCTTTTCTCATCTTTCCCAGAGAAAGAAGAAGAGAAGATTCTGGAAACGGGCCTGGCTTCCTTTCGGAAATTCAAAGGGTCGGTTTAAAAAGTGTGGCTACTTTTTTTTCTATGTATAAACTTCGGCTAATTTATGGACCAAAACGTTTGTTTAAATATGGTGAAGAAAGATCAATTGTGTGCTATTGCACTCAAGAAGAGAAATTAAATTTCTAGAGTTTTACTCAAAATGGTTGCTATGGAAACCAGCCACAGCCTTTTGAAGAGTGTTTTATAGTATTGACGCCAACACTTCCTGCTCTTTTACAAAACAAGAATTGACTGTCAAATAAGCATATCATGTAAGTTTCTGTTTTGTTCTGTGATATGAACCTAAGTTTTGACAGTTAACTCTTATTTTCAGTGCTTTTTACAGCTTTATTTGGAAATAACCTTATTTTTTACCACACCCAGTGGACAAATCATCTCATGTCACGTGACAGACCTTAAAATGTTACGACTTTTTTGGTTTATATCATCACGACACTATTATATTGGTCTTTGATGACCCCAAGTTTCAGAAATTCTACTTAAAAACCTTGCAAAGTAGAAATGTTGGCGCGAAGTCAGTCGGTACAAAAGTAAACTTTTGAGAAAAATGCACTTTAAGTTTCTTACACGAAGTATTAAGCATTTAACGAGCCACAAATAGTGGGGGGGGGGGTGCAGATTGGATCTCGGGGGAGGGGGTGCAATGGTTGTTCTATTTTGTAAAAAGTTACCGCAGTTGTGGGAAATATTTCTTGTCATAAGGGAAATGAATGAGCCTGTGATGGCAATTCGAGGCAAAGCTTTTCACAAATAATTATACCAATCGAGTTGTGCATGTCTTAAAAGTTTTTTCTAAATAGTTTCGTTCATATAAGTTAAAAATAATCTATATTTTTGGTCACGTTCTTATAGTAAACAGTGGTTGCTATGGCCGTTGCCACGTGAAAAAACTTATACCACTGTGTACTTTCCTTAAATTTCACACTCATCTGGAAGGAAATTCGGCAAGATCGTTTCAAAATGTTTTTGACAAGTCCTCAAGGGTCTTAAGTCTTGTATTTCCAAGAAATTGAATTTTTCATGAACATCGCCATATTTTAGGGAACCATACCCCCTTAAACACTGTCAAAAATAAGTTTTCTGTTCGGTCTTAAATGTCAGAACTCCTTGTCGGGGCTGTGGAAATTTGCCAAACTGATAATTTCATTCTTGTCCTCGCTGTTGGTTTTAGTAACTCAAACGGAGTGAGATATTTAATTAGGACTGTTGCGAAATGAAATTAAAAAGAATAAGTTATAATGAGACGCTTTGCTAAGAGGATAAATGTAACAATTAATTTAACAAAAGGTAAAGTGTTCATTTAGAGCCTTGTCCACTTCGTAATCACTCACTGTCCTCTTTGGGGTGTTCAAAAGAGATTCTTTTCTCAAGAGTAGACTTAATCGAACAATTCATTATTTTTAATCTGGCTGAACTCATTCCTCTTCAGTCACTTTAGAATGAACGACATGGTTCGTTGATTTTGGACTTTGGCATCTGGTAAAGGGCATAAATGTATCTAGTAAAATACATAAAGGAAATGAATGAAATAGAACTCAAACAAACTTTTTTTTATTATTATTGTTCCGACATTTTCATAATCTCTATGCAATGTTGCTTCGCTACAGCTTCTTGATTGATATACCTGTTGCTAACAACATTTATTGTTTGACAATGGCGAAGGAGGTTAACCGGGACATCCCACAGATTATTTTAATTTGTCCTATTGATACTTGAATGGCGTAAACCCACCTTTATTTGTTTGCAAAAATAAACTATTTTAAATTAATATCGGAGCTTAATGCTGCGATTTTTTAAAATATCAATTCTCGAAAAAAGAAACAAACGGAGAGTGAAAAGTGAACTAATAAGCGAGCTATGTGCTACGTAGTGTAATTTTAAAAAATCTATTCTTCACTTTGCAGCTCTGTTCGTCACTTTGTTAACGACCATTGTAATACACTTTCCTATGTAAACATTCATGTTTTCACGCATACTAAACAACGATTTGAAAAGAATTATAGTTGTTTTAACTTCAAAAGATGCAGATCCGTAGTTATAAAGGAGAGGGAATTAATAGCAGAATTCATAATTTAATAAGACTATGCATAATGATTTATGGTAAAATGGTGTTATTGTCGGCAAAAAACGAAGTTTAGTAACAAATGTTCGTTAACGTTAGGGTTGAGTTTATACCTTGATACGAAATTCTATTCATGTGGTAATATTTGTTCTTTATCGCTTGTATCAAAGGAAGTCTTTCCAGCCATTCTTTCATATAGACGAAGCTGGCCACAAGATAAAAACATAATCCAGTTCAAACAGACTACGCCGGAACAAAAGAACAAGACACAGACTACTTATACATCAGAATTGACAACGTCTAAGCAAGTTGTCAAACCCATTTGTAAGAGACAGCTGAAGCCATTCAAATGCGGTATGTAGTGACAGTTTCTCATGGCAATATGTAAGTAGCCGTGCAAGAATAACTTGTCACAATATACAGCCGAGCCTCCCGTTTGTAAACGTGAAATAAATTTCCACTTGCTGCTTAGCATTCAGGGCCGGCTGCCAGATCAAGCAGATGGTCAGAAGGGAGTCCAAGGAAGTTAATTTTGCGACTTAAACCGGAGTCCTTTTCGTAAGTTTATGCTCTAAAAAAGCCAAAGAAAAAACCAATTTGTACGATCAGATCACGAGCGGACCAAACGGTCAAAAAAGGAGAGGCTTTTCTATCTCAGTTCTTACTGAAGAACGACTTTGCTTCTTTGAGAGGTAAGATCGTAGTGAGCACGATTTGTATATGGTTCTGTAAAATGAAGAAGACATGAATATGTGCATAATACTGAAAGTTCAGTATGATATTACAATGTCATAGTATATTGATTTCGCCGTAATCAACTATTTTATTAATGCTCTTAAATCGAGGAAACAACTTTCTTTGTGGCGAAAAAGTTTCTTCATTCGTACGGACCAGCGAGTTCAAGTTTTCGATGGTTTTTGTACCCGACCGAAAAGGTGCAGTTCTTCACACCCCAAGCGTTTAAAAAGCGTCTTCGACAGGCTTAGATAAGGAGCAAATATAAGCTGAAATTAGCTGCAACAATATTTTTAGTCGCGGCACGGGAAATAAAACGGGCATTGTATTAGAAGACAGCGAAAGCGCTTGGAAAAGTGTTGGTATAAAATCTGCATGTTCAAAGAGGTACTATCCTGTGTTTGTTTTCTTGTGTACGTACCGTTTTACTTAGTTAAAGGACCAGTTGGAATCAATAAGGATAAAAAGATGGAACATTTCGGTTTGGAAAAAAACATGCAAATTTCTTATGTGTTTCAATTTTTCTCACTCAGTCATTTAGCTTGACAGATGGGTGCAAAAACATAGCCAAGTTGCATATTTCGTCTGTGCAAAGGGCTTGACAAATTTGTAGTCGTCGTAGAATTTCACTGTAAGGTTTTCAGCTAGGCTTCAGTCGTACAAGATTTGATTAGCCGAGTGCAACGAAACGAAAGCCTGCGCTAATTCAAAACGATATGGCCGCAGCTGAACTGAGAGATATTGCAATTTAACCGTCGATATGTCAGATGAAAAGTTAATTCAACTTGTACGCGGCATCTTCGTGGCAGTACATCTTATAGTTGTATTAAACCACCTGAGGTAACTGAGATTTCAATAAAACCAAAATTTCAATAAAAACGCCTTAGAATCGTTTTCACACAAGTAATTAATTTTTGTCATTGTTTTGAAGAAAATGGTCACCAAATTTTGAGGTCATTTTGCGCAGTACAGAAATAACAAATTGCGCTTTAAAGCGACCAGTTGCTTGCGCTGGTAAAATAACTGAAAGGGTTCAAATCATGACGAAGACTGGATGAAGATTTCAAAGCTGAAAGTAGTGTAATTCCGGCTTCCGATAACAGAAGATCCAAGAAAGATAATGCTGTCTGAACTCGAGGAAGCCATCCTGAATTTCAATATCAGGGAAAATCTAAATGTAAGATTAAGAATTTCACCGACGGAGACGGCAGTTGTAACCGACTACAGATAGATACTGTGAGAAGGAGACCGAGGAATCTGTCGGAGTTATGTCGTTACAATTTGAGGCAACTTTGAAACTTTAAGATTTTAATCATGTTTAATAGCGTCTTTACGAAAAACGAACAAACAGATGTAAAAATAATCACTTTTTAGCCATGGCATTAACGCTTAAAAATCTCTCAAGTTTTGCACAAACTATCAAAGCGCTTTTATTCCAGTGCTTCAATGTTTCAAATTAAAAGCGAATTGGACGCAATACAAAGGGCTCTGCTGAACTACCCTTTACTTTAGAGCTCGGGAGACGCCGGAATAAACGTGAAAATGGTTATTTATTGCACTTTGCTCTAAATGTATTTATCACTTGAGTTTACCACTGTACGTGTTTATATTTTTTAAGACTGAATGGAGTTCGATCCGTGAAGCGGGTTCTAAAGCATTATGAAAACTAACTTAAGGAGTCCTTTACCCTCGTAGGTATTAACGTTCTAGAAAAAGTTTAAGACCACGTCAATAAGTATAGGCGCGGAATAAATGTTTAGCATAATCCGACGAGATTTTCAAGTAGAATTAAGCTTTTTTGACCGGGGCTTAGCGCGCTAGCTAGTTTTAAACTTTACAGAATTTTTAGGTGGTAGTTGACTTCAATTTAAATATTCCATGCATGCATTCGTTATTGGTACGGAATTCGTCAATTTGAGAGAAAGTTTTACTTTTTTAGTACGAACCTCTCGGAGTCATATTTAGTAAACAGATACGTCATTCTCCTTTTCAACTGTTTTTGCAACTAAGGCGGTGCAAAACCTCACTTTTTCAGTTGGTCAAAAGAAAAAAGCAGCTTAAAAGCTCGATCCATAACGTACAAAGCTAAAGTTCTTGAATATTGTGAAAATACTGTAATCGACGGTAATTTTAACCAGAAAGTTTTATTAAACCAGAAAGCCCACCTGTTCAAACTATGACCGAATGTTTGGGAAGAGTCACTATAGTAACGGAAAAACACCACAATTGTCGGTTTTACAGACGATAACAAACTATCTGTCAGCCAGTCATTATGTCTTAATTTGGAGTGTGTTTTCCCACAATTTCATACAGGAACTTCTCGGAATATTAATGCAAAAACATCACTCGTTTATATTCCGGTAAAGGTTGTCAATAAAAGAGTGATTAACAGATGAGGCAGTTTGTCGGTTAGAGTACTTGAAAAACTGAATATAGATGAACTTTGGACGCGAGCTAAAAAAAAATGCGTTAAGTTTCGTTCCTGATTCGAGTCACGTAGTCCAAAGTACACATGCAGTGGTTGCAGCACATCGCACATCGACAAAAACTGGCTGGAAAGAAGGCATTCAACTGCGATATAACGAAACGGGACAACTGGGGCCGTGCAAGGGACTTTTTCAAGGTATAGTGAACAAGTTCTTATAGCACGCATATAGGGCTTCAGTTGTCGGAAGAACCAAATCTTTCACTCCAGTCGTATTGATCATTACCCTAAACCGATTCTATTTAATTTAGAAACTGTCCAGCTTTCTGTCAGATGGAAGAGAAAGTGTTCTATTTCGTCATAAAATGAAGTGGTTGTAGGAACACGCAAATGATGGTAGTGTGAGCATTCAAGAAATATTTGTATTTAGACGTCTTCATGGAGTAGTTGCTCTGAATTGCGGTGTAAATGCATTTGCGTCCTTTAAGCTCCTGGTACAAACCGAAACGGAAACTGGCAGCGGCCAAACTAGACATAAACTCCGTTTTTGTGCTCTGTTAATTACCACCATGCGCTATGTTCATAAACAACAAGCTTGGAGTTCTTGGGTCCTTTGATGCGTTTCTCACCTATTTTACTATATGAAGAAAAACTTGGCGGAATGAGCTGCGCATTCAACCCAGTCCCCTGACGTTTTCTCACTTTGTTATGACCGCGCTAAGCCTTGGCGGGAGGCAGGCATGTTCACCTTCTGGTTTTTCTCGGGACGAAGCAACCAGAAAAGACGGCAGAAATCAAGTGCCTTCCCTCTAGTAAGGCCCATTTCTATTAAGCACTTTCCTTAACACTGAATGTTTTTCTGTATTACGTACCCCTATTCCAATAGACTCCCCCCTCCAGTGAGTGAAATTTTTAAAAGGTCCTGAGAAAAAGTAGATTAGGCGAGTGAATTATGTAGTCTGCTCTCTTGTCTTGGAATGAGCAAGAGCTTACGACAATGGCTGAGATCCTCTTCTGTTCCAGGTTCTTGGGTTACAGTACCTTTAGTTGTAAAGAAAAAGGAACTATTTGTCTGCCGGTCATTATATGCCTTAATTTGGAAAGTTTTCCCAGAATTTCATACAGGAATTCACTTCTGAGAAAAATAATGCAAAAACATGACTCATTTATATTCGAGTAAAAGGTTGTCAATAAAATAGTGATTAAAAGCAGCTTGTTAACTCCGAGAGTACTTGAAAAGTATGTGTCGGTGAACTTTGCATGCGAGCAAAAAAAGAAATGTGTTTAGTTTCGATCCATTCGAGTCACGTAGTCTAAAGTACGCAGTGGTTGCAGCACATCGCACATCGACAAAAACGGGCTCGAAATAAGGCATTCAACTGCGATATAACGAAACGGGATAGCTGGGGCGTTGTCATGACCACACCCCTATTCTAATTAACCCCCTTCCCCCCATCCCCCCTACAAGTGAGTGAGACTTTTAAGACACTGAGAAAATACAGATAAGAAGAGTAAATTATGTAGTCTGTTCTCTAATCTTGGAATTAACAAGATCTTACGACTACGAGAACCTCCCCTGTTACAGTTCATGAATTACAGTATCGTTAGCTACATGCATGCATTTCATTGAAGCTCCCTTTAAAGAACTTTTCAGTTGTAAAGCGTTATATCACGTTCCTATCTTTATACCGGAAAATTAAAAGAAATCACCACTCCGTCTCCAATTAACAGCTACCATAAAGCAATAAAAATAGTGCTAGGCGCGACAACAATACTTTCCATCATAGCCATTAGTTCGGTTTGCTCAGTCGCCAATTGAACAGATTCTTTTTTATTTCTTTTCCCACAGGCCTACCTAAGAATCAAAATGTATTCATCATTGCGGATTCTCCAGGTTACTCTTGTAATAACTCAAATCACAACAGTAAAAGGATCTTCAAATACAACTAATCTTACCGCTACTGTCAGCTCTACAAATGCGAGCAGTGTTTCAGCCTCATCATCGGTACCACTATCGCAGACAAGCAGCACGCCTGCCGTGTTATCATCATCAGTGCTGCAGTACAGCAGCGTTACCACCTGGTCATCAGAAACGTCGGAAACGAGCATCGTTTCTAGCAATTCAATGCAAACAACGTCGCCGATGACCAGCGTTCTTGTCAGTGCCTCAACGGAGCAATCAATAGAAACAAGCGAGGTCCCTTATACGTCTACCGTGACGATTGGTGTTTCAGTTGCTACATCATCGCAGTCAGCGGCCCAGACAAGCGGCCCTTCTAATTCTGTCATGTTGTCGCCATCAGCGTCACAGGAGGACAGCGTTACCGCCGAGTCATCGGAACCGCTGGTGGCGAGCAGTGTTTCTGGAAACGCAACGCAGGCAGGGTCGCAGATAAGCAGTGTTCATGTCACTTCCTCAAAGGAGCTAGCAACAGAAACAGATGTCTCTGGCTCGTCCACGAAAGCAACAAACTTGAGTCCCTCTGGAATTTTGACACGTCAGACACAGTCCATGACCGCCAGCTATTCGTTAAGCTCGGCTTCTCGTAATGACAGCAGCGCTCCAACAACTTCTGAACCCACAGCGACGAGATTATCCTCCATCATACAGACGCTGACGACTTCACCTTCAGGTATCGCTCGATAACTCGAACAAAGACTGAGGCCCCATTGGGGGGCACTGAGTATCCCACATCCCGTTAATGTTTGGCCTACATATCCCTTATCCCGTTAATTCCTGACCAGTTGCAAAAGTTAACGGTTTTCCTACTCGATATCCCGTTTTATGCGATCTTAATATCCCGTTAATTTTTACCCTAATATCCCCTACCCCGAAAACTTTCAATACAGGGGCGGATCCAGGATTTTTCTTAGGAGGGAGTCCACCGCTGAGGAATGGCGTAACTGCCTGATGAGGTAAACAAATTTTAAAAGCGAATACGAAGAAGAAGACTTCATCTCAGAGGTGGGGGTGCGCACCTCCTGCACCCTCCACCTAGATCCGCCCCTGTAATGGGTTCTCAATACATACGCCTTTTGACGCTTCCAGTCGCTATGGATAACAAATGGTGGTGCATGGTGAAAACACTGTCGCGGTAAATTCTGTAATTTTTTTTTCGAAAGCCGTGAAATACACTGTAAAGGACGATTTCGTTTATTCTGACAACATACTTAAATTTTTTACTACACAACAGAGCGCAAATGGTAATTTGGTGATGTTGCGATGCGGGAGAGATAAACGATTGGAAGCAAAACATTTATTAGTCTGAAGTGCCAGCGGTCTTCTTGGGCTGAGCCTTCGCGACCTGGGCCCCTGGAGGGTGAAGCGCGAGAAGACAGCTGGTGCTAAACTGGCCTTGCTGTTGCTCTTGCATGCTCTACTTCTCAGTGCTCTCAATCTCGCTCTCGCTTTTGCTCTTGCCCTCATTTGAATGGTGAAGTTGATCACCGCTAGGTCGGGAATGACTGGTTAAACTTGTTTTTGGTTTTTACAGTTTCAATGTCCGTAAACTGGACAGACTGGTCTGTCGACTCAAGTGATTGTCAGAAGCATTGTTCAGGGAAGGGCGGAACCGTGACAGCGAGCCGCCAATGTTACTCGCACTCAATAACGCTGCAAAGCAACGTTTGTTCCAAACACAACATTTCAACTATAAAGGTGGTTAAATGCAAGAAACATTGTCCAATCTCAGGTTTGTTCCGGGATCTCTTTCATTAAAGTAAGATAGTTAATACCCCCATATAGGCCATATTCCAAAGAAAATTCCTCTCAACTTCTATTCAAATAATGGTACCCAGGTCTTCCGCGACAATGTTGCCACGCGCGTTGCGTGGATGTGTTCGCTTGGACTGTCCACGTGGCCGAGAACTGCGTCACGCAATTGACTATCTCCAGACCCCCTGGAGTTCCCAATAATAATAATAATAATAATAATAATAATAATAATAATTGTCGCGGCTAATCGCCGTCGCAAAGTACAGCAACGACGCAGCTCAACAAGGTCGAACCGAAAGCAAACATTGGCGCCTCTGGCAGCCGCTATACGGTCCATGTGTGACCTTGGAGCACAGCTTACAGCCAGCTGGAATCAGCTGTATGTTGGTTTTTGTTAAGAGAGGAAAACCGGAGAACCCGGAGAAAAACCCTCGAGGCAGAGAAGAGAACCAACACAAACTCAACCCACTTATGGCGTCGGGTCCGGGAATCGAATCGAACCCGGGCCACATTGGCGAGTGCTCTCACCACTGCGCCATCCCTGCTCCCCCAAATTACCTTGTGAATAAGGCCTACATGAGGGATTAACTCTCTCAACCTTATCCTCTGAGAGTCGGTAATTACGTCAATGAACTATCAGAAGCGCCTGTCTCAGAGCCTGGGGCTCGTTTCTTGAAAGCCCCGGAAACTTTTTGGGCCCGTAAAGCCATAGCAAAATCTCGAACCTTACGATTACAGAGCTGTTTTATGCACATATTCTTGATAAGAAGAGAGGTTCCCTTTATACAAGAAGTTTCAGGCGTATACACTTCTCCGTTTTTAGATACAGATGAACTAAAAATGGCTTTACGGACCCGAAAAGGTTCCGGGGCTTTCGAGAAACGGGCCCCAGGTTCCTTTCTTACTGAACTAATTTGCCCAGGTTGTTGGGGTCAGCTACAAATCTGAACCCACTTGCTTAAAAAAACATAAAAGCATATCCTCGATTAGCACACACTTGAAGCTTAGTTTAATAAGACTTCTCTTCTGTATTTCTTCAGGGAAAGAAGCTTTCAGAAGTTCCATCCCCACATTAGCCGTCAGCGTCTTGCTCGTCATGTAAGTTTATTCTGCACAACTTTGGCGAGGCTCGCGAATTCTTTACGTAACGATATAGAAACGTCAATCTAATGCAAGAAGAGGAACACAGACCGACACTCCATGGTTTCTAGGGTAACATGATGTAATGCCTGCTTTAGCTTGACTGTACAATAAGAATGGCATATTCCTTGAACGCCACAACGAAAATTGGCCGAGCACCTGTAAGCTACAGAATCGAAACCAAGTTCAGAAGCAAAGGACACTGCCGCGAACAATAAGATTAACTAAAGCAGCTTAGAACGCCGTCATTCATAAATTTATGATCAAGGCCGAGCCCTCATTATGTTTTCTATTTGCAGGTTGTCATCAACATGTTCGGGGTTGAAAGCTTAATGGAATTCACCAGGGTCTGATTTCGTAGGAAGGAAGGATGTGGACAGAGGATGAAGTTAATTACGGAGCCTGAATTAGTGTAATATAGATTTCATGTTTTGTAGGGTCAAAACCCTTTTTTTTAAAAGGTAATTACTTAGGATAGGATAAAGAGCGTTAAAGTACAGACTTCTCGAACCCGACCACTTAAAAATCTATTCTAGGCAAGTAAAAGTGTTTCTAGCTTGAATTTGTAAACTAACGATTTCTCCGCATTGTATACGCCACGTATCCTGTCCTTAGTGTCAATTTATAATAATTAACAAATAAAACATTCAGCTTGAAAACTCACAGGAGTCACCACACCGAAAATGTTAGAAACCGCTCAAAATTTGCGATCGATGCTAGCCAATCCGAAAATGATAAACTTTTGGTAGATCTCCGTACTTTTATGTGCTTTCAAATGCCCCACTTCAAGTGGTCGCACTGTACGAGTAGGCTTAAATGAATGACTTGAATCTTAAGTTATCATAGAGGGGGGAAAAACGTTAGATTACGAGTAGTCCCTCTTTCTCTTAGTCCGTTGTGCGTGACGCGAAAGAAAACCGCGAGAAAAAAATGGCCGCGCGAAATCCTGGAGGCCAGGAGCGAGGCGAGGAGCTCTCCTCCAGGATTTCGCGCGGCCATTTTTTTCTCGCGGTTTTCTTTCGCGTCACGCACGACGGACTAAGTGAAAGATCGACTACTCGTAGCCTAGAAAAACGTCGTAAGGCGATAAACGGTTTTGGTGGTAAACGCGTCACCTGACATGTCGGTCCCCAGTGAAAAATGTTGAAACAGTGTGTTAGCCAAGTAACAGTTCAAATTTGTTATATAACGTTTCTCATAAATATTTAGAGCGCGGTACTGTAAGTGAATACAATAAAAAAAACAAACAAAAAAAAACAATAAAATAAGAACGGTTTTATGCTAAAATTGTAAAGTGTAAGAAATAACAACAATAGTAAAAAAAGCATCCTCTTGCAATCAACACGCTTCAGTGTTGGTGGTGTTTTTTGATTTTTCGGTAGATTTTCCAAGATTAATGTTGTTTACCATGATGTAGAAAAATCTGATTGTATACCCTACTTCCCAGTTCCCGAGAGTCAAGCCACTTGAAAGCCCCGTATGCAGGCCTCATAAAAGATATTACACCGCGTCTCCTTGCAACTCTTACTTGACGCATTGAGTCCAAAAATTGCAAATGAAATTCTCCCATGTGATTGTCATACTTTACGTTTAGTTCAGTTATGAGACGTCATTGGTACATCGGGGCAATGGTTACTCTTTATTTTGACAGCAAGTGATAGCTATGTAATATGTTTATGCCGTTAATTTTGTCCCCCTCCCTATGGAAAATAGTTCACAGGCTAATGCAAACATTCAGTGGTAACTTGTTTGTCTCTGGTCCTCCGGTTACCAACAGGAGAAGCTCAATTGACCTTTCCAGACATAATTAGAATACTTCCAACAAAAATTCTGTAATGTCTCTATGGGTCTCGTTACATGACGTGTGTAAACGTGTAGCGCGTGAAAATTTCACGTGACAGTCACATGCACTAGCCACGGGTCAACAGGGCAAACCATTGCTATGTATTTCCGAGTCTTGTCGCCTTGTAATAAAATGGTACACCATCTCTTGACAGCTACCAATCAACTTGACTTGTCTCACCTGGGATGGCTCTTGTGTGGAAACCATTCTGATGATGCTTTCGCCTGCTCTCCGATCGAGATGTCTACTGACCATCGACTATCGAAATTGTAATAACAAACTGCTTTGATCAGCCGTCGTCCCTGATGTTATAATTTCTCACTTTTAATTTCTTGGGAGTGAGCTTGGCCTTTCCAGCAGCCTTTTTAGATAGTCCTGGCCTCTGTTTCGCGGGTCGTGTTTGAACTTCCGATCGTCTTCCTTTCAGCGCGAAAACGTCACGCTCGGGGGAATCGCGCGTGGGAATGTAATCAGGTTCCAGGTCCCTCGAGACTGTAGAGCGCCAAGGAGAACTAGACCGCGCTTTTCTTGGAGTGGGGCTTTGGAAACTTTCCTCTTCGTCCAACATCTTCCAAATTTCTTGCAACGAGGCTTGGCCTTCAGACGACGATGTAAACAGTGGTTGATCGTTAGCAGGCGAAGAAGTCAACTGATTGGTCGGTGGATTGGTCACGCGATCATCTACTGGTTCTTTGTCTTTTGTATTAGCAACAAGTGACACTGTGTCGTGGGGTTGCAAGTGAGGCTCTGGATCTTTCACGTCTGAAACCAACAAATACAAACAAATTTAATGAGAGCCAGTTGGATGCACAAAATCACACCGTCTTCTACATGAGCAAGAGGTTGGAGCATATCCACCGCGATCGTAGGTGACAAGCGGGATAAAAATTGATAGCGGCAAGCGCCTTAGGCTCGATTTCCAGCCGTTTTAGGAGTCTGGTTGTTTATCCTCCTCCCAACGTGGTGTGGGACAAGGAACGCGGGCTCACAAAACGGCTGGAAATCGAGCCTACGGCGCTTGCCGCTATCAATTTTTATCCCGCTTGTCACCTTGCGGCCATCAACATCACCACCGAAAATAACACGCTTGCTGCGTTAGCAATTACCTTCACCTTCATTAGAATCACTAGAACTTGAGACCACTGTGACCTTGATCTGTTCAGCGGCTTGCTGCTCCTTTTGAGCCATGCGCTGTGCAAACTGGAGCTCGTGAGCAGTAAGCTGGTATTGAAGTTTTTCCACAGCACTGAGCTGGCTCTGTAGATGGTCCTTCATCTCCTCTGGGGTCTTTCCAGCGGTGGTCTTTTCTGAAGGGCCTCGACTGACAAGGGGCTGCGAGGGATGCCTAGAAATGACACCGGGGGGAGCGCTCCTTCGGTCTCCTGACATTTCAAATAACAAGTTAACAGCGTTTAGGTATGCTGTTAAATAATTCCACCCAAAAAGCCCTCATGATTTAAGTTTTGCTTTCATCTAAGGCGAAGGCGCTTATTCAAAACTGGGCCCACGACTAAGAATATCCAGAATGTTCTCCATTCTTTCATCGAGTTTTCAGTCACAAAGACTTGCCAGTAAGGGCCATTATCTTACCAGTATACTTTGCTAGTTCAGCTCTAAGCCTGTTCCCCATCTGAATAAGTTGTTCTTTCTCTTGAGAAAGCCGGTTTATGCGCCGCGCCGCCACTTGTAGTTTGCCGTGTAGCCGCGCCAGGTCAGATGTCGGTGGTTGAGCAAGGGACATTGAGTCGAGGAAATCTTTGTCGCTTCCTTGAATTCCTTATTGAAACAGAAACGACATAGAAAAAAAATTTCTGAGGTCGAAAGAGAAATATTAGGAGCTGCAATTAAGACTGGGTTTTTCGGGTATATTACGAGGACATTTTCTGTGCAATTTGCCAACAATGTATGCGCGACACAACGTTACTGAATGTGGCTATCTCTCTAAGTTGACCAAACTACCGGTTTTTGTCTATCACATCCAAAGTTACACAGCGCATAACAACTGAATTTAGTGTATGATAATATAAAACTGTCTCAGAAGGTTAAGAAAACAGTTGAATCCTGCTTCTTACTCAGACACTAAAACAATTTTTACCAGTTTTAAGGAGTTTGTTTCACTGAATTATAGTCTACGAGAGCTGCCAAACCAAAACAAAAAGTAACTTTCTCAGTTTCAGTGTTTTTCAGAAACGTTTAATGAAGGGAAATGAAGGGTTTGTACGGAGAACTCCATTCGTGACAAACGCAAATTTACCAGGATTCACTCACTTCGCAGTTTTGAACATAGCAGGGTTCAAGACTTGTCATTATACGTGGGAAGAAGCAAAGATTACTTAATATCCTACCTGATGTTAATTGTTTTCTCAGACGATAAATCTCATCTTGAAGTTGTCTGATGACCGCTGCTTCAGGATTGAACGACACAGCCCCTCTGCCTTGCGATGCAAGCTCAACCTTTAAAGTTGAAAGCTAAGGTGGGAAAAGTAATACCAGACACAAATCGATATCAGACACGGGCAACACCTATGTTACAAAGGTTCAAGTCATCAAGATAAAACAAAGCAAATCTTTGGCTTGTTACACGAGTAGGTCTAAATAAAAGCACTATGCAAAAAAAAAAAAAAAAACACTTTGAAGGTCTCCGTTATCCCTCTTCACCACTCAATAATTATTTCACTCATAGCTTTAACTGATTGTTTGTTAACTAATACAGAACAAGCTGACCTTACCACAAAATTAAATCGAGTGATTTGTACATTTATTTTCTCGAATCGCTGGCTTTCCACTAACCTGTCTAACTAGAAATTAAAAACTACTCTAACAGGTCACCTGATTCTCCAAGGACGTGGCTTCGGCATTCCTTTCCAATCCACTCTTGAAGTACTCGTCCGCCTCTTTCCTGGTTTGTGCCAGTTGTAGTTGCAGCTCGGTTACTCGCTGTTTCAGAGCAGTAAGCTCGTCAGCAGCTCGTCTGTTCTGTGTTGTCAGTTCGTACTGTACCTGATCCACTGATAACTGTTTCTGGCGAACCTAGCAAAGGAAAACAATTCTTTAAGAGCAGATTTCAATCTTCTCTCATCTAAACCACTCCATCTCTCGCCTGGTTTATTTTCCCGTCATTTAGATTTTCTGTGGGCTATAGAGTTACCTCTTCGTGAGCTTGGTTCAGTGATCCCTGCAGATGGTCCACTGTAGCTTGGAGTTTCTTCACTTGAGCTGACAGCTCAAGCTTCTCCTGGCGTAAAGCACCTGATAAACATAAACAAAAAAACGGCAAATGAACTTTTTGCGGGTCGCACATCCCCACCCAATCTTTCTGGGAGTTCCCCCGGGTGTTTATCTTAGTCCCCTGCCTCAATCCCTATGCAGTATAAATATCATACCCAAAAGATTCTTTGGACCTCCCATGGTGTCTTCCACAAATTTCACTGTGAAATATAAGCCCATATTTCGTCAGAAAAAGAGTTTGCACTCTAATTGCGGTGAGTGGCTTATAACTAATCAACATTCTATCCAAATTAAGTAGCCACAAGCCGTGTACATTAAGTTTACAGGATCTGACTTTAGACCGTGTAACCACAGCAGGATATTATTGTTTTAAAGCGGGTGGGGGGGGGGGGGGATGTCCAGGTGAAGAAACCCAACGGGACTATCTATTATATAATAAAAGAGCACCTTTGAGATTGTAGGTGTAAGGAGCTTGACACTTTGGCAACAATAGGTGATGTACCGGATTCTTACCAATTGTTCCATTCAGTTCCTTGATGTGTGCTTGTATGAATGGATCTTGTGGTTGAATGCCGCCATGTGACGGTGCTGTTTCCCTGTGACTTCGTCTTGGAGGTTTGGCTGATTGTGACATGTCGTCAATCTGTTGTCTCAGTGTTCTGTTCTTTGATTTTAGCTCTGTGATTTCCTTTTCCAGTGACTCAACATATTCTGTTAAGAAAAGCACCAAGAATACAACATGATAACGAAACTTTCAAATGTTCAAATTAGATCATTTCAACGTTATGAATAAGAACTTATTTACAATAACAAATGATATGATAACAAATGACAGCAAGAAACTTTCATACTTCTGTATTTCAACTATACACATGTAACATAAACTCACCATGAACACAAGTAACCTGCAACCAGTTGGAACCAGGCTAACTTTTCCAAGTTCTTATTTACTCTTTGTGTTTTACGTAAGTTTACTACCTACCTCTGTGAACTGAAATTTAAATAAATTGAGACCTAAAAAAATTAATACAATTAAACGAAATATCGATTTAAGCTTGGGAACTCTAACTATTTGAGGCTGCTGTACCTGTGGTCAGTGGTACTGAGGTCCCTTCTTCACCATCTCTGCCTTGCACCATAACTGACGGGGACCTCGCAGCTAACTCGTTGCTTAGATTCTCCATGTCATGCCGCATTTGCCTAATCACAGCTCGTAAATTGTCATTCTGTTCTGCAAGGGATTTGACCTTCTCCTCAGGAGGCAGGTCTTGGAGATCACCAGCATCGTATGCATATGATTTTTCTTGCTCTTCCTTGTTTGGTAACCGAGTAGGAATGGCAAGTCCGTGACGCTGAAGAGTTGCAAGAGCCTGGTCTCTAGTCTGAGTCAATACTCGAATCAGATCATCTCGTTGAGCTAATTCACGTTCTCGTTCTTGGGCAAGTGCCACACTCTGATAAAGGCGAAATAATAATTTAAAATGTTTTTCCCCATGATTCTTAAGACACTTCAAGAGTGTTTGCATGATAGATCATCAACTTGTGAAGACATAGAGTCTCAAAGTTTTTGTCTAATTAGTGGCATTGTTTCAGAAAATATCGATATCCCTCTCACAGAAGACTTTTTGTTCTGAACTCGTTTTGAAGCGCACTAGTTCATTTCATGGAAAGTTGTGCTGTCATTTTTTTAATATTATCATCATCGTCATCATCATCGTTGTCGTCATTGTCATTGTCATCATCATCACCATCATCATTACTATTATTATTATTATTATTATTATTATTATTATTCCCCTGCACTTCCATCCCTCTGAACTTTGAAATTTGAAAAATGACCTTATATGGAGTGGGTATGGATCCATGTATATTCTGTAAGGTACACACATTTCAGATAGTGCAAAGTTGTAATGTGACTTGCGCCAAAAATGTCTGCTATCTCTGCATTATTCCCTTATGGTATCCGGTCAAATTGCTCCATGGTCAGCAAACAAACAGAATAATTATAACGTAGGAAAACCTTTCAGTTACATGAGCATATTTCTCAGAAGTGATCATACCTGATCTCTCTGCTTGGTAAGACCAGCCAGCAGTTGTTCCTGCTTCATGTACACCTCTCTTTCAGTATCCTCACACCGCCGCTGCCAATCAACTTCAAGTTGAGCCCTGGATTGCTCCAAGGAAGATTCACGCTCCATGGCCATTGTGAGCTCCTTTTTGTATCTGGATGAGAAAAGTAGAAACAACAGAAATTATCATTGTAGCTAATAATAAAGGTACATGTACCTTATTCCAACTAATTTTCAAGCAAAATAGTTTTTACCCTGGACCCTTTTACCCATGACTGTACAATGAGTTATAAGCACTAACTTGTCAGTGTTTTCCTTAAGCTGCACAATTTCCAATCTCATCTTCTCTTCTTGTTGTCTCAATGCTTCTAGTTCCAAGTCACGAGCAACGATGGATCGGCCATGGTCAGCTGTTTGTTTCTCCAGCCTGTGTTCTAGATCAGCTATGATTCCATGCAACCTGATAGCAAACAATCCAGTCATCAAACATAAATGGGAGGCATTATAAACCTAAATGTAAATGTCATTTACTGTTTATAAGTTAGTTTAGAGAATAGCATTAGTTATATACCACTAAGAAAAGACATTTCATCTACCTCTGAACTTCCAGCTCTCTCTCCTTCCCAGCATCCTTGTTGGCCCATTGAAGTCTGCGGCATTCTACTTGCTCGGTCTCTAGCTGATTCTGTAACACACGGATCTTTTCCTCTAGACTTCTCTCAAGCTCACCATGGGCCTAAACCACACACCAGGGTAAATAGTGTAAACTTAATGTAAAAATATTATTAATATGCTTTCAATAAATTATCTAATATTTAATAAATGTAAAAAAAGTGTGCTTCACTGAACCATTCTTGAATTGTAAACATTTAAACCTAAAATTAAGGGTGTTTTAGCAGGTTGTAATGTTGCTATGGTAACCTATTATGCCATGATGATGACCACAACTTGTTCACCAATAATTGGGCATTCGAGTGATACCAATATTGTAACAGCAGTTGATAAAGACTTATAGTATTGATCCATCAAACCATAACTGCTGGAAAGCTCTGAAAACTGTCACCAGCCAGCTTAGTTCTTGAATGTTTTAGGTAAGAAAAGGTCTGCAAATGAGCCAAGTGGCCCATCAGGCCGGCTTATATCTCCAGTTTCTAGTGTAGCTAGTGTAGCATGAAGCGACTAGGAGTATTTATACTCCCTCCTGGAGTGGATGGGATACTAGTCCATTGTAGGGTTACCCCCCCCCCTCCTAGTATTACGTTTACTGATACCCATTTATACACCTGGATGGAGAAACGCACTGTGAGAGTAAAAGTGTCTTGTCCAAGAACGCAACACATCCCCAGCCAGGGCTCAAACCTGTACTACATGTACTTGATCCGCAGTCAAGCACACCAACCATGAAGCCATGGCGCCTCCATGAAGACTGAAATTTATGTTATTTAGACTGCCATTAACATTAATTTTATTTTAGTCCACATACTTCTTTAGCTGCAGCAAGGGCTTGTTCCTTCTCCTTTGCATATCGATCCAGCTCAGCATGTTTGTGTTGAAATCTCTCTTGCATCTTGGTCATCGCTGATCTTAATTGCTCAATTTCTGCTTCCAATTCAGCCACCTTAGCTTTGTTCATGTTCTGTTCGTCTGTTAACTGCCATTCTTTCTGCTTCAACTGTTTTTCAAGATCATGAACAACTGTTTCTGTGTCTTCCAGTTCGTCTTTTGCTCTTTCTCCGCTGGCTCTGAGTAGCTCTAGTTCCTTTGTGAGCATTTTAACCTGTAAATAATATTTGTGGCATTGCTATCTCTACTTCATGTCAGTCCATTATAGGTGTATAGGCCTCCTCACAGAGTATACAGTTACTTATAGCATAGTTAATTAATTACAAGGCTGAAGATGAAAGTTAAAAATACATGTAAAATGATGCAGATTACTGTAACAGTAGAAAATTAGAGAAAATTAAATATCATTCATAAGTGAAACTAAAAAATTTCTTCTGTGATACAAATTATCCTTTGTCTGTGGCATTGTCCAATTTTGGCTGTCCTCAGAATTATTTTTTTTCATCCAGTTATTTCAAAATTGGAGAACATGTAGTCCTGTTTCATAAACATATTACACTTAATCTAATCCCAAATAAAGACCATGTCTGATGAAGGGAACACAGAGCATACCACAGGTAGCCAATATACTTTGACCACGTAGCACAAAAACTACAACCCTAACCTTTAATTCACTAGCTAGTAAGGAATTACTCAAGTCATCTGCTTTCTTTCTAAATTCATGTTCTCTCTTGCGCTGCGCATCATCAAATCCAGCCATCAACTCCTGTCTCTGAGCCTCCACATCTTCCTCAGCTGTCCTATGAAATTCAGAGACAAGATTCAAGCTTCAGGCATGCAAATATGATCCCACCCAAAGGGAATACAAGTCAGTGCAAAAACTGTGAAATAGTTATAGAAGTGGCAAGTTGCGACTACCTAATATGCCTCTATTTGGCCAGGTCTCGGGTGTCATGAATTATTAATAATACAAAACAATTAAAAAGAAGCACCCTGTCCAAAATAAGCATCTAAATAAGCATCTAAATAAGCATCAACCTAGTTCTGTTTCTTTCTCCAGTTGCATCCTGTACTGTACTATTTTGATTTATTTATTTGCCTATTTCAAGTTGTTTGTCTATTTGTATTGATTTGTTTTTGTATTTTGGTGACGAATTCAATAAACAATAAACAAACAATGATAATGTACCATGTATTGGATGGCCTTATAAGCACTCTTTGATGTCATATTACTTTTCTCGGTACACGTTTTACAATAATTACAATAAAAAGTAGTCATTATTCCATGTATCAAATGATTTACTGTTTAATTTTATTTTCTACCTCAGCTGAACCTGGAGCTCTCTCTTAAAAGACTCAAATTCTTCTCTTTCCTTGTTCACTTCATTCTCTTTGTCGAGTCTGAACTGGTTTAATTCCTGCTGGTGTTCTCTCAAGCGCTATAATCACCAATTGAAAATAATTTACATCATGGGAAAGTACAGTACAATAGAAACCAATATACAAAATGAAATCTATTGCCAACTGGAGTAAGTACACTGCAGGACAAGAGATAAGATACTTAAAATGGTAAAACTTCTGATTGTGAATGCAAAAGAATGTAATATAAACTGTGTACATGTAAATACCAAAGAGACTCAGAAACAAATCTAAAGCAACTTTTTCAAGGGTTTCTTTCCGGGTTCTCTCACTGCAGTTTGTCCAGTCCAATTGCCTCAATAACAGAGTTATCAAAATTTCTGACTCTGATTGGCTGTCTATTTGTTTAAAATTCTTTGTAATTTGATTGTTGTAAGTGGACACTGTGCCACCTAGATATAGTGTGGTATGTCACACCATGTGTGGTGCATTCTTAAAAACAGGCCTAGTGGAGTTCAGGTCAGTGAATATTTTGTGATTTCAAAATCGGCCAAGTATGCAGGAAGAAGGCAATTCCGCAAATTTTAAATTAACATGCTTACTCGCTGAATTACTCATATCAAGAACAAATTTTAAAGTTTGGAAATCTTTGAGAATCTCTATAGAGGAAAAAAGCGAGTGATATATTCCATCAATTTTATAACAAACAGAAAAATAAAAAAAGAAACCATTTAAGTGTGCATAATAAACCCACAAATGGTATACATGTCCAGTAATACTGTATGAGTACAATAATTACAAAATGTTGCAACTGGACAGCTGTAATTGAGCACCAATCTGATTGCATGCCAATAACTCCACAAATAGGCATGCGGCAAGCCAATCAGAATTGAGTTCAGAATTCAGTCTTGCATTGTGTGTCCAGTTGTGCAACTGCTGCGCAACAACACAAAGAAAGGTGTGACAATCAGCATAGGGAGGAATTTAAAGCCGGGGTGTAGATTAATGAAATTTAAGACCTGTTGATAGTGCCTTTGTAACTCTTCTTTAGCCTTCTCCTCGTGTAACAACTTCAGCCTGAGGTCATCCAAGTGTACTTTCAGATCACTGATTTCACTGTCTCTCGAACTGTTGATGTTTCTCACTTGTGAAAACAACGCATCATATCGTTGAAGTTCCTGGTCTCTCTCTTCTAACAGTTTCAAGTTGTACTCAAAATCCTCTTTCAACTTCCTAAATCGTACTTTTTCGTTGTTGAGCTGTCGTTCTTTTTCCTTAAGAGAACTCTGTAGCGACTTATTCCGCAGTTCTTGTGCTTCTCTCCATTCACTTTCTTTCTGTTGAACTAGTTTTTGCAAAGACGATGTCTCCACTGAAATATGCGCCATATGAAAATACAAAACGTATTTTGTCGGTCAGAACAGTGATCGCGATGGCTGCTGAACTTACATTTGTACAGAGATTCATAGTATTGACTACGGAATCTCAAGAGGATAAATCCGCTTTACAGTCATGGAAGAGTTAAAACAAAGAAAATGTAACGAAAACAACTGAAAACTGCCGCCATTGCTGCTGCCACCGAAAGTTACTCAGGCCCAAACCTCTAGCAACTGCGCGGTAAAATTCATCTTGTTACCAGTCTCTATCTAAAAGGCGCCAGGAGGGATGCGAACTCAGACATAAACTTTTCAGAAAATTTTTCATAACGTCTTCCTGTGCATCCATGACAATACTAAAAATAGTAAAACATTGGTTTAGGCATAAATGAATACATGTAGTTAGGAAAAACCTATCAGTGTGCAACTCAGGGCAGAACTCCCTTATCGCAAAAAATATTTCAGTTGAAAATCCCTGGCTTATGATTGCATGTAACTGACTAGCGTCCATGACCAAGAGTCTCCTAAAGAGAGAGGATGTGAAATGGCAAAGGAGAACGCTCAAGGCTGTAAACATACATGAGTTCAAAGTGTAGGAAGGATTTCTGCCTCAGGTAAAGGTTTACTTTCCAATGGCAACACATTGAAGTGATGCAATTCTGACACCAAATTAATATGTTTCCGTTTATTCTGCACACTCAAACCCTCATCAAAGACATCATTTTCTTTTATCAAGCTATCAAAGCCTTTTTATGACGTTTTTGCCACCTACAGCTACCCATAGCACTACTTCCAGTTTCTCTGGAGGGGTACATTGCTAGTCTTTTAAACCACAAGTTGCTCTCTGCAGTTCAGTGTCAAACACAAATTTTGCTAGCATCCATTTTACTTTAAAATATAGGGAGGCACTGTGAGACTAAAGTACCTTGCCATAAGGCCCGGGGGAGGTACTCCCTTATATGGGCTATATAGGTATGTGCAGCCCCAAAGGGTATGGTTTTTCAACCGTTTTGGTGATAAATAGGGTATCGATTTTAGCTGATTTTGGTCATTTTGGTCATAAATAGGGTATGGTTTTAAGAAGAGGCTACTTTTTCATCATTATTGAAAAGAAAATCAACAAAAGCCCTTCACAAATTATGTTTATGGTAATTTAACATTGGTCTGAACTAGGGAACTAATTATAATGTAGGTCTGAAACAGGGTTTTGATTTAAGGGTCAGGTCATAAATAGGGTTTCAAATTTTTGGTCAGGTCATAAATAAGGTAGGGAATATCGCAGATTTTTGTCATAAATAGGGTAAGGGTTTGGGGAAGTGGGCTGCACACCCCCACCCAATTTTTTTGGGAGTGCCACCCCCCTCCCCCCCACCGGGCCATAAGGTCAGGTGCCCCTAGTTCAGGATCTAGTCCTCAGGTTCAAGCTTAATGGCTATAAGGGCAATGATCTTGTGTTGTGCTCTAAAATTTATACAAAATACAGTCTCCCAAAAAAGCTCTCTCCATCTAAGTGAATGCAAGGATACAATCTCAATACTTCATGAGTTCATTTCTAGTTCACACTTTTCTCACAATTTGACCAGGCTGTATTTTTTTAAAAATTTATATTACTAAACTTGCTTAAAAACCTCAAATTGACCAAGATTGTTCAGGGCTGTACCGCGAGAATACTGACTCTTGGTCACCCAGCTATTACACTTGATCAGTGACATCAAGACCAAAGGATGATATTCTCCAAGTACCATCCTTACACTCATAAGAATACTTGTAAATATATTTTAAATATTTTTCACTAACATTTACTTCTTGCAAAATAGCATGCTCAGAAAAGGCCTTAATGAATCCACCTGTTACGTTCCTGCTAAATAGTTTATCAAAAAGCATTTAAATAGAAAAGTCAACAAATAGCTCTATAAAATAATTTTAGATGCAGTTGGAATGTATTTTTACAGAGCATTTTGGTACTCTGATTCACACTCCATGATGCTTCCTTAACCCCATCTTGGGTTAATATGCCAAAACTTAGAAGACCAAATGGATTTCATTATTAACTCTTTTCACATCACAGTTGAATTTCCTACACTCTTTTGACATAGTCTTTACAAGCCAGTTAATACCCTCCTCTTTGGCTTTGTTAACTCGTAAGTGCTGGATCTGAGTAGGCACCATTCTGAGGCCAGCCAAGAGGCCTGTTTCTGGATTTATGTCAACAAAGTACATCAAAGCAAGATCATCACGGAAGCTTTCATGACCTGTGATTCCTTCATAGTCGTTCAAAAAGTCACCACATCCGTAAATAATGAGTCTACCATTGTGCACCTCAATGCCTTTGACATGATGTGATGAATGCCCATGAATGACATGAACCCCTGCCTCATCAATGGCTTTGTGCGCAAACTTTATAAAGGAAGAGTCAACACTCCAGCCCCAGTTTCCTCCCCAGTGAACTGACAAAACGATGATGTCGCCATCTCTTTTGTACTTTTCAATTTGTTCTTTTAGCTT
This sequence comes from Orbicella faveolata, assembly GCF_042242905.1. Lineage (NCBI taxonomy): Eukaryota > Metazoa > Cnidaria > Anthozoa > Scleractinia > Merulinidae > Orbicella > Orbicella faveolata. The sequence continues at coordinate 31,752,173 of NW_028301547.1, read as the reverse complement.
GTTTACTGCTCTGCTTGCCTCATAAAACTCAAGAATATTAACTCCTTCCTTGTTCTTTCTTGCCTGCCAAGAATCAGGAACTCCACTAGAGGAGTGACCAGCAGCAAAGACCAATACTCTGGTGGTATCTGCTTTTGCAAACTGAAAAACAGCTGGTGATTTTGCTTCTGAAGAAGTACGTCCTGCTCCGGCAAATCTGATACCAACATTTTCAAGGGTGTCTAGAGTTTCTAAGAGACCAGGAAATCCCCAGTCAGCAACATGATTGTTTGCCAAGACACAACAGTCGACATTGGCAGACTGGATGACGTTTATATTCTTTGGATGCATACGATAATGGATTCCTTTCATGGGCCATGGTGTGTCACTTGTTGTCACTGATGTTTCCAAGTTAATGATTCTTAGATCTGGCTTCTTTTCTTTAAGAATTTGTATTGCATCCCCCCAAACGTAATCAACTGGCCGTTCACTTTTATCAGGAAGAGGTCCAGTTTGTGTTTCTGCTAAAGATACATAGTCTCTTGCATCAAGACCATTGCTTTCATAGAGTACAGGGTTGCAGGAGTGTTCTAAGATCATGTCAATGCCTCGTCCCAACATAACATCTCCCACCATGAACAAAGAAATTGGAGCAGTCATTGCCTGCAAGTTGAAGAGCAAGTTATTTCAGCTTTCTTTTTGTGAACACAAGACTTATTTCAATTTGTAAAAATAAATACAATCTCTGTAGAAACAAGGGTTGTGTTAATAGGAAAATCATAGTTTCAGCTGATGGAATCTAGTGGAAAACCGCACATGTTTAATAAGCTAAGCTAGGTTAAGTTAATTAAGCTTGAGAATAACCTTAGTTTAAGCCTTATAAAGCTTATAATTAAATGGAAGTGATAATCCTGTGATAACTGATGAAATAATTATTTACCTGACAAAAGCTTTGAGAACTAACACCTTGCAGTTGCCTTGCCTCTTTCAAAACTTCAGAATTAGAAATCTGTAGCTTGGATTTCGAGGATCCCATCCAAATAAGACCCTGTAAAATTAAACAATATAAGCTAAGCTTACTGAATTGGACCTGAGGCACATAAAAACCAATTTCAAATTGGAAAGTTTCGTGATCTCTGCTCCTTTGTGAAAAGTCAACAAAACAACACAATTGCGTAATTACCAGTTCTTTCTTTTGAAGAACAATGAAAGGTAACTGCACATGGAAGCTTTTTTACCTCTTAATAAGCCGAGTGCTGAAGGGACTGAAGTCTAAATTTCTTTGTTATCCGACACTGTCCGATATGATCCCGAAACGGACCGACAAAATATCGAGGATATCCGAGCACTAATAGCCGATCCAGGCTTCCTCAGATTTGTGATCGGTTCAAGATGGCGGAAGCGCTCGCGAATGGAAATGTCAGCGAATTTTTCTGCTAGTTTCGGACCAGATTGCTGTCAAATGCTGTGATATTTAAAGCTAAATTGTGCACATTTTGCTGCCAAAAAGTTGAATGACAATCAAGCTGGGGCTCTTAAACGATGTTCAGGTGCGTTTTTTATGCCCGAACGATGTGGAGGAAGTCAAACGTTTGTGCCGCGAATGGTTTCCTATCGAGTGAGTATGGATTTTATTTTTTTATGCAGAACGGGAGCTTTTAGCTGGATATTACCAAAATAAGCACAGCACTAAGCTCATTGCTAAAATAAAATTAGATCTAAAAAGCCAAAAGTACTTCAAGGACGAAGCAAGTCGAGAACATGTGTACTGTTTTTTGTGTGTGTGTGTGTGCTAGCTATTCTAAACACGAACAGACTTGATGGCTTGTGTTTTGACAAGTCTAGTTTATCTGAATAGCAAAACGTTCATCCACAACACGGTTTTTTTAACGAACGAAATTTTAGCAGAGGTTTAATGGCCCTAGCTTTTTGAGTTGAAGACAACAGAGTAATTTAAAGTAGACGGTTTTTAGGATCATGCGCCGGTAGCTAAATTATGTCAAGCGCTCAGTTGTTACAGTTGCTAAGTCATGGTCACATGAAGCTTTGTTGATTGACAGCTTACGCTTCAATAAATGGACGACCTTGCTGCTTAAAGTTAGCTCTGAACTGTCAAAATATGGCTGTTACATGTATACGTTCTGACTTCAACAATAAATTAAAGTGATACGTGTTCAGGGGTGTGGAGAACAAGGGTACAGGCGACTGAAAATTAATTGACAGCCCTGGTGTTTACAACTATTGCGTTGGAAACTGGTGAAAATGCAAAGTTAAGTGTAAACCAGTCTGACAAGAACAAAATGTTATCTTGGGAATCTCATCAGTAAGACACCACAGAAGAAAAAGCAATGGACCTCATATTTGTATATATTTTTTGCTTTGCAAGCTTTTCATTTAAATAATGAACAAGAGGGAAGCCTGTTTTAGACTTTCAGGCATTTTTTGCATCATAATGATTCCAAGTACCATAGTATATTTCTCAAATGCACCCATAAGGCTGATCCAGATAGTGCAACTTTATTTTGTGTAATACACTTGGGGTAAGTCTAGGACACAAATTGTTTTGTGTACATCAAAATTACAACTTGCTTAGCATTATCGTGTAAGACACAAATAAGATGTAGGATTTCAAAGACGGCATTCACAGCCTCAGGCAAGTGTAAATTATGATGGTAGTTGGGTATAATTTTTGCATGAGATGATGGGAGCAAAACTACAAAAGTCAAAATTATGGGACAAAGCTCCACATGATCTGCTGATTTCATAAGACAATTAGAATTTCCATGTGGCGTACTGATAAATTAGAGTGAATTAACAATTGATTTATGCCTTAGTGTACATGTACATGTACATCATGGAGTTATTGTGCGCACAGGAAGTTTGGAGAACATGAGAGAAGCATGAGAGTTGCTTGAGGGTTGAAGCACAGCTGAGAAAATACAACTCTATCTTCATGAGTGCACTCCAAATTTTCCAATTTTCCAAAGTGTCTATAACTCAAAGATGCACAGCTAAAAGCATGATTTAATTGTTTCATTCATTTAACACTCATATATGTGATACTGCCAATGGAAATAACATTCTTCTCACGAAGTGAGGTTTACTTTGCTACATCACCTTATTATAATGTATACTTGGGTATGTGGAGTTTGATAGTGCAGCTTTGCTATGTTAAGACGTCTTGTCTCACCAAAGCAAGTGATGAGGAATATTTTATTTGCAATATATCCTGCACAGGTATCCAGATGTTTGGTACAAGGAGATAACATCAAGTTCCCGCTTCTTTTCGCTGGCAGCCACCTTGAACCACAATATCATTGGTTTGCTTGTAGCAGAAGTGAAGACAAAGTCTTTATGCAACAAAGAGGTACAATAAAATATGGAATTAACTGCGTGTGTTTAGAAAAGGTTGTAATAAGTTGCAAAAAATTATGACATTCTTTTAAACCACTAGAGACAACTCAAGACTAGTCAAAATAATAAATAAAAAGAAGCCAAAGGGTCCTGAATAAAAATGTAAAAGTATTGCACTCATTTGTAAGTCAGAGTTACCTTTTGTTAATAAAAACAAGAAAATTCAAAATTTGGAAAAACATGACAATCAAAATATAGTTGCCATGGATACTTCAAATTCTGATAACAATCATGAAATCTCGTACATTGCATAGCAAAATAATCTCCTGGGGCCCTGTGATAAAATACCAGTGGGTGACAGTGTTTCTGAAATGTATATATTCATGCTACAGAAACAAAAAATACAATACAGTCAACAATGACAGTGTGGACTGACTTTTCCCTGGGAGGGGGGGGGGGGGGAAAGGACTCCCATATAGACAGTACAGGGGTGCTCATCAGAAATTTTGAAAAGAATCCCCAGGAGTTACCAAGATCCTGTTTTGTGGGCATGACTTGAAACTTTTTCACCCCTAAGAGTGGCAATATTTCTTCAAAAACAACACTTTATCTCCTGTCATAGATTTTTTTGCTCAATACCCTAAAAGGTACCACAAAAGCTCATGCTGTGGACCTTTTGAGACTGAACACCCTATGAGGTACAAAACAGCTTTTTTAACCCCTAAAAGGGATGACAAGCACCCCCATCTTTTCTTTTATATGGGAGTTCCCCCCTGGGCACTTTGCCCCTGTATTTTAAGTGTAAAATTTGATTTTGAAAATATGGAATAGGCTTTATATATCGTGAATTCTTTTCTTTTGTCTTGTAGGATGCTGGTATTCTCTCATTCACTTTCAGTGATGACACCCAAGTAGCTTACATTCTTAGCATTGGTGTGGTCAAAGTTTTTAGAAGACATGGAATAGGTAACCAGTTATCAGTTGAAATGTATAGACTCTAAAGTGATTTTCTTATTTATATCAACAGTTGTGGATGACTTAAATTTGATTAATCTTCTTAGGAGTACGTTTAGGAAAAGTTTAGTCTGTCTAATATTTGGGAAAATTATTTAATGTAACCAATACAGCATTATTGAAATATTTTGAGATTCAGTAGAAAACATGAAGTCGCCTGTAAACTGCAATTGAAAAGTCTGTGTTTTGTTGTGAGTTCATCAGGTAAAACGTGGCACGAGAAAGACAATCTGTGAGAAGGGCTAAAAAATTGATGGGAGAGGGGGTGGGTGTTTGGGGTTGTATGCATGCTGCTGTCCTTTTTATATTCCCCATTCAAGTTGCCATGGTAGCAATGCTAAAGAAGAATGAAAGTTAGGCTACGCAGCAAGCATTCCTGTACAACGAGATTTTTCCACAGTCTGGCTGCATGCAAATTGGAGCAAGAACAAAAAAAATCATCACTCCCTGCCTTCTTGATTTGTTTTTGTTCTTGCTCCGATTTGCAAGTGTCCAGAATGCGGAAAATGCTCTTTGTAAAGTAATGCTTACTACACAGGCTAAATAAAAGTAGAATGTTTGGCCACTGCAGTGTTCCTATTTAGTCATAAATATAATTGCATGGCTTATAGACAGAGCATGAGCAATTGCTACATACAGGTGTAAAAAGTTCTTCTCTATATTTCAGGGTCTCTTCTATTAGACAGCTTACTCTCACACCTTACCACACCCGAGAGACAAAACTGCAAAGCTGTCTATCTTCATGTTTTAACCACAAACTCAGTTGCAATGAAATTTTATGACAAGAGACATTTCAGGCAGTTTCGCTACCTACCTTTGTATTACGCTATTGATGGGATGCACAAGGATGGCTTCTCTTACGTGCTTTATATCAATGGAGGCGAGCCTCCCTGGACACTTGCATATCCTTTGAAATTTGTGGTGTTTGTTTTATGTGGGATTTGGAGTTAAGTTGTATCTGACCAACTGGTTTAATTGATCATAACTATGATTACATGTATCTAAAATCAGTATATGGAAAAACATTTGAATGAGTAAATTTTCAAAGTTATTACATGAAGCAATTTACCAAGTTTCATGATAGACAGAGTTTCATTACATTTTCCACACAGATTTGACAAATATAAATGTGCTACAATTTAAGTATTTTTGACCAAATTTAAGGTGTTTGGAAACTTGATCAACTTGATCATGTACTTTCCTACAAAAATTGCTGGTATCCTTTTCCCCTTCTGTGTGGAGAGAGATGCCGTGAGAGTTTAGTCTGTTGTCCAAGAACACAACACAAACCAGGGCTTGAACACAGACCTCCCACTACACCTACCATTTACTTGTAGTGTCAGTAGAAAACATGAAAATGATGTCTGTGAGTTTTTTAACTGACATTTGCACTGCCTCATATCATGTTGCCCTTAACTTGACATACTGATGCCCTGAAATTTATTGGAGGTAAACTGTCCCAGCTGCGTCTCTGCAAGTTGCCGTTATATATGATGAATTGTTGCTATCATTGGCTGTTGTGGGTTGCACCTATACAGTCCATACGGGACTCATGTGTTCGCGTCATGTGATATCATGGTGTGGTTACCTTCTGGGAGCAAGAATGAGTGAGATAATCAACAGTCTGAGCAATTTTAATTATTAGTAAGGATTCACTTTTAATAGGAAACTTGAAGTACAGTGTAAACTCAGATGTCATTGAAGTTGTGACAAAAACAAATGAATCTCATGGAACTGACATCTTTCTTGTAAAATGACATCTTTCTTGTTATATCGAAATTAGTATTTGACACAATTAACCAAAACATTGTTATCATCAAGAATATTAGAGTCAACTCATAGCCTGGAATGTGAGGTCCATTTTTCCAGGGGTTATTGTGAAGATTGTAAATATACAGTCAAAATTTTATCCCGTCCAATTTTTGATTGTCAAGATTTATGAGAGCAAGAAGAATTTTGGTATTCCAATACTTATTTTATCCCACTGAATTAATTCACAAAAAATGTTACATCTGAGATGAAGGGGTGATGAATGGTGGAATCCAAGACTTGCTGAGAGGCTGAGAAGCCTGAGATCCTTATTTGAAAATATGACCGAGACTTTAAAGCAAATTGAGACTAGAAAGAAAAAAAGAAAGAATCACGCGAAAAGGGGAGTTTGTGACTATTACAAAGGATTTGGATATTTCAAGCTCAGTTGAAACGTTTCCAAGACAGATGAATTTCAAGGAACCATATATTAGCCTTAGAATATGAGAAAGTGGCCTTTGCATCTTTCAGAAAATATTTCTGAATCAGTCTTTTGCTTGCAAAATAATTTTGTAAGCACTGCTTACTAAGTTAAAGTAAATAGGAATTGTTTTTATGTGCTAAGGTTTGCAATGAAATTCTTTTTTTAAAGTTATTACATTTTATTTTTTCAAAACAATATGCACCTTTTGTTCATTATGAGTGACAGTCAACTCCACACCATATTGAGCTGAAATTTTTTTCAACTAGTGCATCGTAAACAGAGGTGAATGGTTATGAAGTCTGCAAAACTTCACAGGAGCAAGATACCAAGATTCATGTTGCAATGTCCACAACCTTGCACAATCCTTGTTTTACACTCATACACTATGCATGAATTATGACTAACCAAAACCTTTCTACTGCTAAGTTCCTCCGTCAGAAGGGAGCAACTACATTGTTTTCTGTTGTGTTTTGTGTATGATCAAAACTGGAACAAAAACAGATTCAACAAAGATACTTTGTCTGGGTTCCTAACCATTGCCCTCTATTAAGTTTGACTGGCCAGAGTAAAAGACCACAAGATATTTAGAAGTGGACCATCTTGAGGACTACTGTACATGTACGTGTGATAAGGTATTTATTTACCCACTGGGGTGTTAAGTTCACTTCTACAGCAAAGGAACTACAGTATGGCGTGGAAGCCATATTCAAACAATCTGCTTATTTCTGATTTGATTTGTGTAAGGTTGTTATCACCTTAGTGTTTTTCTATAATTTTCACTGACTGTACTTTTATTTTAAAGCTTATTTTGTAAAGATAATTTTGTATATTAGCTAAACTACCTAAATGTAATTACTTCGTGCTTGTGATATATTCCATCGAGGGTTGGCTTAAAATCCTTGAGGAAGGCTAGACATATGAATATCTGAAGCAGGAACAATGATGAATACTTGTCATCGAAAATAATGAACACTGAACATTGCCCTGAAGATGGAATATTGAACAGTAGACAGTTGATCTGACAAACTGGTGTCGTCTACTCCTCGCTTTCATTTTATTAATAGTGATATATTTTTTAATGTACATTAGTTCCTGAATATTTTGGTTGGTTCAATATTTTTCAAGGTTCTGTACGCCATTGTAAATATGTTGCATTACTTGTGATGAAGAGAAATCGATGTGTTTACATAATTATGCAAATTCTATAACAAATAGCCTGTAATTATCGTATTTAAAATTCTCCCAAACACGTAGTTTTAAACTGGCTATGTAAATACATGCCGTTTTCTTTCTTTTTCTTAAATAAAGTAATGTACTGGTCGTCAACATGTCTTTCCTTTTCTTTTTTCCCTACTTCATAGTTACCATCTCCTTTTTTCTGAAAAACTCCTATTTTCATTTGTTTTTTTTTTTATATAGTCGTAGAAAGTAGTCAGATGTACCATAAGATAGCCTGCTTGTTCTTTCTAGTTTAAACTGCATTACAGTCCACAAGTTTTCCGTGAAATAGACTGCTGAAAATCACGAAAAAAGAACGCAGTACATTTTTCAAGTATGCCTGCGATTCCAATATTTGCTTTTCATACTATTTTGGGAAACGCTTGTAGCGAACTTGGAAAGCTGACTTGTCGAGTGCGGTTAGAAGTTTGTGCAAAAATACGTCTTGACCCTCGCGAGCGAAGTCACAACCCGTCTGAGCAAACTTGTTAACAAGGGCGCTAAGGCCGCGTAAACATTACGCCGGAGAAATTTGAAAATGCCGCTATATTTCTACGGTTAGGCCTACCTTTCAAATTAATCCGTCACGTAAACGGAGCTTTTCGAGAACGGTTTTCAAACCGGAGAAATCAGAAAACGCCGGCTTTTCCGGCGTTTTCGTTTGGACGGAAAACATTTCGAAAACGGAGCTTTTCGAAAACGATGACGTCACTATAATCAGGTGATTTCGCTGGCTGAGTCTTTTTCAAACAAATCCAAAATGACCGGTGATTGTTGCGTTTGTTAAATCCTCCGTCGTAGTGTGGAAAACATTTGATGCGTTTTCAGAGTAAGACCTTGGGTTGTTTTTTTTTTTAAATAGGCTGTGAGTAAAGTACAACTTATTATTAAAAACTGGATCATTGCATGGATAACACATTTCAAGAGGTTTAATTGGCTTAGCCGCCATGCTATATGAGCCCTTATACCATGCTTTACCGATATGGTAAGCGTGCGTGTAACTTTTTTTGGGACTTTTCTATGTTAATTTTATTTTTGTTTTCTATATTTTGCGGGCGTTTTAATAAAACAATTATTCCACTTGCGTTTGTTGGATATGAGATGATTATAACAGCGCCGACGCTCGTAGAATAATTGTTAATTATTTTAACCGAACTGGTTACTGATATCTTTAATAACTGAACGCAAATGATGAATTCTGCAGAACCAGAAAAATGACTTAGTTAATCGTATTAGCGCAGAGGGCGTAAAAAGGGTCGTGTGTCGACGTCTAGACGAGCTATTCCTTCTGAAAAGGTTATTGCCGTGACGTGCTTGAAAAGCAAAAGAAAAGCGTCCCATGGTTTGTTCCATCTTGGTATTGACGCATCCAGAAAGAGCAGAAGTATCGGGATCTAGCCAGTTCCAAGCGGTGTTAGCTGGGAAGCCACATGAAGCCGTTTGCAGATTTCAGAACTGGCTCATCTGGACGAATAACTTATCTCTAGCATACAGATGATCCGATTATGCCAAAGGCTCTTGGTCATATATCCAATTAAAAAGGTTGACGAAATTTTTCTGGAGGCCTGGGAGTGGCTCGCGAAGAACCGGGAATATTTTGCAAATGAGAGAACTTTCATCAGGGACTTCGGAGCCCCAAATGTCCCTCTTAGATCATTCTAGGTACCGATATGCCCAGGGGGGGGGGGGGGGGGGGTGAGCCCCTCTCTACAATGGCCTATACGGGGAGGCTCCGCCCGAAAGGGGTTCCTTTTTCAGGCATCAGGTATATCAAAGGGTCGGGATTTCACAAGTTATTTAAAAGGCCCTTCAATGCAAATATTTCAAACAGGTTTTGTCGTAGACTATTTAAACAATGGAGTGCTTCTGTCTCGGAAGTATCGGCTGGTAGTTGCCCCGCACAAATTTGATGTCCGAGAAGCGAAGCTTCGAGGCCAAATTTGATATGCTAGTCAAATATGCTAGGCCAAATATGCTAGTCTAGGGGAAACTATCAGGCCAATAGTTCTGAGACATTTATAAACACTCCACTGTCTTTATTGTTCACCACTACATTTTCTTCCGCGCGCCAGTTCAACAGTTTTCAATGATAATAATTTGGCGTCTAAGTCAAATGTAAAATTTGAAAAAGGAAACAGACAAATTGCGTCTTTCAATTTCTTTTTTTCCATTCGCCCGCTTGTTAACAGAAAGTTTTTTACGGACGAGTACTATCCATCTCAATATGGACTGATAGTGCCACTCCGCCGATGAACAATATCGCGTCACGTGATCAATTAAAACCAATAAGAATCGGAGAAAATTTAGTGGTGAACTATATATAAGGGTTAATAGTCACTGTGGAATGGCGTACTTAGAGCACATGTTTGATCATACTTTAAAGTGATCGTCATCATTACTTCTTCTCATCGCGCAAAGGGGCGCAAAGGGGCGCAAAAGACACTTCATAGTTCCATGACAGCATTATTGTCCCACGTTCAGTTCTCTTCCGGGCTCTTGTTTACGACCTTGAGTTTGTCAGTGGTGACCGAACGTGACTAAACCAGAAAATCCTGGTTGTAGTTTCACAGTCCATATGCGTTTAATTGTAAAAACAGTTGTTAAACATGCTTGCCCGACCTCCTGATCTCTCCCAGTCTCGAAGTCTTGGTTTCAACCAAAAAGATCGCGGCCTCTGGAAACGTATCGAAATCCTCGAGGAGTTCCCCAGTGGATGTTCTCAGTGGTAACTAAGGAAGGGGATGATTATAAAAATTAAATTATGCCTTTAAAAAAGAAACTGTTACACTACGAAATTTTTCTTGGATCGTTATTTCCTTGCATTTTTTGCGACTCAAATTACTGCCTAATTTCACACCCTCGGAAATGAATTTCGAAGTAGAAACGCGCGCTTGTTACGCGGGAAATCATGTGTAGCATGTATGATCAAGCATTTTAATACCTGTAAGTTAGGGACGCTTGTCCTCGCCATTCTCCATGCCAAATCTCAATCGTACATAGAGGCGGGCGTAAGACAACCTCGCTGTTTGCAACTATAGGTTCAACTTAAAACTTCTCGAGAAAATCTTGTTCTAGAAAACCAGTCACTCAGTAGCATTCAGTCCAAATCCATTACCTCGTTCCCATGAGTTAGGGCCCTGAAAACAAGGCCTGGCTATATAGGTTCCCCGTGTTAAAAGGCTTTTTGTTCGAATTCGTCGACCCGAGAAGAGCAAAACATACCAGGTATGTAACATAGAACTGAACTCACAGCGAGTTATGGCCGGCCAAATTCCCACTGCATCGACCAACGACTGGCAGAGCTAAGAAGGTATGCTTGAGTTTTATACCATATGAAGGCTTTTCGCCGAGGCATATATAAAGTAGTAGATCGTTAGAAGTTTATTACGAAAAAGAAACATCAACGTATTCGAACTGGGGTTAGTTGTTTTTAAATTTCCCTCTGTGAATGCCAGTCTCTAAATTTGGCATATTTTTACGAATAACTACACGCATTTAATAAGCCTCTAAACAAGTTTTGGTTGGTTATTACATAAAAGGGCGACGTTCTGTCCAGTCGGAGCAATTCACTTTTAAAGAGGCTGTAGTGGAGCAAACAGAGGAACATTGTTAACAGAAAATTCCTTGTAATCGATCCTGAAATGAAATATGCTGGCGAAAGATCATTATTGTTCACTAAGAGAATCCTAGTTTTCACAAATGAGTCGTAGTCTTAACTTCGCCGTTGGTCCGCTCCACTGTTTTGTGGTTAGCTAGTCGCCTGTTGAGCTAATAAGTTATTTACATCCGCGTTGAATACGTTTACACGCCACTGCACATGTGACGAAATTTGCCCGCCAAGCCGGCTGAACGCCTGTAGAACGATTTACTTGGCCAACGGTGAGTGATTTTCTTCCTCAGTAATTTAAGCTTTCCCTTGGTCAAGCCACTGGAACAAATGGACTTGGCAATGCGTACTTGTCGAAGTTTGCTTCACCAAAGAAACCTTTCCACAATGCGGACACTGTTTATTACGGACAGTGAAAAGTCTAGGCAAAAAAAATTTAACTTGGTTGTTCTCAACACTGCTGGTTGTTGCGCAACCGCGTTATTACAGAAACTTAATTATAACTACAATCACATGAAGTTAAAAGCACACATTTATGCCTAAAAGCAATTTGGAACCACTTCTTCAATTCCTGTTATCACTGGTGATCTGGTTCGTATGAGAACACAACATCTTTTTGTGAGCGAGAGGAGCCCGTCGTTTCACTATTTAAGGCAAGGGTTAAGTTTTACTTTCTTTGCTTGGCAGGCTTCCTAAAAGATTAAAATTTTTCCAATAGCTGAGCAATACTAAGACACTTTGTGTTCAGTTGCATTCTTCATTATCGTGGCTAATGCCAAAACGTAAACATTCACTAATGAAAGGTACAGCTACAGCATGAGTTAGGTCAAGTGAAAAAAAAACTGGACGCTTTCTTGACAAAGACATCATCTTTGAGGCGGAAATCTTTATAAGAAACGTGAGGGGGGGACCTTAGTCATACAGAAAAATGAGGATGGAGGGGCATGTTAGTACTGTGCAATCAACTCTAGTTTGTTTTGATCAGTGTGTTAAAGATATGTTTCCATATAACACAAATGAGTATCGGATACTGTAAACTTTTACTAGAGGAAGTTGTTCTCGATGAAAATGACTTTGTAACAACCAGTTTCAAGGTTTCCTCAGGAATACTGCCCCTTCTCCCAACAAGGTAGCACATTGGAAAACAAAGCACTGTCACTAACCCTTTTAGTATACGCACACTCGCTAACTTCAGATCAGACACTTTATAAACTGTCAACCTCTTAATTTTCTCAATGGTCCATTCTCCCGAAAGATAAAATAAGCTTGAAACCATTGTTCCTTATCGGCTAAAGTCAGTGTTTAGTCTACGATTTTTTTATTGTTCAGCGGCGCTCGTGGAATGCTCGTGTTAACCAACCCCACCTGTTGTCTTACTGCTTTTTCTTATTTTGTGAATAGCAGTCACAGTTTCGGTGAAGCATTTTCTGGTCTACAGAAAGGAAACAAAAAAGTAGTTATCCCCAGCTTTGGCGGGAAAAAAATGATTAGTTACGTTTTGGAAACACACTCGCAAACTGCTGAGGAAAACAAATGTCAAAAATGCTAAAATAACAATCCTTGTTAAATATATTCGAGTCTGTAATGAACAAACAATCTGCCTTAGAGCAGATTAGCTCGAGAGCGATCCTCAAAGCCACGAAAAAGACAGTGCAAGTGTCAAAGGCTTTCCAAGTCAGTTCGTCTCACTAATTTTTAACTGAGAAAAGTTTAAAAACTGTTACCACTAGGCGCGGGAAATTGAAAAGTGCTGTCAAGATTTTTCCAAATATGGCAACGGTGCGTGGGCAGCTTTGGTTTGGAATGTGGTTACCATGGCAACATTGGCTTCTCGGAGTACAATAAAGTTTCTATTGATGGTCGGACTAACAATAAGGGCTTTCTTTTGCGGTATTTCAGTTATGTCAGTGATGTTATTATATACACTAAACGGCCAATCCACGTTTGTTTTTCTGCGGATAATTTCCGTCGTGGGAGGAATAAGTTGTCATCATTCGTTGTTCCACTGGTGGTAGAAAGTATTATTTAGCGAACATGTCGATAGCGACTGACTTCCCTTTGGACGAAAAATCTTAGGCTGATCGCCCAATGGCTTAGAATGTGCGGCAAATGCCGTTAAAGTGGCTAGCGACGTTTGCATTCAGACTCACCACGTCTTATTTGCTTTATACTGCGTGCGACATGTAACTTTACAACATGCAGTTTCTTTAACGGGAAGTTTATCAACGCTGTTGAGAGGGGAATTGATTGCAACATCACTCTGACCCAAGGTACGCAAAGCAAATAATTGTCCTCACTGTTAAACCTTTAAGTTGATTCTAAGGTTTAAAATAGCCAGCGAACAGTTTATTAATATACTGACAGCGGAATTACAAATGGGTATTGTACGCAGTGAAGTATTTAATATTGGAGTTTTTGCACGACGTTGGCGTACGAGTGTAAAATGTGGGTTTTATACTTTGAGCTTTTTCATGCGATTCAGGTTTTCGGAGAAAATTCCAGATATATTGAATTGTTTTTAGCGAGGTACGAACATATTTGTCTCACTTGTATTGTTCCTTTGTCTTTCTCAAAAAAATCACAGTCAAAACAGTTCGTTTCTCTCTCTCCGGATTCTGCAATAACGTCATTGCAGTAACTTCTTTTTACGACAAAAACAACTAAAGACCAAAGACAAAATAGGTGATGGTTTTTCACTTTGAAGTCGGAAAATTACATTTAGGCTGTTTTTGGAGTTGGCATTACAGTGCAGAATAAAAAATTCCGGTTGGAAGTTCGCCTCGTGTAACATTTTCCAAGGTCGCAGAGATTTCAAATTGTCAAGTTGATTTACTCTACTTTTTTAGTTCGTCTAGTTGCTTAAGTGAAAAAGTTGTTCAAAAATTTCTTACCCACAACACGAACGCTTTTGTGGGACTATTAAAGAAACAACGAGAAAACGAGGCCTTAATTATGACCAAAGTTCAGGAAACCATAAGACTTTCTAGAACACTTCCAAGAGCCATTAATCTTTCGTTGATTGTTCTCATTCTTGACTAATATCAAATTTGTTTTCGTAAAAATACGCTCGTGAGGTAAACGAAGCAATATACCATCGGTAATACGATTTCTACACGCAAAAAAGGTCGAAAAAGAGCTTAAATTACGAAATAAAATTTCCGCTTTGAAGAACGGTTGCTGAAAAGGCCAACGCGGAATATGTGGCCTTTTTGCCATGTGACAAGAATAAGGAACCAACAGCCAAAATCGTTTTTGTCCTGACATGTTTTGTTATAACTAAGATGTTCATATTAAAGGTTGTGTTCAACGACTACAATTGATCATCACTTTCCTCTGCTTTCCTTTTCAATATTCAAATTTAATTTAAAGGCCAGTAAGAATCTAGGGAGATTCTTAGAACTTGCGTAGAAGGTGTGGCATTTTTTTTTTATTTATTTCAAATATATTTTATAACCCAAATAAGATTTTAAATCATCAACTGAACTTTGATTGATGGCTTATCAATACAGCTCTGGGAGCCATCGAACATGATTTCTTCTGGAAAGTATGGATTAATTGCATGGATTAGCTGTGAAAATATTTGGGCAATGAGATATAATGTAAGAAAGATGTTACTCCCAAGAGTAATCAAGATGAATTTCGTTTTTCGATATCATTGCATTAAAACAAAGAGAACTAAAAAGAAAGAATATGGCAAAATGAACAATTTGGAGATATTTATTCACCGTCTTGATGTAGCCGTACAAGTTCTCAGAACCAACATTAAAATTAATGTATGGAAACCAATAAGGAGACTTACTTTCTTGAGCTTTGATCAGAAAAGCCATTATGGAAAGAGAAGTCCCTTCAGAAGGTAAAGAAAACGCTCCCTTTCAAAATGTCTGGATTTCGTTTCATCAGCGAGTCGTGTATACAAAGAGGTGCTCATTTTAGCAAGATTGCAAGAACTGTACTTCAGTCTCCTCGAGCTGTCAGATCTGAACTTCACAGAAAACGTAGGTGGTTTCTGAGCACTAGAAGCCACGCAACTGTCCAAGTCTTAAAAATGTATTTTAACATTTGAGCCTGAATTACTTCTAAATTAAACCTTCACTAAACTATTCTTTTCACGAAACTGACCCGACACAAATCAAGGTATGCGTTTGGCACTCAGTTTGTCCATGTGGACAATATTGTAGCTCATTCTGACGCTATTTATCTGTGGCTTCCATAGTATCTTATCTTTCTCTGCGTGCTTCTATAGTTTCAGAGTTTTTGTTTCAGATTTCAGTGACCTGGCCAGTTCAAGACCAACTTGTGCCACAGAATAACCTAAAATAACCTGACTTTGGGCAGATTGTGACAAGAGCGCCTAAAATAGCGTGACCTTGTCTTTATAAGCAGATTGTAGCGATATCACCTAGAAAAGTCACAAGCACCCTAACAGGCTTAGCGTGACCAACCCTTTGTTAGCATCTACAATCAATTTGTCACAGAATAGCCTTCAATGGCGTTACCTAGGGCAGAATGTAACAGAAAAACCAAACCTAGCGTGAGCTGACCCTTCACCTAAACACCATTGAAGGTGATCCTATAAGCCAAAATGGCATTACCTAAGGCAGATTGCAACAGGAAAGCCAAAAATAGCGTGAACTTCTCTTAAACAAGGTGAAGCAATAAGACATTTTGTGACAGAATAGCTTAAAAACAACGTAGCGAAGCCCTTTATCTAAACAACATAAGGACGACCCTACAGGTTTGTGACTGAATAGCATAAGGTGTAATATTTGTTTTATTTTTCGAGTTCTTGTACTATTTATGTATATATAGCTTTTTGTGCGTAGTATATCCTAAACTTTTTTCCGATATAAAATAAGTCTGAAATTAGCGTTAGTTTTTTGTGTGTGTGCTTGTAGTGTGCGTGTGCGTTATTTTTTAGTATTGACATTAGTAGCGTGCATATAAATTATATTTTGGTCTGTACTTTAATAAGAGAAAAAAGAATTGTTAACAGTGTACTGTTGAAATAAAATTAAAAATATAAATATAAATAAACTAAAATAGCGTGACCTATCCTTTATAACTGAGGTTGTAACGACATCTTTGAAAATCATAGCGCGACTCTATAAAACCGGTTTGTACCAAAATCGAGTAAAATGGCGTGACTTTGAGCGGACTGTAACAGTCTCGTCTAAGATAGCGTGACTTAACGAATATAAGCAAATTTAAACATTATCACTTATGAATACCATTTGTGACGTAATCACCTTAAATAGTTTGATTTACCGTTTACAATCAGATTGCAAGGACATCATCTAATGATAGCGTGACAGAAGAACTCAAAATCCCGTGATCCAGAGCGGAGTGTAACATATTTGTTCAAAATATCGTGATCTAGCCGTTTAAAGAGCTGATTACAGAAAAAAGCGTTTGATAGAAGGTTATCAACCTTTATAATCAGATTGTAAATGATTAGCCAAAAAGATAGCGTGACTTAGAGGATGCCAGGAACAGCGTTACCTACAATGTGACCGCCTTGAATAGCGTGACCTACTGTCTAACGGGATCATCTTAAAACAGTGTTGCGTTACGAACTCGAGGCCTAAGATGTTATTGCATGCGTCAGTAAGTCAGAAATCACATAAAATAGCCTTCCTAACCCACCAAGATCAAAATCGCAAGAAATGGTGTGACCTAATTTCGTATGTAAACAGAATCACTGAAAACAGCATGACTTAGTCTAGCAGAATTGCATGACATAGCGTGACCTAGTTTGCTTGTAACAGAATCAACCAAAAAAGCGTGACCAAGATCATTATGTAACGGAACTGCATAAAATAGTGTGACCTGGTTTTGGGAGTAATCACTCAAAATGGCGTGACCAAGATCAGAATGTAACGAAATCGCATAAAATAGCGTGATTTCATAGTTCTTTTAGCGTTAGCTCCCAGAACCAATATACACGAAGAACATGACAAATTGTAGGGAATCGACACTGAAATGATGAAGGAAATTCTTTCTTAGTGATTTGTTTTGCCAGCTGTACTAGACATGAACTTTACTAGTACGGTTCAATACTGAGACATAGAAACAGTAATGTATATAATTCAGTGTAGCAGCGTCGTCTTCGCAGTTCGTTTACCTTGTTCCTGTTCTGATCGTTCCTTTAGCTCCGTAGTTGTTTCATGTGGCTGACGCGTAATACAGTGTTGGTGTGTGTTTCTATGGTTACACGTAGAGCTCGGTAGTCGATACAGAAGCTAAGCAAGCTGGCTACATACACTCTTTTTTTATAAGACTATTGTTTTAGCGGCTTAAAATATTCTTGTAAATATTAGGGAGCTTAATAAACCACGACGGCGCCGAAGACAACGTCTGTTAAATAATAATTTCATATTTCACCTCCGAATCTCGCGGTACCTAAAGCCATTTACTTTGTTTATCACTGTCAAAGCTATCACGAAACTGAATCTAGGACACATCGATAAATTCCAAATAAGAATTTTAAAAATAAGCCGTTGTGGTTCACGTTCTCCAGGCAACGCAGAATTTGGTCATTTGACGTTGTTGTTTTGCAGAGTAAGGCAAAGAAATGTACCAAGAATTATAGCGCACGTGCACAGCCATTGTTCTCCTTATCAAACCTTTCATTTAGCGACGTTGCCGTTGCCCTATTCTTAGATTAAAGCATATGACATATCTGTTTTCGAAAGTATCTGGTGTCTGGATGGTGTTAAGACGGGTTCCGTTCCAAGTTCGAGCAATAAATGCAAAAATTATTTATTAAAAATCTACTCATAGCACGGTAACTTTGGAATACTATTCAAAACAACTCACTTTAGTTCATTTCTCTAAGCGACCCGCCATTAAATTCTCAAGCATTCTCTCGAAAGTTAATGTCAAACCTCGTAAGAAGGCTTAATGTGTGTGTTATTGCGGTTTTAACTAGCGCGAAACGTATGTGTTAATTGAAATATTGATAACTTCAAGTCAATTTCCCTCACGGGGTCAGCTTGAGAGCTGAAGTCTCGATAAGTTTTTCTCAGTTGTATTCAACCATGAGGTTTTTTTGGTAACTTAATTTTTGCCATTATTGCTCCAATGCTCTGTTGAAATCATCTTAATCATCTTAAAGTAATTCTGGAACCAGCCTATGAGGCACATAACGTCTTGCAGAAATGTTATTAGCATTGATCATACGGCTACTTCTGTTTTTGTTACTTTTTGGCCAGTTTTGCCGTTCAGAGAAAGGAAGAGTTTTATACAGCTTACTTAAAAACATATAATTGTATTGTATTTACAAACTTTCAACGCTCATTACTTATATTCTTTTTAAAATCTCACCCTCGGGTTTATTCTTAAGATATTTTTAAATTTCGCAAATTTCAGTCTCGATATTCTTCTAAAATATACTTCTGATAAAAAAAAGGAGTGTAGTATATCAATGAAGATGACCCTGAATTCTTATGTTATCCGTAAATAATGTTTCTACTTTTTTTCTCCATGACTGATGCAATTCAGCGATCTATTTCACCTGAACATAAGAAAGGAAACGAAAGGAAAAATAGAAGCGGAAAAATGGGAACTTATTTCGCTTTGAGTCCCACGCTCAACATCAAAAAATCTTCTCAATGTTTGCTTAAATATTTTCTACATGTCTCATTAAGAGAGTTTAGTTACTTAACTAGGCAATCATCGGTTGTTTCATTCTTATGGGTCAGTTAGAAAATGAGAAGTGCAATACATACGGAGAGAGAACTCATTTATATAGCCGAGCTCGAGAGCGCGTGTTCAAGCTCTGAAAATGACAGTGAATGTTGTTTTTATGCCTGGTCTGTTTTTCGCAAATGAAAGAAAAAAAAAGGACCTTGATCGGATTAAAAATAATAACAATAATAATAATAATACCCAGAACTAAAAATAACTTAATGATTTTATAGCGTGTTGTCTGGCGGGTAGGAGTAATCGGGCTTATGATTTTTCCCACGAGGAAGATGAGTTTAAAGTGATATAAATTGCATTGAAAAATTTCAAGCCCTTTAGAAAATCACGCGATCGTGTTAACTTGCTAATCCTTTTGTAGCATTTCTAAAACGGAAGGAAACATATTCAAGTGTCTTTCTTTCCCGCATTTTAGTTCGGCTGCTTTGAAGCTGAATTCGCTGCATCGGTTTGCAGACCAAAAAATAAAATTTGTGTTTAGGTACAGCCTGCTAACGACATGTGCAGAAACACGTCATTCCACAGACACAGTCATTCATGCTGTTAAGAGATTTGATGCTGAACGTCCCTAGCTGAATAGTGTAACAAAATTCAAGAGCTTTCGTTTGACAAATGATCACTCACTTTAAATTTAACGATGTGATATTCCGGTGCTGTTTTCAGAAAGGGAGACGGGCAAACATTTGCAGGATGCCTTAAAACTGTCAGATATGTTCTTAGATTACCACTCGCAACAGAAACGAAGATAGCGATTTTATAGAAGAATCCCGCCACATAGATAATTATTTTGAACCGTCTCCCCTTCAGTCACCTGATTCAAGAGCAATATTTCAATATGACTTTTATTTTGCTCCCCAAACCGGATCTTATATTAGATTGAGTAAGATTTTTTGAACTCCTGCAGTTGGTCTGCACAGTTCTTCATTTTTGAAAGGTCAATCTCGACCGTACTCAAGCTACAAAACTAGAAACAGTTCAATTTCCACATCGACCTTTTAAAATCTTCTTTTGACACAGTATGAACGAGAAAGGCAGAATTTCACTTGACAAACAAACTCGTTCATGTTTACTTGACTAGAATAGGGTATGCTGATGATCTGTAGTTGTTTAACCTTTTACCCAATGCTCAGTGACTTTGATCGAATATGTGTCAACTGCCCTTTCGGTCCACGGTTTCAAACTTCAAACAGCTATAAATCTCAAAATACCCATCACGGCCCATAAAAGTTACGAGCTACTTGACAAAAAAACCCATTAACTGTCGAGTCTAAATAACATTAAACCACCTCTTTTTGTACCGTACATTAACAAACCAAAATAACCCGAGCGGTGAAAAAACTATGTTCCGTGAAATCAGCCTTAGACAAAAATCTGAGACAAAATATTATTTATTTAAATCAACCGGCTTTTTGCCTGAGGCGAAACTAAATTCTTGAAGAGAAAAATCCAGGACCGTGCAAGTGGCGAAGCAATTCGCAGGTTCCTCCAGTTCTCAGTTTGATTTTCTTAAGCATGAGAAATAAATATCTTGTCTCGAACGGATGCTGCCGAGAATTGTCTGAAACACTCTTGGGGGTCTCACAAAACATTCGTGACAACACATTGAATTCGTGATTTCGAAACTGAAATTCGAACGTAACTTGATTGAAACAAGCACGATATACTGCAGATCACTTCAGCGTTATTTTTCGTGACACGGGATTTTCACCACTCTCATACCGATACATTTTTTCCCAGTTAATTCACGTCCGCAAAAGCTGTTACATTGGTAATTCAAGTCGCAGTGGAACCTAGACAAGACCAGACAAATATAATGACACATTTTTTATCGCAATGCGTAAAATTGGCAGGGTGAATAGGGCATCGTATCGGCTTGCGTCTTGTGTATGTCCTCCCGTTTTTGCTCGTCTTAATTAAGGGTAGATTTCTATCTGCGACTACGGTTAGTTTTGATCTGTGTCGGGCAAACTCTGTTGTTTTTACTTAGTCCAAGTGTCAAGCTTCACGAGTGGAGAAGATAATTTTTTTTATGTCAAACACCGGTCACTATAATTTCCGGTTCGCTGCCCTTTTGAAAAATTTCACTCCGCCTTCACGGTGTTGAGTTGCACATCGCTCCTTTGCATAAAAAATCAAAGATCACTTTTTAGCACTACTGCTCTCAAGAAACCTATAAACCAATGCATTTGTTTTTGATTCCCTGTTGTGCTCTAATCATTTGCAAATAAAACGAACCGCGCGTTGCTTTAGAAATTTTAACACAAGACTGACACATCTTGATGTCCGGCCATGACGCCCAGGTCACCTTTTCGCCTTCATATCCGTTCCAAGATATTTTCTACGAGTGAAGATCTAAAACGGCCAAAATGCGCAGCTTAAACTTTAGTCAGAGCGTTGTTAATGCATTGTATTCTTTAGAAAAACTTGTCAAAAATAACCCTGATTCACTGTTATGTAAATTTAACTGTAGGCACGTACAAAAAGCCAATTTAATGTGCCAACTTGTAGTTACTGCAGATTCATCTGGTTCCCAAGTTACATAATTTCTCAGGGATTTTTCGTTCGATTCCCGGCTAAAAGTTTAGGTTTGGTCCCCCTGAACTGCCAGTTACTTTTAGTTTGATTCTCAGAGATACTGGGACTGTTGTATAAATTCTTAAACACACATTTGCCTTGTAGGTCCATTGTTGAAGTGGGAGGCATCCAAGTGTGACAGTAAATCCAAAGGGAACCCACTGCCCGAAGGAACAAACCAAGCACACTTAACATTATCTCGTGAAAAAATAATTTTATTGGCCAAAAAATGGAAACATCAAATACGCGATTTCAGCCCAAGGCACAACAGGAATGACTATTTTTTTTTCTCTGATTATTACCGCAAGACGTTTACAAAAGCTATCATCTCTATCGATCTCTTATTTACATGAGGATAGAATCGTAAATCAAGTTTCATTTGGCAAGCACTCTAATGTAGAGGAACGCTATAAATTAAGAACTTGGTAGCTCTGTTGCAACATAACACACTGCGACCTGGTCTTTTTCTACCGCCTGTCAGATGATGTGTCAGACACAAAAGTTGGCATGTAGAGATTTTTTTTGGCTTTTCGCGGAAAGGGAAAACAAGAACTGTAAAATTCTGCTCCAAATAAAATAATATTCGGTTTCAAGCGCATGAATCGTTCCGTGAATTTTACAATAAGCTGTGTTCTAGTAAAATCGGGTTGCGAGGCACATCGCTTCGATTCCGCTAACAAGAAACCGTGTGTGGTAGCGTGTTTATAGCTTCTGTAATCGAAGCCATGCGAAATTTTGTTCTCCTAGCTGAAAGCTGCCCATGGCAGCAAGTTAAATTAAAATCCTCGCTCCATAGGAGCTAATTCGTCAATAATGTTCCTGATCCTTGAAATCGCTCACTTCCAAACGAGTGTGTGCAGACGAGAGGGAGGTGACTGTGGGTTCTGTGCGGTAGTGGTTGGTGTTGAAGCAGGAACAACAATAGAAGGAACATTGGAGATCGCGAAGGCCCGTGAGGTATTACCACTGACTTCAGGCTCACCGAACGGGAATTGAAAGGCACCGTTTTCAGGCTGGTTTCTCTGCTGCAGGGCTGACGGAGCGACTTGGTTCGGAGGGTAAGACGAGGGAAGCTTTTGTAGCTGTTCCATAAACTCCGTGTAACTGGATGAGACGGAATTATTATTCGACAAGAACTTGTTCGCTCCGTGTGTTTGGGTGAAGCCGTGAGAGGAAAACGTGACGGACGAGGCCGTTGAAGGTGGTGTGGACAGCAGCGGCTGAGTATACGAGTGCAGATATTGATCGAACTCCGTCGTGTCCACCATTAGATCTGTGGTCAGGTCGCCCATTTCAACGTGAAAGTCGATCGCGCTGTTGCCGCTGTTCTGCTCTGTTTTCTTTGGGCAGGCAGGAAAGCTGGATGGAGGACCTGGGATGTCAGACTCTGACACGCTCGCCTCGGAGAACTTCAGTCCACCTTCCAACTTGACCGTGGCTGTGGGGGTAGTTGGAGGCGAAGTTGCTGAACTGCTGGAGCCCGGGCTGCTAGCTTCGTCGCTTAAGCTGCTTTCTGGGCTCGCGCAGTTGCCCTCTTGGCATCCAGATTTTGGCACCAGCTGTGTATCGCCTTTCAGGACTTTCAACAGATCATCGGCTGAGATTGTTGCCTCCGGTTGATCGGGACCGCCGTTGCCTTTTTGCTTCTTTCTCCGCGGTTGATATTTGTAATCGGGGTGCTCTCGCTTGTGTTTCAGCCGCAGTCTCTCGGCTTCTTCGATGAAGGGCTTCTTCTCCGCATCATTCAGCAGTTTCCACAGTTTTCCTAATGTTTTGCTCAGTTCAGCGTTGTGAAGATGTGGGTACTGATCAGCCAGCTTTCTCCGCGCCGCCTGCGCCCAAACCATAAAGGCATTCATAGGTCTCTTAACGTGTGGCTTGTGTTTATGGCCTCCGTTCACTCTAACAGGCAGCGGAATTAAAGACC
The DNA here is from genome assembly GCF_042242905.1 of Orbicella faveolata. Taxonomy (NCBI): domain Eukaryota; kingdom Metazoa; phylum Cnidaria; class Anthozoa; order Scleractinia; family Merulinidae; genus Orbicella; species Orbicella faveolata. Next base: position 31,728,566 of record NW_028301547.1, on the reverse strand, counting down.
AGTCGTAGCCATCTAAGACATGATTTACCGCAGTTGCGATGGCGCTGCTTAAATCCATATTCTTCGCCTGAGCGATGTCCGGTTCGTTCTTCTTAATTTCGGGGTTCGTTTGTTCCGTCATGATCTCTACCACCGCAATCAGTTGTTTTCTAACGCTTTCAAACCAGGACTGAGAATTCTCCAGCCGAAAAATCGAACTTCGTGCCAATTCGTATATTGGCGTATAGATATTCAAAACACACATATAATAATATCCTGACCAATCAAGCGAGACAACATATTATGTTACCTCTCTCGCTGATTGGTCGAGCCGAAAACCGCAGCCAATCAGATGGCTCGTGTCAAGGACATAAACACCCGCTGGATGTAGGTGTGTTGAAACCACTTAACTAAGCTCTGTTATTGGCCATCGCCAAGGGATCTCAGAGCACGTGGGCGTCGAAGTGTTACTTTCAAAACCTCAGCAATTCTGTTATCTTTTTTTGTCTTTCTGGAGGCGAGGAAAATTTTGATTGGAACTCATTTCCTTTTCGCAGGATACGTAGGCCTCGAACGCTGCTACAGCAATTCCGTGAGAGTAAATAAACTACATGCCGTGCGCGCACTCTATAATTATCTCGCGCCGTACTGTTGACAGAGCTGGCGCGCTCTTCTCCCGTCTCAAATCAAACGCTTGCCATCCACTGGCACGACACGGTGGTGTGATCTTTGGCGAGTCTTAAACAGTATCAAGTTAAGCCACGGGAGATATTTTTTTTTTACAGTTGCATTGGTACCGTCTGAGATCATGAAATGCGACTTCGACAGTCTTTTTTCGAGACAACATTTTAGCGTAGGAGCTGGGAAAAAAGGATTTGCGTTCGGGAAAGGGTAGAGAACAAAAGAGGAAAATAACAGGAAAGGGCGACAAATATCTTAGCTGGAACAAATGTCGTAAGCGCTCGTGGGAGATATCAATTTGTAGAAGAAGTGTGCGCGCGTGTTTGATAAGGGCGCTGATAATTAGACGAACCGTTTGATAAAATCGTCCATAATTCAGATCTCCTGCGAGCAAGGTCACTTCGATCTTTCTGGAAAATAGGTCCTGTTAGCAGGGCATAATTAAATTACAAGTTCACAAGGCAACGTATTTCAGAAAGATCGCCAAACCCGACGTAACCAGAGTCTCGTTTTCAACGCCATTAACGGTTGCATGTGTGAAGATTAATAAACCCCAGATGGGGTCAAGGAGAGAGCAAAAATCAAGCGAGTGACTAAACGAACGGTGAATAAGCTAAATCGCAAAATTTCACGTCATGTCGTCGAGAGCAATTCCTTTTTCGCCTCGCCAAACCTCATTTGCGTTTTTTATTCCGACATTCGCGAGTATTTCGAGCTAAGAGCAAATGCAGATGCTTTCGGGGTCAGACCGAGACTAGACGGGAAACATATATCCACCCGAAATAACCCAAAGGCCATCGCACCATTATCTCCACGTTCCAGCGGCAAAATCAAGATAGGCCGAGCTGGTACAGTATGAGAGTCAGCAACAAGCGATAATAACTGACTGATTGGATTACACGGAGATTGTGAGGAGATAACGCGGGTTAAAATCACGAAAAATGAATTGGGTAAGATTTGGAAAACAAACCGATGAGCGTGAATGTTATATTGAATCGCCGCGTGCTTGCTGTGTCTCACATGCACAAACGAGGGGCTCGCGGCCGACGCATTTGTTACCACTAATGACATTACTTCCGAAGTGCAATACCGCACACTTGCAGTCCGATACTAGTCTTGAAGTCATGTTATACTCCGTCACATGGTGTTGCGGTCTCTAGCGATATATCTGCTCTCAGTTCTAATCCAGGGAGTGCTATAAGCCAAAAAAATATTCCAACTAAATAAATAGATAACAACCGCCAGGACCAACGCTGCGTGAACTTTTCAGCTACGCTTGAAGAACTGTGGTCATGAAATATCAAGTCGACGTGACCACGAACCGAAATATCTCAAAATATCTTTACCGCTGTCAGGGTTAAGCCGGGACCTATGTTTGTTTTAAACGCAGTCCCTGTGAGTGTGTTATCACTGCGTAACCGCATTTTTGTTTGATTGTCTATCAAAAGTGCTACTTTTCTAAGGTCACCAAAAGAGATACCGAGAGCATTTTTATCAGTCACTTGTGTGACAATTAGTACCAAGCTGTTTCCAAATTTCAGTTGCATATTTGCCGTGGTTTAATATATTTTTTGTACACACTATTTTTGGAGCAAGGAAATCGCGACCCCAATGTTTTTAAGTTGTTTACAAACTTTACAGCGAAACGTGCTTCGAAACGGGGACATGTGACGCACTTCCGGCACGGGGGGAATCAGAGTACGGGGGTGTATTTCCGGTGGCTTCTTACCCCTGGATTAAATCCACCATAATTAGAACTAAGTCTTCTGATGTTTCCTTTGTAAAACTAGTAAACATCCCAAGGAAAATGCCTATGGTGCTTTTTAATATTTTCATCAGAAATGAAGGCCATAATTTAAAACAAGTTTGGTTGTAGGTGCTAAAAGCACCATATCAAATGCAGCCTGCCTGTGAGCCAGTTGATAACTTGTTTGCGATAGGCCACGAAGGGAGACAACTTGAACTAGTTGGCAACAAGAGAGCTATCAGCTCCGAAGTTTTCTTGAAAAGAATAATTCACTTCTATATAGATGTTGAAGGTAGATGAAATTAAAATGATTCGTGCGCTGCAGTAAGAATCAAGAAGTGGGTAGTGTTAAGCATTTTTTTAAAATTTGTTTCTCTCTATTACCGATTACGATTAGGTTTCCAGGCATAAATTCAGCACCATTGAGTTACAAGGTATCTGTCTGATTTACAAGAACCAAACGCACAAGTACACACACAGCCTCAAAAGACATAAAACGTCTGCCAATCGCTGTGTATTCCGATCATTGCGCTACCTGGGCTGCGGTTGGTATGTAGCTGCGATGTTTGCAGTCTACAGGTCGCGCTGTGGGCGGCTATTTTGGGGTGCACCCATTTTTTTTTAGGTGTTAATTTTCTGTCTAGTCTGGACTTTCTAGAAATTTCGTGCTTAATTTCGACTGCATAAGAGTTTTATACCGCGGGTATCCACTCCAAACTGCCGAAAATCAGTGATCCTCGTGAGAGAGTAACTCTCTGCACGCTTGTAGCAGGGAAATAAGTTGAATATCACGACAATTAACTTTTTTTATCACCATATCGTCGGTACTACAATTGCGATAATAACATGCACTTCTTAGGACAAATATCTAAAAATTTTCCTGAGGAGTAGAATTCCCTGGTTATAATCAAAGCTGAAATTAACAGATAAAATGTTCAAAAATGTTTCTCTTTGAGTGCATGCTTGATCGGTTAACATCATTGATATCAACCGTTAATACTCTTAAAGAATTTAGAAAATCCTTGATATTATCCGTTTCAGAGAGCGCGACTTCAGAACCCTCCACCTCAGAAACAAAAATTTCAATTCCTCATCATAAATAGTTGTTGGTTTTTTTAAAGCTTAACGTTAAAAAAAAAAACTGGGAATGCCCTAAAGAAGCTCGTAAAATTAGAAAGAGTTGCGAGGTCAATATTCCTGAAATAACAAAACCAGATTTACTCTAGCTGTAATTCAGTTCGGGGTTTTATTTATTTATTTTTTTTTTCACACAAATCTTCTTTAATTAAGATTTTATGATAACGAGTTGCTATGCAAGGTAGTTCCTCTCTTAAATATGTATCGGCAAACACGCAAATGTATCTGTAGTTCCAAAGACGTTCCACTGAATTAGAAAGAAGCTTGCAAACGTTTCCACTCGATCATTTTGCTCTAATGCGGAAAAAACTCGTTGCTCTTACGTACTTGTTTGAGTTCACACGTTCGGAATTCTCCAACGAAATTCTCCAAATTTCACGTTTCAGAAGCACGTTATTAACCTGTTAATAAACCTCTTGACCTCTTTGGGAATTATGTTACACTTGTCACAAACATTTCAGTCGCAACATTGGCAGCAGAAGGAATGAAAAACTGGTGTCAAAAATTTCTCGCAAGTAGAGAGAAACAAAGTCCAACTTATTAGTGCTTCGTGTTATTATAACGTCTGCTAATGCCTTGGTATTTTGAAGTGATGAAAGATAACACCGAAATGAAACAGTAGCACTGATAGAACACAGGATTAAGATATCAAATATATAAAATTTTCAAAGTGTTAACCGGAGAGTTCGCTAAACCCAGACACAGTCGAAAAAGCTAGATCAGTGAAACCACCTCTACACTGAAGAATTAAAGAGAGTTACTGAGACCTCAATGATCACAGCTTGAACCTAATGCAATGTGTGTGATAATCGTTACTGGACTGTAATGAGATTTCGTAACCTACGTAACCTGAATTGCAAAATCTATTTTTTTTTTGTAAAATTACTGATTAGTGCAAGGTATGTACTCACAGACTGTAGGTCTCATTCAACAACTGAAACAGATGTTACTTGAAAGCAAGGAAATGAGATTACTGGTAAACTAATCAGCAACAACAAAAACGACAGCAAGAACAGAGAAACAGTTATCAAAATACTACACTTAAATTTTCGCAGTTACATGGAAGATGTGCTGCGGAGTTTTTTTTTTTTTTTTTTTTTTTTTTTTTTTTCCACGTGGAAGATATTAATTAGCGGTGCGGACCTTTTTTCTTATTGAATGAGATAGACGGGTCAATAAATCTAAGGGCTACGTCTTCGCCATGTTTTGCTATACATGGACCTTTCATATCAAGCTCGACGGGAAGATAAGAGGGGAGGGGGAGGGGGGGGCAAATAACCGGGGGAATTCTTACTCATACCTTGGGGAAACTCTTAAATCTGATTATAAGACAGATAATTTGCTACCTACTATGATGCTTGATTGACTTATCATGGGCCTTGAAGTTTCAATCTTGGGCGGTCTAGGACGCCTTGCAGAGCGAGAGAGGGTAAAGATTTCCCGGCTGGGAAAAGAAATGCAAAACATGTATGGATGAGTTGGAAAGTATGATAATAATTCTTGACTTAAGGCCTTTCATTTTTAAATACTACACTAATTTGCTTTCAGGGATGGATTATCTCGGAACGGGAAGGAAAGAAACTACCCACTATATAGTGATCTTCCCGACCAAAGTCAATAATCTCCTTACTATCTCGTTGCAACTTGTGAAGTCTTCTTCGCCTTATACAGTGTTATGTTTCAGTTTTACTGAGAAGTTTTAGGTTCACTACTTCACTCCTTAAATTTGCCAGTTAAAATTTTAAAAAGGAAATAACACGAGGTTATCAGTGCTTAAAAGGTTTTGTATTACGTGTACAGCTAATGAAAAACTCTAATGCGCGTTCATGATAAGCTATAAGCTAGTTACCTGTACACAGTAGGTGATTATAACCCTAGCAAGCTGATTTAATATTTTATAAAGTACTGTCTGGTGCTGAATGAGCACTCTTTCGTCTGGGAAATTCCGAAAATCAACCTCGATCTTTAAGTAATGAATCAAACTTTGATTACATTTCCAAACACCGACAAGAGAGTTTAACAAACGACACGCAATGGAGTATAAAACTAAGGAGAAATCGGTGGAATAAAATCGAAAAAAAAAGTGCTTATCAAGATCAGAAATCAAATAAAATCCTTTGTTTAAATGTGGTGAATTATGAACGGTTTGATAACAACAGTTTCCTGGCAAAGTGATCGGCAATTTCGAATCCCGTCAAATTACGGATAAAGATTTCCCGGCCACGAAACTTTGTACTATTCTGGAAAAAGCTTTTGATATAATTTAAGAGGGAGTGTTTTCATATCTCGTTGCTGGGCATTACCAACTATCATTCGTGCAAAGACGATACTCAAAGGAGTCCGGCTAAAGCAGTCAGCCGTTGTTTTTTCTTCAGTAAACTTGTTATGCAATAACATTGTCTGAAACAAGCTAAACAAGCTATATTAAGCTGCACCCAAAGCGCGAACTATAAACGAAACAACAATATTTACATTGGGCCAGCATAATAACCGCAAGCCGAAAAATACTGATGCACTAAATTTATCTACGAGCGGTCAAATTGTACTTGCCGATTGTTTTGTACTCAAAACAAGCAGAACCCACAACCTAAAGAGCATAATATTGCACATGATGAGTTCATAAAATTGAAATCTAAATTGTTTTGAAACGTGTTCTAAAATAATCCACGTTTCCTGTAATTAACAATCAAACAATGAGCGAAATCTTCCACGCTGATCTAGCGTATATAAAATGGCTTCCGGCTGAGTGGACACACCCGGGTACCTCAAGAGTGCAAGCAAATTAATTCTCTTTGTTGCGGTGGACGAACCTCGGTTTATTAAATGCTTGGCACGTACCGCGATACCGCGGCTATTTTCAGATTAGACTGCGGAGAAAAGTGTTTCGTCCATGCAAAAAATTACAACCAACTCGAAGCTCTTTGCATTAATCTTGGACCAATTCACCGTATAACCTTAGGCAATGGTGTTTGTTTTAAATGGGCCGGCTTTTACAAACGGAACAACATTTTACTGCTTTCCAAATTGCAAAAAGACCGGCCCCAAAGTTACTCGTGGGTGAGTTATACATGCAGAACAAAACTGAACAGGTTTGCTCTGCGGAATCAAGTACTCCACTAATAGTTTTCCTCTGGTCCGTCCGTTGTACCTCAAGATCTTGATATATAGAGGAAGCGTAAATCCCGAAAACCGCCCGATGACACAACATTTTAACAACCATTTATAATAAGCAGAAGTTTGAAATAACCGTAGTCTTAAATAAAGCCTGGCAATATTTCTAACTGCGACAGGATGCAGCTCCGCAAGCAATTATATCGTCGGCTGTTTCATAAATGAATATTCAAGAGCGGAAAGGTTGAGGTTAATCCAAATGAACAATTAAAAACACTAAACAACATACTGAAATAGAAATCGAAAGTGGTTATTGAGTTGAAAATAGCAATGCATGAGACGGGTCCTTTAAACTCAGCCAGCGTGAAAATTGGCGAGCGGAAACAACGGCGACAGGATGTAAGAAATGTTGGACTCGTAGTTGAAAGAGAGGTCGAAGACGTTGGGTGCAGTTAGCCTGCAATGAAGGCGTTTTTCGTATATTTTCCGTCAACAGAATTCTCTTCTCAACGAGACTGAAAAGGCGGGAACGTTTTTTATTGTTAATATGACGTTTTCGTTTTGCCCATTTGATATTATAAGAACATTAAACGTGCATTAATTATCATCAGCGTGACCTCGAAAAAAAGAGGAGTTGGTCAGAGTTCCTGTATAAATAAATGCACCGAAGCTATAAAAAGAGGCGCCATAATATCACGCATGCATTAATTTGTGATGTCAACTTAAAAAAGTCTAACGGGCTTTATCAAAGTCTTGAAAAAAAAAAAACTAAACAATTTATTCCACAATTCGCGTAATATCTCCTTCTTGGTGCCGGTGTTCTGAGAGCATTTCGTTTACGAGCCAAGGTACTGAAGCATAATTTTGGAACATGAAGACAAATCACTGCAATTGCCCTTCAAGCCAGGGCTGCAAGACACCCTGCGGGTTTCAGTTATCTCAATTCGCGATTCTCAAAAAGTCCGTGCAAATTCTGGGAGACAGCTCAGCGTCAAGGAAATAACCAAGTTAACGGCTGGGTGACACGGTCAAGATAAACAATAAAATTCTTCCAACCAGAATTACAAGAAACGCATACAGATCAGTATGGAGAACTCAGTTTATGATATTGACATGGTTGTAATTTGACTTGATTTTTTTTTTTTTTTCATTTTTTCACACTTTAAAGCCGTTAGTTAATCGTCTATCACCGTAAGAGTGCATTCAAAGGCCTGGCAACTGAAGAAATGCGACACAAGTCAGGACTTAGATTTCTTTCTACAGATCCCTTTCGTTCAGTGATTTTCCGGCCAAGTTCCGTCAGGCCAAATTGAAAAAGGGTGGGCCAATGGGAATATTGCTACTCTTTAAATTCCGCTTTCCAGGATAACCCTCAACCGGGGGTGTAGTATGTGAAGAGGGGGAGGGGAAATTTTGTCCCCCATGTTATAAGTTGAGGGAGAAGGGGAAATTTGCCCTCCGAGTTATAATAATGCCGAGGGTCCGGCTGCTGCTGGACACGCAAAGATGGTTGAAAAGCGACGTTAGACTCTCATCCCACAAAACAGCCACCTAACTGTCACTAGATAAAGGTTTCCCTTCTATTTTTAACGGTATGCTAGCCCAGACACTCTTTGTCTATAGATTTATTGCAATTAAGGTCATCTTCGCAACACCCGTTTGTATGCAATCGAATCTAGTTAATCCCAGTAATATTTGCACGTAAAGTAAAGTCACGCGAGGCAATAAGAGAGCTGGGAGATACGACACGAAATGTGAACAAAAAGCAGAAGAATATGTAGTGGGACACGGCTTGCAGACCAACATCAGTGGCGCTCTTCTGTGGAATTGGCCTCGAATTAGCTTGAGTGTATCAAGAATTGAAACGACTACTGAACTATGAACTCTAGCGTCAATTATCGCTTCGCTCTCAGACGTTCTTCCACATGCAGTAAATAACTGGCACATATTTGTCATGCCAACTTAACTTCTTCACATTTTTCAGTCTAATACGGAGGAAATGGGAGGCATTCCGTCATCCGACAAGAGGCATGCACGAAAGTTAAGTCCAAACACGGCAATGAAAATAAACGTCACATATCTGTGGCACTAAAATGCAATGAAGTCGACTGCCCAATTCATCAGTCACGTTTCACGTTTGACAGCTGTCTGGAATACGATATGTGAACTATGTTTTTTTCATGTCAGAGTTTTTCCAAACATGTTGAACGGCGATCTCATGACCTACTTGAGATGAATGTTCGAAGTTCATACAAAAAACTAGCGAGTTGGAATCACCTTGAGTTGTAATAGAGACCAAATGAAAGTACTGTTCGATAGCTGTTATTTGAATGGTCACACACTAAAGATTCATTCATATAAAGCGGATAAACCTTGCAGAGCACTTTAACAGTAGCAAATGAAACTATAATGCTAGATTACTGTTATTTGACTGGTCACACAGTAAGGATTCATTCATCTGTTCATGTAAAGCCGATAAACCTTGTAAGGCACTTTGACAGTAACAAGTGAAAGCGCACTTGACCTGCGATACATCAGAGATCTGACAACGTTGCACGACGATCTCGCGACACACCTTAAATCAAGGTATTTTGTAAAATATTGAAAACTAGTTAGTAGCTAGTTGATAGTACACAACCAAAAGAATGTAACGAATAAAAAGTGTTACTCAATTTTTATTCCATTTAGTGGTTTTATTACTGCTATTTTAGCCTGACACTTAAATAAAGTTATTACTTACTTACTTACTTACTAACAGTTTAGAAAATGGACGCAATATTGCTTATGTGGTTTCGTGCAAAAGGTATTATTTCTATCGTATTCTGCGAAAGGTACATGAAAGGATATAGGCCTAAAACCTGGGGAGGGGTACTCCCAGAAAAATCGGGTGGGGGTGTGCGACCCGCTTCCCAAAACCCTTACCCTATTTATGACCAAAATCTGCGGTATTCCCCACCCTATTAAATGACCTGACCAAAAATTCGAAACCCTATTTATGACCATACCCTTAAATCAAAACCCTGTTTCAGACCTGCGTTGTAATAAGTTCCCGAGTTCAGACCAATGTTAAATTACCGTAAACATAATTTGTGAAGGGCTTTTGTTGATTTTCTTTTCGATAATGACGAAAAAGTGGCTCCTTTTTAAAAATATACCCATATCAAGGCTAGAGTGCAAAAACCATACCCTATTTATGACCAAAATGGCTGAAAAACCATACCCTTTAGGACCGCACATACCTGTATAGCCCATATGAGGGAGTACCCCCCCCCCCTCCCCGTGGCCTAAAACTTGTACGCCGGTTTTAATTTGATAAAGCTCCAAGTTTAAATAAAAGATTCCATCCATCCACCCATACATCCATTCCATCCTACATATATTGACCTGTAAAGCTTCACTCCGGCTTTGTGGAGTACCCCTTCCCCTTTCCTGGAGAGGGGATTACCAGCACTGCCATCTCATGACAGCACCGGACACGTGTATAGTGTTTATACACGTGTATAGCGACTATATACTAGTTATGCAATGTTCTCTCGTGGTATACCACGGACTATCCCACGACTCACTTGTATTTTCTTTTAAGTAACAGCTATCTATTATTTATTCTTTTCCCTGTTTCCACTCGAGCACAAGTGACAAGTGGATATTCCATGGTATATCACGAGAGAGCATTGCATAACTATTTTATAGCATGCCATAGAATATTCAGTGGCCAAGACAGAAAATGTGACATACGCGCGGATACATAATGAGAAGGTTGGAGGCTTCCTGTCTTCTGAGTGGCTGTATTTTTTAATGGCAACACGTGTATAGTATAGATACACGTGTACGGTGTATATACACGTGTATCTACACTCACGTGTAAATGCACAAGTCCAACTTATTTCGGGGTGATTTAATTAACTTATAAACTTCTTTAAACATGAAAACTTTGACGGGAACATTTCAAGAACATTTTTAAACTCGAATCGCTTTTCGGCCCAAACGCAGAAATTCTTAAAAAACCTGTATTTGTCCTTCCCGATGACTACCTTAATCTCTTTTGATAACTGGACCTTCATCGTTATGACGAGGAATGTGAAGAGATAGTTTCAGACCACACAGTGTTGTAACGCACAGGTTATCATGCTATCTTGCAATCAGATATATTAAAGATGAGGCGGCGAAAGAATTCTAGCTGGGGCACTATCTTGAAATAAGCTATGGTCAGTTTTCGCAACCCATGAACTCTCTCCTACGCTTTAAAAGCACAGTGAGACCAACGGAAAAAAAAACAGCTATGTCTCGTAGTCGATAAATTAATATACACAGAGTTGGACTCCGCAGTCACGTTTCTCAAGTCATGGGGAAACAAACACGCGAACTAGGAAAATAAATAAATGAAAAACGCGTCAAATTAGAGCAATCTTCACCAGTGTCTCCGCTTGGATGAAGGCTTGGAAACGGTCTGCATTTTCCCCTACGATTAACTAACAGTCTTGCTGAAAGACTTCATCAATTCACGAGGGTGGGAGGTTTGATAGTTGAACGAATGCCTTGCGGCGGATTTCTCAGACAGAGAAACACAAACCTTTTCGTCCTACACACCTGTATATATTGACCTGTAATTAGTATAGTTCATAACGAGTGATACAAATATTGACTTATAATTGGATGTAGAAGGCTGGTCAAAAATAAATGTGAAAAAAATCATTGCGGGTTTCCTTCACGGCCCGACAAGACAAGCCCACTCTGCAAAATCAACTGAAACTAACAGAATCTGGTCTTACAATCGGCTTACGATGTACGTGCCCGGACATTGATACACTTTTTAAGGCGATAATCTCCAATGTAAACCTTAAAGTAAGTAATTGAGCTCTTTTAACACGCTTCTTGGGGAAAATCCTATCGCTTTAACTTTATCTTGTGGTTTTTCGGAGGGATTTGCGGTGCAAAAACCGGAAAAGAATGTTGACCATCAAAATGTTTGCGAATAAAATGAATGCCAGCTGCAACATTTTTTCGTCTCGAACTACCCGATACGAATACATGGTACGTTTAAGTCTTTATAAGCATCGAATTCTTTGTATACTTTCATTTACCAACAGGATGGTGTTTGGAGTGCCTTTGTTGGGAAGTCAGCCATCTATCAGCTAATTCTTTTTTTGGCTGTTTGTCAACTGTCACTAAGTCAGTGGTAAAACGGGGAGATATAAGTCAGTGATAATTTGTTAGCGAGCATTTGAAAATTTGGGCCGCAGTCAAAAAAGTTGCGGTAATTAACCGCATTTACAAGCTTCTTTAATCTACGGAAGGAAAAAAAGAAGGTAGCGTCTATTTCACTCTCTTAATCCGTCCATCTAATGGGATGTGAATGACTTTGATGCCCGGGGGGGACTCGTCGTACCTTTCTGGGTTTAAAAAGGCAGTTTTGGTACCTCGTAGGGTGTAGAGTCTCAAAAGGTCCACTCCGGGGGTCCACTGCAGGAGCTTTTGCGGTAACTTTTAGGGTATTGAGCCGAACAAAATATGACAGATTATGTGCCGTTTTAGAATTAGTACCTATTTAAGGTGAAAACATTTTAAGCCACGCCCACAAAACAGGATCTTGGTACCTCTAAAGGGGCTCTTTTCAAAACTTCCGACGAGCACCCCCGTCTCTTTTATACGGGAGTTCCCCCTCTCCCCCTCCGGGCTTAGATGCCAGCAGTTTAATCTGAGGTTAGTTTGAAGTCCGCGATTATCTGATGCATGCAAGCTTGGAAAACTATTGTCAGTGAATTTCGAGTTTCAGCCATTAGGAAATCCAACACTGCATGAGCAGACAGACATGCCTGATTACATGACCTACCGATATTAAAGAATAATGGTCTGTTCCATATATTAATGACTTTAAAAATTGCATTGCTCACTAGGAAAGATCTATCCGGTTCATTATACCATCATGACAGCCGGAAACGAAATAGTTCACTACGAAAACAATTTCTTACTCAAATACCATTTTCCGTATAATGACCGAACACCTTAGAAGGACTTTCAAATATCGACGAATCTTCAATTCTTATAATACAGTCAAACATTACCCGAGTATCAACAAGCAGATTTCGAAAGCTGTCTCGTCAAAGTGACTTGATCGATATGTGCGATATACCGGCCTCACCGATCTTAGGCAGCACAAGATGTGTAAATAGGCGGCCATTTTATACGAGTTGCTTCCTGCATGTTGGAAAACGAAGCTTCCTGAACCCCCCCCCCCCCTCCACCCTCCCTTCCCTTCCCTCTGGGGGATTACTCTCTTATATGGGTTATTTAGGAATGTACGGCCTCCAGTTAAGGGTATGGTCTTTGAGCTGTTTTGAGTGGAAGCCCTTCTCAAATGTTCACGCTAATGGCAGCCATTTCTAGTTAGCTGCGGTCATGTGTTAGAGCCATGTACTTCTTTAGAGATGTGAAATGGTGTAACGTTTTCTGGCTCAGGTCTGAGATAAGGCAAGGGTTCCAAGGCGCGGGCCTCAAACTCCTACTACCAAAAACTTTGGGGAGTACTTCCTGCGGGTTCGCGCCAAACCTAGTCTCCTCCGCAGTCGTTTTGTGGTATGCAACAGCAGCCGTTTCTTTGGGGGAAGCGTTGCGTGACATCCCAAAAAACGGCTGCGGAAGAGACTACGCCAAACCAGACTCATATGAAAATGCGTTCCCTCTACAGGTTCATTTTCATGTAATTCAAACACATTTTCGTATCAAAGGTTTTGCACGAGGCCCGGTCCGGATACAGAAGCGGAAACACGGGTCGAAGCCCTCTCAAATTCTAACTGGTTTATAAAAATCCTTCATAGCTGGCACAAAAATTCGAAACCAAATAATAAACAAACTACATCAAGTTCATTCAGACACTGAACGGGAGCTCCCCGACTGTGCTGACAGTAGCCGGAAGTGAAACCATATCTTGCGGTAGTTTGTCTAAATTACAGGAAATGTGGTTCATTCATTTCACGTACAAAGCTATAAGCATATCTTTCCTGCGGCTTTTATGAAGGTTATGTTTGTCGCGCGGTTGTCTTTGATACCGGCTCGGAAGTGCTGATCCAATATAAATATGTTTCTTCTGCAGCTTGGTATACTTCATAGACGATATGGAGCATTGTTGAAACCAACTTCACCAAATGATATTTAGGTAAGGTTTGACAGGAAAGTTAACAAACTACCTTGTGCAAAACAAAGTTTACCAGCAGGTTAATCCATCTGCAAGTTACTGTGAAGGGCCACATTTCTCTATAGATGATTTTCAACGCTTGACCGAACTGTACCGTAATGGTGGTTGCAGTGTTCACATTTCTTGCCATCACATGTAAAATTGCTACTGCAATATGTAATCAGTGGTGAATGAAATATCCACTATTGTATATCGATGTCAGTCATCACTTCAATGCAACGGAAGTCGTCAATCCAGATATTGGAAAAAAAAAAAAAAAAAGTACTTGTACCGACATGAAAATTTCTCTCTCACCATTTTTCACTGATCAGTGTTTTGTTCTGGTTGAAGTTAAAGCCTGGTCCTCATTAGCGACGCAAGCACAAGCATAGTAAAAGAAGCTTATGCTCTAGTGAGGACAGCCATGACAGAAGCATAAACATAAGCATAATAAAAGAAGCTTATGCTCTAGTGAGGACAGCCATGACAGAAGCATAAACATAAGCATAATAAAAGAAGCTTATGCTCTAGTGAGGACAGCCATGACAGAAGCATAAACATAAGCATAATAAAAGAAGCTTATGCTCTAGTGAGGACAGCCATGACAGAAGCATAAACATAAGCATAATAAAAGAAGCTTATACTCCAGTGAGGACAGCCATGACAGAAGCATAAGCAAAACAATATCAAAACCTTGCGTTCTTCTTATGTTCATGCTCATGTCGCTATTGTGTGCAGTGAGGACATGTTGGCATAAACATAAACATAAGCCCATGACTATCAGCCAATCAGCAAGCACTTTATGCTTATGTCAACGATGTCCTCACTGAACATAAGCATAAGCATAAGAAGAAAGCTTATGCTTATGTCGCGGCTGTCCTCACTAGCGCATAAGCTCCTCATGCTTATGTTTATGCTTGGGTCACAAGTGAGGACTGGCTTACTCCACCGATACTAAATAAACATGCTGAGCAGATGGTTTACATCACTGGACAGTTAGAAATGTTCTGCAATTATCACATACAACCAAGTTATATCCTTTTCCCTCGGTTTTCTTGCACCATACATGACAAGCCAAGAATTTTCACAGAGAAATTTCAGTTAATGCTCATAACAGGAAAAAGAAAAGGGGCCTCAAAAACAGCTGGTAAAAAACACCACGATCAGAATGGCAGCACAAAATCCTATCCCACCTCACCTTACTATTTTGTTCATTTAAATAAACAGCCACAAGCAGTACTTATGCAACGAGTTCATATACCACACCAGTAGAGTACTTCAATTTTCTGTTAACGTAACCACCCAATAAATGTTATCGAGAAGTAAAGTTAATCAATCTTTATTTTATCTTCAACTTTAAATATAATATTGGCCGCAATATTTGTCCATCACATATTTCATGTTCATTCCCATTGAAATGGAAAACCCTGCAAATGAAAGAACACATTTTTGGTTATTCTCACAATATTACAACAGCAGTAAACCATTTGAATAAGAACAGCCTATTGAGTACTGTCAAAGTTTGGCAAAGAAAAGGCTAAAATGGGTTGCAACTTGGAACAGCAGTACCTCACTCTATCAGTGGTTTCGTTAACATTTTTCGCCAGAGGGCAAGGCGGGTACAACTATCAGAACTGAACTTCTTTGTAAGAAACACTTTCCGCTGGATGGTCAAACCCGGGGGGCAAAATCGTCTTCACAACCAGTCAACTTGCCCGGTGCCCAGTCCCTTAAGAAACCCCTGCTCCATCAGAACATACTTCACTGTACCTTTGATACTGTTCACTACCTTTGTAATCTAATGTAAGATTTTCCCTCGCCCAAGAAGTCCCGTATACATAGTACCCACATGGCAAAGGGATGGTGTGGTCAGACAGTTCTGGCTTGCCACAGGGTGGCAAAGAGCTTATCATCATTGTCGATATGATGGGGAAAAAAGTTGCACATCATTCCACACATTATAACTTGCAGGTAACATAATTCACAAATACACCAAATCTATACTAAACCTCTAAAGTCCACAAAACTTACCAACTTACATTTCCTGAGCTTTCAAGTTCATGCCTACAAAATACAATACAAGCAACAATTTTATTTTCAATGAAAATTAGAGGAACCACTTGGAGCACATGGTTTCTTTTAATCAAACCAGTCAGACATCCAAGGAATTAAAACCATCAGCAAGATGCAATTACCTTTCTGGTGGAAACTGCGAACATGGCTGATGATCATCACACTGGTTTTGATGTACATGTGTGAATCTATATTGTTGTACCACCTAGAACACCTCATTTACAGTTTTTTATTAAACACTGAAACTAATTTATCTCAAAAATGGGCAATGTTAAAGAGGGTCTCTTACAGTTCACCGAGAAGCACTCCTTAAAGTGGTACTGTGACGAAAATTGCATCTTTCCTATCGCAGCAATTTTAAAACATAAACAAGTAGCCTTTGCGAGAAGAAAAATGCTGTTTACAACATTCAAATGTCTTTTTTCATTCCAGAAATATTCAAGTTTTTAAAATATCCAAATTAGCCCAGTCATGATGTCATACACTTAACCAAATTTTGATCAAATATGATGAAAAAAATATATCTCAGCCAATTTGTATCAGAAATGTTTGATTCTTTACAGTAAGATTCTACTAAATGTGCTCCACAATATGAGCTTAACAGTTTGGTTAACATGGCAATATATTGGCCTCCCCATTATTAAAGGCCTTTCTGGCCACCTTTGGTGTTCCATTTTAATATTTGCAAATTGCACCCCATATGCATGATCCAGCAAGCATATAAATGTGTTAGCTCAAGTTTGTGGCCTTGTTTAATGTTTTGCAAGCTGAAAATCACTAGCATATTGAAATCAAGTGGGTAGGGACTGGAAAAGAGTGAGTTGCCATGGGAACAGAATATTTTATAGCAGTAGGTGTGTATCCTGTAGAACTATTAGCCCACGAAGTTTCAATGGTCTGCCCTGCAAATTGACCAAGATAGCTCCATTTATATACTTCATATAAAATTGGGTTGAGTGCATAACGTCATCAGTCATCCATTTGCATATTTTACACATTTTTCAAACTTAAATATCTCCAAAACTAATGCAGATCATTGCAAACAGTAAACGGCATTTTTATTCTTTCATGGAATTCTATGTGATATACCTAAAAAAATCAAGGGGGAAAAATTTGATCATAGTACCACTTTAACTTTCACCACAAAATTAATTCTACAGTCAAAACCGCTCAAGTTCATCAAGTGAAGCCAAATAAACACAAGGGACTGGATGTTCTAACTTTTGACAAGAAATTATGTTTCAGTCAAAACCAATCAAGCATTTGGTCAGGTGAAGTTAGTCCAGTCAACATTTGAGGTTTGAATGAACATACAACTAAATGTACAAGAAATCAAATTTTAAAATTTTGTTTCGGGGAGAAAACCCAATTAATCAACTTGACTTCCAAAGCTCATTGCCTCACTTTACTGTATCTGCATTGTCAATTTGTTGGTTTGTCTAGAGTGAACTTACCAGCTATTTTGCTTCTTTTGAATAACCTTTTGCCCACATGTGTACATCTAAATCAAACAGACATCTTGTAAGTAATTTAGCTTTAGTTCTAACTGAAACAACTGGCAACTCTCAGAGCCAACCAGTCAGACATCCAAGGAAATGAAGCCAACATTAAGATGTGATTATCTTTCTGGTGGAAACTGCGAATATAGCAATTTATCATCATTCTGGTCACAAAGTCACACCTAGTATTTTCATCAATAGTTGCAACACAGAGGGAACTTACCAGAACCCATCTTGGTTGAAGTTAATTTCTTAGCTTTTCCTCGACAATCAACGCGCATTGTGGGTCTGAAATCAACAAATCACTGTCAATAAATCTCAGAGGACTTCATTGTTAGAGTAAAAGTTTTATATATATAGTTAACCAGTCAGACATCCAAGGAAATTAAGCCAACATTAAGACGCAATTATCTTTCTGGTGGAAACTGCGAATATGGCAATTTATCATCACACTGGTCAAGTAAACATGTTAACAGGACAGTAAAAACTTTCATGCTCACCTCACTGTGCATTCTTCAGTAACCCTTGAAGCTCTGTCTGTAGTACAGCTAGAATGTAAAAAGAAATATTTGTATATGGTAACTCAATTTTTATACCTAGCTTAAATAACCTGGTGTTCAACCCACAGTTCAGCTAAATTTATCCCCTTATAATTGTGAAGATCTTTAAACTGCATGGCAATGCTAGTGGGGCTATAACTTACTTCTAACTAGCTTTAAAGGTGTTCGATTTTTTCAGTTGTAGGGCTTAAAACCACAGCACTGAAGCATGAATTTATTATTCTCCACCCTTTATATTTAATCTTAATTCTGCACAGTACTAACAAGTTTTAGGTTTAGTTTAGTGAAAGAAACGGAGAAAAAACTTCTGCTCTGACAGCATGTAAAGACTTGTGTTTAGACAGTTTGGTTTCTTCAGTTGAATTCTTTGATTTGTTTTGAATTGCTCACTTTTACTTAAGAATGAAGTTTGTTTAATTGCCAAAAACTGACTTCTTAAGTTCTTTATTTGATCTTTCATGCTATAATTCAGATATCTGGATCCTTTAAGATATCAGGTCCGTTGGGCTGTCCTCATTGTGGGTCTGGAAATTTAAGGGGATGGATAGGAAGAGTTACAGGAACAATGCAAAGTTCATAAGCTTCAACACCTAGAGACATCCTAAAAAAATCCCTTACTTCAAACTAACTTGAGCTGACACTAGTGAATACAAAGAACAAAAACTCTGGTTTGGTTGCCATTGTGGAGAAGTGGCCATTAAAGAGAGGTTAAAATAAGAGTGAATGTGTGGTCCAACTGTCTGCTGGGACAATAAGAAGTGGCCCTGGTTGTGAGGTGGCTATTAGTGGAGGTTCTACTGTGTAAGGAAAACATAAAACCCAATAACCTGATGCAGTCAGAGAGGTTTGGCTTGGTCACATAGTGACGGAAGGGTTATCTTCATTGTCGATAAGATGGGGAAAAAAGTTTCACTCATCACCCTGCATCATTTCTGTTCCTACTACTTTCAGATAAAACTTGTAATCTGAAGAAACTTACCCAAGGCACAGAAGTTGCTGAACTGCATTTGTTGTATAATTTTAAAGAGTATCTGTAAGAGATTTCCATCTGTTAAATACAGTGATTTCAAGCAGCAAGAAACAAGAAGCTTAAAATGGAGAGAATCAGCCTGACGTGTCATCTCAGCATCTTTGATAAGACAGGGATAACTGAAAGTTTCTCATCACAACTCTCCATTTTGAAAAACAATTTTCATTAACATGATAGAAAGGGAATCATTACTGATGTTGTGCCTCTGGAAGGGCCTGAATAGAGGCCAACAGCTTACCTGCAAAGCAGAACATTAAATGCAGCTATTTAGTTTTGAAAAACTTTCGCCTTCAAACACCATTCATCACTTTCACACTAAGTAAAAATCTAGGGTTGAGCCTATCTTGCGGTTGCTCGTGAGACTCTTAGTAGGGACAAACCAAAAGATGAGTTCTAAGTTAAGCTGTCCCCAGTAACCATTCCACAAGGGACTGCAAGATGAGATTTTCCCCAGATATCTTCTCATTTCTGAAGTGGTAGGCCCTAGTCACAAAATTAAATCTTAGTTACATTGCTAGTGTCAAAGAGACTTAAATTAACATTGGCAGTTAAGTAAAACACTTTTGTACAAAAAAAAAACTTGTGTGTCTATCCAGTAAATGTACCTTTCTTAGATGTAACTCAACACCTTGTAGTGTCAGAGTCAACAAGCTACATGTAATTTCTTAAACCAAATATTTGGCACTTACCATTGTCAGACAGAAGAGGAAGCAGTTTTCAAATGCATCTCACTGAAATAGTAGGACAACAAAGTGAATTTTTTAAACAAGACAAGATGAAGAATTGGTCTAACATATGCTGCAAGCTACCTCAGAAGAAAAATGCGTTCAGCGTGCAACAATCATAATTGTGCACTCATACAAGAGGTGTCAGAAAGGAGTTTTCATCATATGTAACTTGTCCTGATGTGAATTTAAGCAAGACACTTTCTCTTTCTCGAAAGTACTTTCTCACCTGGTCTAATGTACCTCATCCAAAGGACCTGAAAGCAAAGCAACAGAACAGATTTTTACTTCTTCTACTGACCTTATTTTCCCATAAAAGATACAAGATAAATAAGTGACAGAATCAGAACATCAAAATTTTCTTCAAGACCATGTCATTCAGAGACTCTAGTCTAAGATCTCATCATACCATCACTCAATGCAAATTCTAAGGGACTGCTTGCACTCTGTGGGTACCATCAACTTTACTCTCACCAATCATTTCTACATTTGATAACACGTCGTCTACCTTTAGATAACACTTACGTATGTCATGCAAAGTGGTTCTAAATTTTAAGTTTGTAGATGAAACTTCCAAGTGTGAAACCATTTAAATAAAAGAAGCACCCCTTTTGGCAACCTAACTTGTACTGCAAGTCCAGATGAAGTCCCAGATTACGACATTTGCAACGCAAGGTATTAAGCTGTATTTTCACATGGCATTTTTGTAAATATTATAATATCAGATATAGACCCTTTTCATAAATGGCTGCCAATTATAAATTCTTTTGTAAGTATTAAAATTAGCCTGACTAACCTCGTTGATAATTCAAAAGAATTTTTACTCCCAAATGAGTTTAGTGAGGCTAATTTAAATACTTACAAAAGAATTTTAAATTGGTAGCCATTTATGAAAAGGGTCTATCAAAAGTGGTAAAAAAAGATTGGGTGGATGCTCTCTCAAGTAGGGTTAATCTTCACTGGTGAACAAACAACCAGTGACCACATCTTGTCTCAGTGTAGTTCCAGATATCCCACTCTTAAAAGATCTATTGTAACCTTTCCTTACCATTGGTAAGAGGTGAAAAAAAATCCCAGTGTCACTGATTTTTTTGTGGCCTTTAGAAGACCTCCACTACAAAATGCTGTAAATGAAAAAAAGAAATTGAGAGAGTAACATCAGTGCAATGCTTTCAAAGTCAGAAATTTTTCCCAAAAGAGAGAGATATGAAACGCAGCCAGGCAAATTTACCAGAAAACAACCATACTGTCTGATACTCAAGCACCAGCTTCAGACAAATGCCTCGATTCGACATCATAGTTCACAAAGAAGCTACACAAAACGCGATGCTTCAAAGATTAATCAGGCTCGTCATCTTGTGTCATCACCAGCTGGAACGCCGAGAACGACTGGCTTTGATATTAATTTTCTTCTAAACCCCTAAACTCACTCGCATAGCGATCGATCGATCTTGCCGCCGTTTTGAACACAAATTTTAAGCTTAATTCGATTACTGTACTCGCTACTTTCAATCGAGACTGCAGATTATGACCGAAGCCGAAATATTTTACCTTCTCTTTCATCATTTAGATGTTCAAGTACCTTTAAATAAGACTTTTGACCTCTCATGGCCGTTTCGAACGCGAATTAAAGCGAACACGTGGTACCAAGTATTCATCCACAATGAGTCTTACAAACCAATTTCATTATGAACAACCGTCGACCTAAGATTAAGCAACGTCTAAAGACTTCAGAACTTGATCCAGTATCTGTAGTAGTTGCTACTGAACCAATCTAAGCTTGAAATAACGACTTACCATAGCATAACCGTCCGTCAACGTCCGCCATCTTTCGTACCTCGTGCAAACTGGCTTGTGGCAATGATTTTATAGTAACTAGCACGTGATCAAAATGCAATACGACGATTGGTTCTCATCTGTGTGACGGTGAGTGGCGACGAGTTTCGTTAAAGACTTGCGCACTCTTGCACCTCGTTCCCAGGATCCTAAACGACTTTATTTTCTGAGTGGAACACTTGACATACCGTTCCTTGTTGTGCAAACTTGACGAAACGAGTGACTCTCGAGAGTTCCGTTACCGGCTCAAATTTAAGTAGTTTTAAGTTATATTAGCCACGATGTTTTGGATTACTGATGTCCAAATGGGTACGCACTCAAGCACGCGCGAAAATCAGTTCCAGTAGCTCTCGCTCGCGTCGACTTGCCGCCGCCCATTCAACTAACCCAGGGGAAGTGAGGGCTATCTGCAAGTCTATCCATACGCTTCAGTGCTTCAGGATTAAGGATTCTAAAGGGTAATGTTCGGTTTTTATTATGTCAGACGTCTTCTGTTGCTTTTGGACGACTGGCAAAAGCCGAGTCTATTTTTAGTATGTCTCGACGCGAGAGGCAACACCCATTCACAGTATGGTCACGTGTCACATCCTGCTACATTGAGGCCGGGTATCCCTGGGCTTATCGGGACTTAAAGTTCTTTTAGAGACGGTGGCATTTAATTAAAAAGGCGCCACGCGCTTGTTAAAATCTCTCGAAATTTTGATGCGACACACACAATTGTCCAAAGATGATTTATATTCGGACCAGTAGCATCAACAGCCATGCAAAACAAATGTCAGCGTCAGATTTCCCAATATTCGGAGTCAAGTAAATGAGTAGAGCGCAAACCTCGTAGAATAATTAAGTGCCGGTTTGTATTGTTACAAGCCCTTGAGCGAGTGTAACTTGGAAAAATATTCAACATCACGAACAGTGTAAATCCTTAATTGCTCGAGTTTTCATACGATTACTCAATTATTATATGTCCGAGAAAATTACGAACTCTCGCGGTGCAGTGCAAATTAAAAGTCATCGATTAATTGGCCTGCTCTCAGCCAGTCATAATGAAGTAACTTTCTCAGTCATATAATAAATATGGGTTGATTACATTTCAATATCGTATGTGAAAAATTACCCTTACAATAGAGGGCTTTCGACTTGTTTATTCTATTGAGAAATTTCACGCCAAACACCATGGCAATTTTGTAATTTCATATGTGAAATTATAAATTAACGCTGAAATGTCGCGACAAAATTAACGTGAAATTTGTCGCCCACGATATTAAGGGCTTAACTGAGGGCCGCGTTGTTGTTCAGTGGTACGGTGCTTATTCGAGGACAACGTTTTTTTTTTTTTCGAATAAATACTTGCGTCTTCCTCGAGCGCGCGAGAGAGGTACACGCGAAAAGAGAACATCTAGAGACTGCGCATGCCCTATCATTGTCTGTCCGAGCATCATTTCAATCATTATTTCTTTAGCCCAGCGCAGTTTGCGCAAACAATTCAATTCAAGAGCAAGACACAACGTCAAAGTTCTGGCCTTACATTCAAACGAAACCACGCTTTAATGTAGTCTTTATTAATTGAACAGTAACCCGATTTACAAAATATTTACGAGGATTCAAGTGAATACAAGAATGTCTGACTGATTTATCAATAATAATTACTAATAAATAAATAGCATCCATGTAAGGCTCTAGACATAAATTTTTGCACCAAAGTTGGCCTCTCTAAATGGAAAATACTAAAAACGTTCACATATAAATTTCTTTATATAGCAAAATGAGAAATTTTGAATCCATCATCTAGATATAAAACTGTCATTGACAAGAAATACTAACTATTTTCAGGCTCCTGGTATTTTAGATTTGCTGAAAATTACCTTTACTAGCAAAATAAATCTATTTCAGAGTATGTGAAGCACACTGGCCGCGATCATAAACGAGGGCATTTACCGAGGAAAAACCGCAAAACGCGACTTTAACGCGGCTGGTATCTTGATCTCCTGAAGTTGCCCAGCATCACATAAACTAGCTTCGGTATGAAAATGAAATCGAGGTGAGCGCAGCCAGTTTAGTGCAGTTCCTACGATATTTATGACACATTATGAAATGAATGACGTTTCGTTCTTCTTATAACCTTACTTTGGTCTATTGTACTTTTCCTAGCATTAACAATAGAAGAATATCTATCAAAGTGCCTCAGCTCTCACTAACAAACAAAACTTGAGAAATCCTGTTCACTGGTCTATGAATAACGGGAGAGCGTAACGAGACCACTACCGCATTCCAGCAAGCAATGACGCCGATTCGAGGTCAGGGCGGCCACATATACAGTGAATGTTTGAAAATCTCTACAGACAACAGCACTAGAACGAGACTGAGGTTCGTACTGAAGTGGCTAGTTTTCGCAAGCTGCAACTTCAAAAGCATCAGCAAGGCAATCAATATGTTAAGTACGAACTGGTCATTCGATAAAAACATTAGCTCATAAACAAACAGATATCTGACATTTTTACCCTAGCGGCTGAAAAAAAGGGAAACCCCTTTGTTGGTGACTAATGGGCGGCGTTTGCCTCCACTTTAATGCCGAAATCTACCGTAAAACGTAATTACATTTTTAATTGAAAATATTACCTAAATCCTTCAAGAAAATAAATTAAATTTTTACATATATAAATGGCTGGCAACTCACTTTTCAAAGCAAAACAAAAACAGCTTTACAATCGTATTTTTAAATTAACATTGTTTCAAAAGCGAGCGATGCGTAATATTATCGTAATGTGTGCTTTTTCGTTGTTGCTGTTGCTATTTTAATTATTACCATTATTAACTTAGCATTTTAAACATCTTAATAATAGGATCCGTTTAATTTCCTTTCTCCAATCAAAATTTGAGACGTTTGGCAAAGAGTTGACGTCAAAAGTATTGTGGAAATCCTTCCAGCGTGAAGCACACGTCGCCTCGACTCCATCACAACCCTATCAGCTTCTATCCCAACCTACACTAAGGTAAATGTTTATAATTTTTTGGCCGACACCCTTATGGGGTTCTGTTATTAGTCAAATCAAAGCCTACAAACATGAACCGATCAATTCTCGCTAAATTCGCCGTTCAAAATTTTCGAGCAGTGCCCACTTTTTCATTTTCCCGTCGCGAAACCTTACTTTGACACGTGGGAAGAACATGCATATCGCCCAATAACGACACATTTGTACCACGTGACTAGTTACAATGGACGAATCAAATGGCGCGAAAACAAATCAATGGAAGGAAAAAATGAAAATGTAGTACGATACCTCTAAGTATAGAAAAACTCGTCATGTTTGTTTTGCCATGAAGTCATGATTGTTCTGCCAAAGCATACTTCAGGTATATATAATGATGTAAAAAAAAAAAAAAAAATGATAAAAAATAGAAAACCTCCATCGTGCGGTGTTCGCAAAAACTTCACAGTAGTACCGATGAATCCACGATCTCTACCTTTCAGTCGGAAAACAACACGAGCATTCTCCGAACGTCCCTCACCTTAGCAAAATACCACCGACTCTAAAATCTGCGGGGAATGAAGACCACTTAAATTTTGCACTACGAACGCACAACCCATCGATGGTTTTACTTCTACTTTAGGTAAAAAATACTTTACATACAATGATGGAGTCATACAAAATTCCATCTGTTCTCGTTATTTTTCCTAACGACCGAAACTTGCGATTATGCTTCAACTGCGGAAGATGAAACTTTGTTAACCTTGACAGACTTTTTTCACGACAAGTAACCAAGTTGTTTCAGCGTGTTATTCTAAAACGCTATTCTGTAAGGAAATTTTAAACACCCGTAAACTTCCGTAAATTTCAAAATGTAAGTTTTCAATTCACGGCTGAGATAATCTTCACCGTGCATCTACATACACATATGAACACTGCATGCGATCAACAACTAGAATCTCCTTAAAACAGCAATACGAAATCAGACTAGTAAATTACGATAATAAAGGCGTTGATCAGCAATGGAAAATTTTCTTGATCTAAAATATGTCCTAACCAGTAACTGTACGAAATGTATGGAACCAATATTGATAAAACGCTGAACATACCTACCTACAATCGTTTCTTTCCAGCAAAAATTGCGCAAGTAAGCAAGTAACTATCTTTTTCTACGTTTATCAGGGGGTTCACTACCGTCTCTTTCAATGCCAGGTCTCAACTTTCTAAGTTCCCTTTCAAGTTCGGTAATACGAGGAGACAAACTATTTCTGACCTCTCGCAACTGGTCTTCTTTCGCGCGAACTTCTTCCGCCTCTTTCTCGTGTTTTTCGAACGTTAACTGCAATCTGTCCAAAGCTTCGCACCTCTCTTTCAGTTCGCGATAACGCACCTTTTCGCGAGCCGGTAACGCTCCGAACGCGAACCGCAAATCTTCCATTCTTGGTGGGCAGCGCTTCTTGGGATCCATCAACCCGTCAGAGGCGATCATGTTCCCATCACGTGTCAAAATCGTGGGACAAGACTGCTTCATTCGGGTGAGGTGCTCGCGATACGTCTGTCCAGACTTCAGATCTTTGACCACGATCGTCTTCGATAGAAGATTCCAAAAAAGGCTGCTGCGAAGGTAGCCATTGTCACTCGTAAACTCGAGCAGATTCACAGCGAATTCAATAGGGCTTCGGTAATTTGAAGGAGGCGCAGGGAGCTCTAAAGGCAGAGGTTTGCCATCGCTTCCATCAAAGTCCCTTTTCGAAAAGGGAAGTAAAGTCGCTTCGCAGTAAGCCGAGCATCCTGCGTCGTAAACCTTTCGTTGCTGTTCTGTGGTGGTAGTGAGCGCTACTGGCATTTTCGACTGAAGATACCACGAGAGGATGCGAGCAACTAATGGGTCAGAGACGTACGCGAGTTCTGCTACAATACCTGAAGAAGAAAAAAAGAAACAAAAATATTTCTTCGTCGTTTCCACACAATTTCTGGGAATAAAACAACACTTGTTGCTATAACGAATGACCAATGCTAATAACCAAGAAGAAAAACAATATCAACTGTCAAACCTAAGTTTACAATTTCCCGCCAAAACAGCAAGACAATTTTCTTTCTTACCTTCACGCCCACAAAATCAATCCAACATTTATGTGACGAGAACAAGCAAATCAGTAGCTGCTGAATTTTTTCAGAGATAACACTCCACCAAATCATGGTTATCAGTAACGGGAACTTATATCTCAGTTTTCCAGCTTTGGGGCATATTTCAAGCCGGGTGATTTGGAGTCAAGACACGTTTGAATTCACTAGTAGACTTTTGATTCATCTCGTTTAACCGTAATTGGGAGGACACTAACTTCGCGATGCTCTCGAAAGTTATGACATGAGTTTATTTGCCGCATGAATATCAAAATGCGAGATGTCCATAATATGTTATTTACCTATGAAACTCGGAAGAGCTCTGATGAACTCGCTAAAGTGTTCGTAAATTGACATCGAAGGAATACAAGAACCAACAACAAATTCGATCCATTTATGACGTCGGGTGCAGGATTCGACCCGGACCACACTGATGGGAGACGGGCGCTCTAATCATACACTGAACCACCCCCCTCCCCACCACCCTGCTCCGCAACACTGACTTATTAAACCAAATGCAACAGTAAACACACCCTTTATGTAGTGTCGTATCCTAGCAGGAGGGTGGCCCGGTTGTGTGATGACTGTTCGAGTAGTGGCCTGACTAGATTCCAACTGATTCAGTTCGTTTCTACTGGTCTGAAGTATATTCACTACGTCGGGTCTCCTCGGCATTCCTCGGAACGAGCTTCGGACAGGCGTGAGTGCCGTCGTCAACTCCGACTGGCACCGAGACAGTCTTCTTTTGGATTCTGCCACGTTCTGCTCGTAATCTGCAATCTGTTTTCTCAGCGGCTGTAGCTCATTCTGTATGCGCTGTATATGTTCATCTGGAACAGAATAGAATGTATCCTGATTCATGACCTCTAGATAGTTACGAAGTCAACCAGGCATGCATTGGGTGAAATGAGGAACAGTTTCTTGTGAAGTGGCTAAAAAATATAGCTCCTTAGTAATCAAGTGCAACGCCGGAGATCGTGGCGTTACAGACCAACTGTGACATACAACATCGGGAAGGGCGAATATTTCCCAGTATAGCATGAGGAAAAAAAGGTTGGCAATCTATACATATGTACGACAATTTTCAAAGATACTGCTTTAGAGAAGACTGGCTTCAAACAATCTATCCAGCTGTAATTCATTTTCCGAAGACCAACCGCAACATTTGAGACTTTTAGATCCAAGTTTCCCGCGAACGGTGAACCGCTAGGGGTCACCTGACCCGTACCAGACGTCACGTTTGAGGTTTTCGACCCGCGTTTTGAACGTCAAGAGGTGGGTTTTCAAGTAAGTCATTTACCGCTAGCTTTATTGCCTTGAATTTTTTTTCTTTGCCGCGTGCAAACGCCGAAATTGAATAAAGTAACGCTTTTTCAACTAATCGGTTATAATCCATAGGCGAATAAGCAATTTCCTAGCCTTTTGTTGTTGTTGTTGTTGTTGTTGTTGTTGTTGTTGTTGTTTTGTAGAAATGCACTGATCCTCAGTAAAATTCCAATATGGCGGCGGCTTTTAATTTTTTTAAAATCCAAATTGACCTAATTTTGACAATTTCCAATGCATTGACAGGATGATTTCCATTTGCTTCAATTTACTCCAATCTAAATCGACTAACGTCCGAACAGCGAAAAGCAAACGTCTAAGCTCAAACAGCAGTTAGACGTTTGCGGTAAACTTGGATTTGAAAGGTCTCTAGCACCGTACATCCGAAAACGCGTCCGATTCTTCTTATCCGAAGATTCCCAAAGCGACGATGAACTTCCACGCCGAGAAACCTCCGCCTATTTTCCGAACTGCAACTAACAACTTAGATTTTCTGGGAGGAATAGCGGTAAAATACAAAACCTCTTTTATCCACTAAAAAAAAAAAGAAGAAAAGGTAGCGATAGACTTACCTGTACTAAAAGCAAACTTAACGGAATATGCCTCGACATCGACGTCAGGAGCGGAAAATACTAACATATATTCCCCGATATAATTTCCAACGCGACTACAAAGAGTGAGCCTTGGTAGCCTTGCCATACCACGGTTGAGAGTGAGCTGGACCGGACTGTTCTCCAAAGCTGGAAGGACCGTGCCATCGGGCACAGTCCCTGAAGGTTGAATGGCCACGCTTGTTGTCAAGGAGACGTTCGCGACATTGCCGCAACTGTCTTCAGCTACGAGGTCCACAACCTCTACGCCGCTAAAAAATAATAATAATAATAAAAGAAGAAAAAGTATTGAAAGTGTCACAGTTTTTCCGTTTTTGTTAGTTTGATTGTCTTATCCTTTTCCAAACGACTTCTTACCTCCTTCCAGGTCGCGGAAGAATGGTACGGCCCTTGAGGTCAGCAGTGCAAGACGCAGAGATCACGCCGGGTGAACCAGACTGAAAACGTAACACGAGTCGTTGAGGAGGACCTGGAAACGGGTACACAAAAATAAAACAAAAGCTTACCTTTTACGCTAATATACAACCAATTTTGCGACACATAAATATGTCTTCCAAGGAGGACAAAATGACATTACTTATGACACTACTACACACAGCTAATGTAAGACGCATGGATTTACCGGGATGCACCACGAACTGAACTGGAAGGCTCCTGGTCATGTGATCAGTCACGGGCAAGACAGACTTGAGCCTCTCCCTGTACTCGTTGTACTGACAAATGATGGACCACTGCCCCGCCTCCTCCAAGTAACGGTTCGCTATTGATTGAAAGGTGACGACGCCTTCACGGTTCTGAGTGGGTTTCCGGTAGATTGACGTGTTTACGGGTGTGCCATTTGGACGAGTTATTTCAAGGCTAAGATGTCCCATGGCATCGACTCGAACTCCATCTTCTGTTTGACATGTAACCTTCGTGAAAGTAGATGAGTATGCGAGTGAGTGACTAGTCCTTGCTGCCGAAAGCAAGAGATCAATAAACGCTATCGTGCTGTGACGATGGTTATTCAAGGGACATGATCACGGCGACTAGTTATTATACGAGGACAGAATGTTAAGTCTGCCAGTCTTTCTCAATTTGATATCACAACCTTGTGAACACCTAATCCATTATATCGCTATTATTACACTTGATTGTATAGTAATTTTTAACAAGACTATACAGATCTCTATAATCAGGTTTCAACCAATCAAAAGATGTCTTTTTGGCTTTCGAAGTTAGTGTTAAAAGCTACAACATTGTGATAAAAGTGTGTACCTTCAGTGTGGGATAACAACCTGTGGCCAGCAGGGCCTGGTCAGCGGATACCTCCACGACTACAGCTTTTACTCGGTTACTCTTTTCCAGAGTGGCTGTAACAGTAGCGGCCTGCAAGACAGTACAGACAAAAGCTCGCTCAACAAACTGAAAGACAAAATGGCATCTTAAGCAAACACATCACAGTTGAACCCCTATTAAGCAGCCACCTATTAAACGGCCACCCCTATTAGGCGGCCAGTAATCAAAGTTCCGATGAGGGCTTTTCTATTGCTTTTACCTCTATTAAACGGCCAACCCCTTTTAGGCGCCCACTATCCATTTCCCCGAGGGTGGCCGTTTAATAGGGGTTGAACTGTATACCTGTGTTTACCTGTAAATCAAATTTGAGGCCGCCACATGCTCAAAATCTTTTCGATTTTTCTGGCGCTTTCTTCAGCGACAGAATCGAAACAAAAAAACGCTGGCAAAGCATTCCGGTCGGTAGAGAGTCTTTTTAAGTAAACAATTCTCCAGAAACTCACCGTTAAATTTTTGTGATCTGAACTGAACACCTTCAGTTTAACCTGCTGATCTCCACTGCGACTTCCGCATTTCATCGTGTTCGCTTCAAACACCGCCTCTCCTTTCTGAGCCCTCTTGGTCAGCAGTAACCCGCAGGAGGATGGGGTCCAGGACAGATTCAGCGTTGTTCTGAGTGGAGTCTTGTTCCCAGAGCTATCGCAAACAAACGCGTGGACCGGCGCGCTGAGAAAGCAGTTGGAGAAGAGCTTGGCTGTGTGCTCATGCTTCTGTGAGGGATCATCGAATGCTTGGCTTTTCAACTCAATGTGATGCGGAGCACCTGAGATCAGATAAAATACGATCATTTGACGAATAAAAAAGTCTCATTGAGCCATGATCGGAATCAACAAGTACAATGAGACATTGTAGTGAAACTCGATGTGAGAAAAATTGTTGCCTGCCTTATAAAAAGAACCATCATTGATCTTCGCAGACAGAACAGCAAAAACAGTGCGACCAAGAGTGGATAAAGGGGTAAGAAGGTTTTCCTAGGTCATGCAGCCTGAGTTATTTTCGGATCATTCCATGTTTCGGTAATCCCAGGCATGCCTAGAAACAGGCAATCCTGTGACGCAAATGTTACTCACGTGACAGCCCAAGCGACTTCACATGCACTTCCATCCTCCACGAAAACATCCACGCATCGCGCGTGCTAACATTATCCGCGGAAGGACTGGGTACCATGTCTAAAAATAACTCAAGGAGGATTATTTTGGGAATAAGGGCTGTATAGGGATTAACTACCTTACCATTCATGCTCTCTTGGTTGGCCAAACCATTTAACGAGATCTTCTGAGGTGTTTATATACACGAAATGTTAATCACACCTTGTCAACACAAAGAAAACTCACTGACCGGGTTTTAGACTGATTTTCTGAGTGTCTCTGGAGAATTTCCCTTCCTTGTCAGACACACACATGGTTATGATGCCAGGGTTTCCGGAGATAGTCGCGTCGTTGTTGAACACGAATTCAGTTCCCTTCAAGGTTAAATGTCCAATGAAAACTGCCGTGCTGCTACTGCCGAGATTGAAGGAAAGAAAAAAAAGTTGATTTAAAATGTTATATACTAGAGTATGAAAGTAATAATCAAAACTACTGCAATTCATATAAAACCACTATTTAAAACTGTATCATTGGATAATGCAATTCAAGGGTTTTCATTGGCTTAGCCATCATGGTATATGAGCCATTACACCATGCTCTACAAACATGGTAAGCGTTCGCGCAACTTTTGGGGAATTTTCATTTTCATTTTCATTTTTTTTTCATATTTTGGGGGCGTTGTTAATGCAACATTTATTTCACCCGCGCTCGTTGGATATGAGATGATTATAACCAACTCGGAGCTACTCGCCTCATGAGTTTTCTATTATCATATCCAACGCGTACTCTTGGAATAATTGTTAACTGCACCACAAAGTTTGGTCTGTATCTTTCTACAGTGTCATTAGCCACAGTGATTACCTTGGTTGTTCTGGTTTTGCACCAAGCAATTAAATACTGTGGAATAGTCACATACTGTGGGAAAAATCTGGAAGTGTTATTCTACCAAGCCTACGGTGTTTAGATGCCAAAATGCCCATCACAATACAGCCCATACATTTAAAATGTTATTACCTGTATCAGTATGTTAAAATCAAAACCAAAAGCAAACCTGTACAGAAGAGTGTCAAAGCTATCGAAGATCCCCTCCCCCTCCCCGCCCCCGCCCCCTGTTCCTACAGTTTTTAACGTAGCAACTTATGCGCCAGAAATACGATTTAACAAAATTTGATAATGGCTTACCTCTTGGATGGCGAATGTTCAACTGTTACGACAGGCTCCACACCCGCGGGACACTCTGCGGGATTTCCTAGCTTGTCCCGTAATTGTACTCTAAGCTTTTGGCTCAGTTGTTTCTTGCTGTCACATTCGATTTCCACAGAAGCCGTTTCACTAGAAAAGAGCCACTTCTGAGGTTCACCTGATGATGAAATAAGACAGCACAGGTTCTACCACAAGGAAAATCTACTTCAAGAAATACATCAAACACGAAAGACCGAATTTGATCAGATTTTCAAACAGCGAGAAAAACGTTGAAACTTCGAGGTGTTTGGTAATGTGTGATCAAACAGTGTCTTGAGTATTTAATAAATCTTCTCAATCGAAACTAAAACTAAGGAGAAAACGGAGAAATAGAATCGTAAACATCTATGCTGATTGAGATCAGAGATCCAAACACCGTCTCGGTCATGAAAGAATTATTAAAGAGTTTGAGAAGACTAATCAACAATTTACTAAACGCTTAAGAGTGTTTTGCTTTAACAACGTTCTTTTAACGACTCGAACAACTCGTAGAACACGCTTTCAATAGACGGGCGCAATTTGTCGGAACTCTTTAATAATAATTATATAACAGCAAAAATTATTCAATAGCGCCGCTCTCGACTAAACGTTGCAACTGTCAAACTTTAAAGAGCGCCGTGACACTCAATTGAGTAATTACGGTACCTGCAATGGGTTTAATTCTTATTTGGGATTGACACTTGACGTCACTACACACACACTCCACATTTCCCACAAAAGTGCTATTGGCGAGATTAGCCACAGGGCAGTCAGGCAGATACGGCAGACTTCTCACTGGAACCTTGGAAGAACAAAAAAAAATAACAATAATAATCAAAAGAGAAAAAACAGCGAAGTACTACGAGTTAACTTGTCGTCAGACCGTTACTATAACCAGCCAGAACAGAACTCTCTTTTATAGCACCTTGGTAGACAGAAATGAAGTAAAAACGCTAAAATAACTTCCTAATGGTTGCGAGACTTACAGTTACTTAGAATTAATCACGGATTACACATCACATTTGCTTTACCTCTCCGCTCCAACTCGTGGTCACTTTAGGCTCGGCTGCCTTAAAGTCTTCGTCACCCAAAAACCTTCCGCTCTCGTCAAACACTTTCAAGAACAAGCCCTTAACGATGGAACCGGCAGGAGCCGTCAGCTCTAAACAATCTCTACCCTCCTTGGAATTCTTATCCACTCCATTCGCCGTCGTCATTTCGTTCTGGTTTCCTTCACAGATCATCACTTTATGCGGCAAAGTGCTGGGTAGAACTTTAATGGAGAACTGTTTTAACTCCTTCAAAGTTTCGCTTACGGTGAGTTTTCGCCGATTACTGTCCACGACCACCAGGGATATTTTAACCTTGACAGTGCAAGGCGCTTTGCCAGGAGCAAGTTTCACCTTCATCGGGGAAAATCTGCCTTGTCCGTGCTCTATGTTGGCGAGATGCGGCCCGGTGATAAATGCCTCGCATTCGGCGTGAAGCTTCGTTCTTTTGTCGCTCACAGAACATGGTTGACTCCACTGGTCCAGGACCTGAATCACGAACTCAGGGAATTCTTCGTAGTTAGGAACTTCGGTTGTTTCGAACTGGGGAAGTTTTACAGTTTGTGGTTGACCTGACAGCGACAAAAAAAAATTAGCACAACTGAGAAAATGCGATTTAACGTCCATGCAGGGCCTAGAATGTTATGAAAGAATCATTACTGCGACAGTTGCAGCTTCTTCACGTGAACTCACTTAAAATTTTCGCCATTCCGTTCTTCAGTCTGCCAGTAAACAATCAGAAATGGCAAAGCACACATCGAAATTACCGTAACATTTGATAAATGAACAAAAAGTTAAACCAACTGGAGCGCAGGTTAAAGCGAACTTGCTCTGTACAGTTAATAACAAACAACAAACTATTCCCAGCGTTCTTAGTAAGTCAAAAGCCTTGACGTTCAAGCAACAAAACAACTGAAGTCAATCTCCTTATCTTATTTTCTCAGACACATCTCAGTTCATAATCCTCAAATTAAGAGCTTCAGAGCGCAGTAATCGCATCAACGGTAATCTTAAATCCCGACATTAAAGCATTTAAGGAGGAGGAACTCATTTATGTCTAGCATTTTGAAAAAGAATAGCATAGCTCTTCTATGGCAAAGATAATAGCGATAGTCTCAGCTACTTTATTAAAACTGACAAACAATAGCTATGTCTGAAAACGATCCCAGCTATTTTTACAAAGACAGAAATAAACCCTTCCGTTAGGGGGGGACTCCCATATAAAAAGGACAGGGGGTCCTCGTCATACCTCTTAGGAGTTAAAAAAGCGGTTTTGGTAGCTCTCAGGGTGTACAACCCCTAAAGGTCCACAGCGGGAGCTGATACCTCTAAGGGGCGGAAAAAATTTCAAGCCACGCCCACAAAACGGGATCTTAGTACCTCTTAGGAGTTCTTGTCAACATTTCCGACCAGCACCCCGGTCCCTTTCATATCGGATAAATTTCCCCACGCCCCCCCCCCCCCCCCCCCCGGGGATAAAACCTTCAAACAATTCCTACTTGCACCGTTCTTACCTGCTTTAATTTTCACCGGAAACGTCACGTAATTACTGTAATCAATTCCAGTGACGTCAACTCGGACCATCTGATCGCGCCCATACTGCACCTTGCCCGAGGCATTGGGAGTCAGAGTTATACCGCTGACCTCAACTACTCCGTCGCTGTTCGGCTTGTACTTGTCCTTAACGCCTTGCACGTCCAAGTTTGGGCATGTCACTGTCAACTTGACGAATTCCCCGGAACTGAACACTGTCGCCGGGTTGTTTTTGCTGTCTTGGAATAGGAGCTTAAACTTGAGGGCCGGTTCGCCCAGCCCAAGACGTGGAGTTTCTGTTCGTGAAGGCTCGGTAAGAGTGAAATGGGAAGCGATGTTGGCTAAGAAGAGAAAGACAAAACAAGATCAGATTGCTATATTACCTAGTATTTGTTTGGGAGGCGCGGTGGCCCCATGGTTAGTGCGCTCGCCTCAGGATCGAGCAGTCCAAGTTCGATCCCGCGCCAGGGACACTGTCTTGGGTTCCTGGGCAAGACACTTAACTGTCACAGTGCCTCTCTCCACCCAGGTGTATAAATGGGTACCTGCGAATTCAATGATGGGGGTAACCTTGCGATGGACTAGCATCCCATCCGGGGGGGGGGGGGATAGAAATACTCCTAGTCGCATCATGCCACAGAAACCGGAGATAAGCGCCGGCCTGCTGGGCCCCATGGCTCGTGACGTAGGCAGTATTTGTTTGACGTTTGGATGCTCGAGTTGTAAATAAGAAAATCAGCAAGCTAAGTCTTGACGGAGCCTAGTGCTTCAACAGGCTGGAGCATATCTCCGGTTTTCTTAGCATGAAGAGACTAGAGGTATTCCCTGGATGGAATGATTATCTACGACCATCGGAGGATAATATGCAGGTTTCTTCAACTGAATTACTTCCAGACTCTGAAGCCATTGACTAACCTTTGATGACAATGTCGAATTGTGTGAAAGCCATTTCCCTCTCTCCCAGCATCGCAATGTATTTGAGAACGTAAGTTCCCGCCACTGACAACCCGAAAGGCTTGAAGCCGAACTTCTCTCCGTCATGGGGTTGGTCATTCTGAATGGGCGCCATGTTTTCTGGTCCCTCTATCACTTGACGAACGGACAGTTTCTTGTTGTGCAAGGTCACTAGCTGTTTGGGCGGTCGCTCGCCGTTGAAGATTTTCACCCAGAAGCCGGTAAAATCCTTCTGTGTTTCACCTGCCGACCACTGCAACACTGTTTTGGACGTGATTTCATTGCTCATGTTGTCCTTGTACACTCTGACTGTCAACAAGATCAAAACCAGTTTGTAATTACATGTAGCAGCTATTTCTTTGGTAACGCAATTCGCAACGCTTCCTCAGAAGAAAGTGCGTCACGTTGCGTAACGCAATACTTCTCTCCACTTGAAAAGTGGTCAGGTACTGAGTGACACAATTTACAATTCGTAAAACGTAAATACCGTGAGAACATAAAACAGCATTTCCTGGAATTTATGGAAAAGAGGACAACCTCCCGAGGTATACCAAAATTGTCGGAACTTTCTTACCGGGAATCTCCGTTCCACTTAATTTTTCTCACGGCATTTTTGGTTGAATGGTTCGCTTTACGGAAATTCAACAATTTACGGATTTTCTGGGAACTTTCCAGGAAATTTCCTTTCCATTTGAACCCGTTTTGAAATTTTCACAATGTTAGGTTGAATGGAGCGATTCAGCTTGAGATTTTGTCGATTATCTGTTGTATTTAACGATTAAATCAAAGTTTGTATCCCATTCAATTAGATATTCAAGATGTAAACTTGACAGGGGAGTGAAAGAAAGTAGAGATGTAGGGAGAGGGACTTGATTACTCAAGGACGATGGACAGGGCTAGGAAGGAGGAGAGTCGGGGTGGGTGGGGGAATTATTCAAGGAAAGCGATTATTTCACATCATCCACAAATGGGGGCGATTAATCGAGGATTGGCGATAACCCCAGGAAATTACTGTCTCTCTCGCTAGCGGAGAGACGACTCGCACGACACACAAATGTAAATTACCTGTTTTGGGAAGCATTTGTTTTTCCTGGCTGAATACCTTCTTCAGAGTGTTTTGATCAGGAATTTCTAATATTCTGGAGATAGGCCGTTCTTCTTTTTGAGACGGGTAAACCTACGAATAAAAAAATTGTTAAGATCAGTGCGATCAGTGTGATCGAAATGGGTTTCGATCACAGAAGCGAGTAGTTTGCTGTAGAAACTATTTAACAAAACGCCTACTGTCTCGTCCTTACATACCTCTTCTGGTTGTCGCTGTACAACAACCTTGTCTACGTCATTTTTCTTGCTGACTTTTACAAAGTGCATGACTTTGCCATAGATGATGGGTTTGGTGTCCAGTTTAACAATATCACAAACTTTGTAGACTTGTACTCCTGAACTAGTTGTGACACGTAACACGCTGTGAAGCACATCCCCTGACCTCGGCTGTTGAGAAGCTGGCAGTGGAGAGTCGAAGCTCACCTACGAAAGACGACAGAAAAATATTCTTTTAAGACTGCTTTATCAATCTTTCAATCTTAATTTTCGTTCTCCAATTTACATTTTTACAGTTACTAGTAGACGGGCCCGCGGATAGGCGGGCCAGTCTATCAAGAACTAAAAACAAACGTTTTATATTGACAGTCGAAAAGAAGCCCTGATCAGTCCGAGGAAAAAGTTTTCTTTTCACGTAAAAATAAAGCTCGGGACACACTAGTTCGGGGAGACTTGAAGCGGGGACAAGTGCCTTCGTGTGTACACATAGGACGCATGTTGCAGGGATAGTAAGCAAGCTGGTGCACACGAAGCGGATTGAGGCATTAAAATGGGTCCTAGCGGAGACAGTTTGCGAGAGCAGCGTACATGATGCCACATTGAAAACTGAGGTCAACTGGGCCTGTTTCATGGCGCACGAATACAAACTTGCTAAACTTCGTGTTGTGGGGACAAAAGTCCATCCCCCAACAGTACCTTTTCACAAAAACGGACATGTCACACAAGGAAAACTATGGCTGCATCATGTCCTTACGCTTCATGTCCCTTCAACATGTCCCCTAGTGTCCTAACACCAGCCACGTTAATTGGCTTGCACGAGTTTTCCTGCGGTTTTTGCAGACTGCACATTTTACGTTGAATTGTGATAAGCTTAATTAATTATTGCAATCACTGGGATACTGTTCTGAATACAATAAACACTGTGTAAAAGAAGAAACATGCCAGCAGAATAAAGTCATGGCGCAACGCTTAAACACCGCTGCGTGCGTAGTTTGAGACCTACCTCTTTATCCAGCTCTCGATGGCATTTTTCCAGCCATGATCTGAATTCCTGGGGCAGTCTTCTTTCAGTTGACGCATCTTCCAGGGCACTGGATAAGTCCTTTCTCTCGTCCAGCAGGATCTTCAGTTTGTTGTTAGAGACAGGTGTATGTCTGTTA
The DNA here is from genome assembly GCF_042242905.1 of Orbicella faveolata. Classification (NCBI taxonomy): domain Eukaryota; kingdom Metazoa; phylum Cnidaria; class Anthozoa; order Scleractinia; family Merulinidae; genus Orbicella; species Orbicella faveolata. Next base: position 31,690,330 of record NW_028301547.1, on the reverse strand, counting down.
AAGAACAGAATTCCCTTGAGCCTGCGATAACAGCTGTCGGGCACTACATCTTTCTGCTTCTTTGATCGTTGAGCTGGAGAAGTGCAAAATTCCATCCTATGGAGACAATAGTGTTGTTATGTAGAGGAAACTACACGGCGACGCCAAAATATGAATTTCATTTTCGAGTGGTAAGCCAATATTTTACGAAGGAGCACAGGGACTATAACTGAGAAGAAAATGGAGAAACAAAATAATAAAAATCGATGCTAACTATTGGCCATCGCGGTTTGGATTTTCTTGGCTCTTGGTTTTTCTTGGAAGTCCGATGCAAAGAGTGGTCAGGTTGCTGTAAACAATCTTTTTTTTTTTAAATAATTGAAAGAGTTCCCTATTTCAGATTTATCGGCATGCACGGCACGACATGAACGCCTTACTTGTGAACATAGGAGAGAGGAGCCAGTCTTCCTTGCCAGAAACACTCAAATATAGGCTCTTGTGCATCATCTTCAAGGTCAGTTGACCGAGGAAGAGTCTCGTGTCCTGCCTCATGAGGAAAATACATCAATACCCCCTGAAAAATACACAGATATACAGTCTCAAAGGAATTCCAAGTTTCGCTAAGATTTAAGCGAAATTTCGAATGAGCCACTCTTAACCAAACTTGATGTGCCTCCCGTGACTGGTTTAACAACTTCTGCAACACGTGGTCTACCAAAGCAATCACGGTACATGCTGTTCTCTCAACCAATCAGAAGCGAAGGCAATGCCTTGGCTTAAGCGAGTTTTCCCGCGCTTACCGCGGGTTGCACGTTTTGGCTTCACATTTTCATTGGCCCATGGCAGTATTTGCGCCTCTTCTGATTGGCCAGTGAATCCTTACGTTCTAAGTTTACAAAAGTCATCAAAAACATACCTGGACAGTTTGATGAGGGTCCAAACCAGGAACCTTCATTGTCAACGAAAACGGGAACCATTCCTTGGCTCTGGTCTGGTACAAACTTTCCAGATCATCATCGATTTCACGAAGATTAAAAAAATTCTTTTGGTTGGAATTTCTCCCATCGTCTATCACCAGCCTGATATCCACCTTCAGGAAAGAACTCATTCCTAACTCCATCTGAATACAAAGAAAGCACACAGATTAACTCAGTTACAGTGGAACCTCTCCACAACGGCCACCTTGGGGACAGGGCAAAGCGGCCGTTGTAGAGAGGTCGCCGTTAAGGGGGCGGGGGGTAGAGGTGCAAAACCACACCTGTCCATTGTTTTTGTTTCTTTTGGGGGGGAGGGCAAACTTTTTTTGTCAAAAAACGTTCATTTATTTCTGCAGACATAAATCAAACTGTACCAATAACACAGAAACTTAACAGAAACAGAGAAAAACGACGCGCGGTACGGATCGGGTTTGGTGACCTTTTTCCGTTATGGGGAGGTAGAGGTGCAATATGACACCTATTTTTTTTTTTCGTGGCTGCAACATTTTGTTGTCAAAAATATTTATCTTGGCATATATAAATCAAAATGTATCAATAAAACAGAAACGGAGACCAAAGATGCACAGTACGGTTTTTTTTTTTTCGTGGGTGCGACATTTTGTTGCCAAAACTACTTATCTTGGCATATATAAATCAAAATGTATCAATAAAACAGAAACGGAGACCAACGATGCGCAGTACGGATCAAGTCTGGTGACCTGTACTTCATAACTGTGAAGATTTCTTTCACCAGGCTATTGATCATCAGACCACAGTATACTTACAGGGATTCTGGAGTTACTCAAGGCGGGTAACTTCATGTTGCCTGTACGGCCACGCTCACCAAACAAGTAAAAGTGGTAGACATGGGCGAGGTTCCGGGCCAGACTGCTTCCACCATCCTCACGGATGGAATTGATGTGAATGTCACGTATGCCGGTGATAATAATCATGGTGAATTGTGAAAATGCCGCCTCCCTTTCAATCTGTGAACAAAAAAACAACATTTGTTTCATCGTTACATTTTATCATTTCTCTTTGTCTCCTCTGCCGCCATTGTTAATTTGTCTTCCAACACTTCTCCCTATTGGCTAAACCGCGCACAGGAAGGCGGCTCGGGTTTACGCCAAAAAGCGTTGTTCGACTACCTAAGTAACAGCTACCAAATGACTAAACGTCTCGATGGCTTAGTATTATTTTAATAAGTCTCGTTTTCAATGTTATTTTTCTTGTTGTACATGTATAAGCCACCTGAAATCCTCAAGGACTTGTCCTGTGCTTGAATTTAAGGATTTCACCATTTCTGCGAGATATGTTAGTTAGGACCCCACCCCTGCCATACATAAACGTCTGTAATTCTCACAATATCTTTCAGACATCTCTCTTCTTCTCCTGGTTGCAATGTGGACGTGTCACTGGGATTTCTTATCCATCTGTAGTCCTCAAATACAGGCTTGCCTTCCTTTGCTCGTTCTTGAAGCTTTTCCTAACAGGACACGTAACAAGACATGAATAATAACATACTAGGTAATCAGAGCTTTCAGTAAGTTTGTGTTAAAGCAAGCATTGAAAAGGGAGTCTAAGGTGAAACCCTTGCCAGTTAGCTCCCTTCCTCCTACATCTCCCCTGCTTCTGAATGGAGATAAATTTCTTTCAGTAACTCTGTAAGATGTAAACTCCAGGTTAAAAACTACTGACAACTTCTAGTTCAAAGTGTACAAAATAGGAATACCTCAACATAAAATGCTGTCCTATAAATGAGAGATCACTTTACCTTGGATATCGCAATTTCAGTCACATATGGGCATTCCTCCCTCTTGGTAATAACTTTAATACGGTCACCAAGGTAGAAGCCCTGGAACAGAAGCAATGGTCTGGGTCAATGTAAACAAAGTTGATTTCAAGGCAAGAAATACTGGGGTCTGACATGATTGTCAAACCAAGTATGAACAGTGTTGACTACATGTAGATGTAAGTGATGGAATGATGGATTCAGTCAAAAACTTATTTTGTGATATACCATCCACTGCAGGCTTCAAAATCCTGCCAAAGCAAATCATCAATAGCATTCTATTCCTTCACTTTACATTACACGTAATGTTTGATCAGCTGTCCATTAAGACGTCATTAAGGTACACTCTGTGCAGCAGATGGACTACCCTGGACATTCCAGGCAATCGATTGCCCAAGAGTCCTCTCCTATTTTTCCCACACAATTCTTTGAGCTGCTCCTCGACCAACCAAACACCTGGAATCGGAAATGGGTGGACAGCACCTTCTGCATCCTCAGTCAGATTGGCTTCACAACAATTTTTATCATCTACACACAGTTTCTCTTTATTAGGGACAGACCATTAAGTTTTTGAGAGGGAGGGGATTGGGCGATTTCAAAACAAGATTCCTGCACAGCAAAAACTGCTGAAAAAAATTGTGCAAGTGGAGCCATGGGGAAAACACTGAGCAAGTACTTTCTACTGGGCACCATTATTTTGATTTTTGATGTTAGGAAAAATTGTTGCACAAGCCACTGTCAACCAAAAAAAACACGCACAACCTACAGGTGGGAAAAAAAAATATGCTCCCAAAAAATTGCCCAGCCCCTGCCCCTCCCCACTCAAAAAAATAATGGTCCATCCCTTACATGGATTATATTGTCAAACAGACACTGTCAGGTGACTGTGTCACAACACTTACTGCTTGCGTAGCTCCCACACCAAACTTGGATATAGCACCATCCAAATATGCAGGTATAAGATCTACCTCCTCTTTTTCCAGGCCACGATCAGCTTGTGATAAAAAGTAAGTGGCAAAGGCTTTTAGTCCCTCATACGTCATACCTTCTCCGTTGTCAAATATAGCCACTAATTTCTAGGAAAAAAGACAAAACAAAACATATGTTATAAACAGCAGGACTTGATTTACTTTAAATTGTTGTATCTCTCATCAACTCCACACACTGTGATTGGTCAATTTGGCTGGATGAGCTCTACTTATGGCCCACTAAAATTTTAAGCTATTTTTGTAACTAAAATGTCTTGTAATTTAATGCCTTGAGTGTTCTTAACTTTCTGGCAAATAAAAATTTAGAATTTTTGTTTTTTTAATGACTTTACAATTTTGAATTGTCGTACATCCACAGAGTCATTTGAAGACATCCCACATGACTAGAAATTGTTTCCCAAACTCATCAGACACCAAGTAGAGATATCATAAATATCTTACTAACTTACTTACTCACTTACAGATCCTTGTTTTTCTTCCATTGATTTATGACCTGTGCGCTTTGCGCTTCAGCTATAAATCAACTTTGGGAAAAATGTGGTCCGTACATGTAACTTATAGTATGGACCACTCAGTCAGTAAGAGGTAATACACATACTGCTAGGATAATGTTCATGAAGGTGAATAAGAGAAAAAGTGGCCATGGTAAATTAACCTTCAGTTGGTAGATTAAAATCATATCTACCAAGAATTATTAATTTTAGACTATACAGCCATGCAATCAATTCCATTTTTAAATGCATCAAGATTAACATTCAATTACATGTATTCCTCCTTAGAATTGAGAAATGCTACATGTATGCCTTACATCTCTAAGGAAGATGTGTATGTCTATCGTTCTTTCCATGTCACGGCAGTTGTTCGTACTTGTGGCTTGTATGCTGTTGTCAATAAACTCACAAAATGCTTGATAACTGGCTGCAAACAGAAAAAAAGATAACACTCCATGGATGGGAATTATGTGTACATGTAAAAGTAAGAAAGGAAAAAATACTAGATAACCTCTGCATCAACAAGGACAATGTTGAAAAATACACAAATTTAACACAACAATCTCATGATGCCATTGTAAGAAAAATTAAGTGTGTGAAACTTGATAATTTCCCTAGGTGTTTGTTTTAGAGTGAAATTTCAGCTGGTGATTACAACCACTCCCATCAGCTGGTGAAATTAACCAGTAGCCAGATCTTGGCTACATCCCGGAAAGAAATTATTGTGTGCGACAGTCACCATTTCAACTTCTATGAACTACAATGAAAAGTTGTCTAGTGAGTTGGAAGGAAAGGAAAACTTGATGAGCAAGTAGATAAAGATTCTGGTGTTTTAAGCCATTTATGTCCCTGGATTGTGCCCAGACTGTGCAAGACACCTTACTCTCACAGTGCACAATTCAATCCTGTTGTACCAGAAGGTATCAAAAAACTTACAAATTACATATGCTGTGAATGGGTGCAAAGAGTAACTTACAGTATCATGTTATAGGAACAGGAGTTACTTGGAGCTGGCCATCCTTATTAGCACTATCGCTTTATTAGCAACTAATTTCACTGGTAATTAAACAAGGCTTGTAGAAATCTTGATTTCCAGCTTTCCCTTTGGACAAGTAGTTCTCAAATTTTGCTTGCCCTGGGCAAGCCTTAGTTTGCTCTTTATAGATTTAGTTGGCAGATGACTTGCCTGGGCCCTTGCCCATCAGTCAAGTGAGAATGAAAAGTTACTTGCCCACCGGGAAAATCTACCCGTCCCTGACGACTGGACAGCACTTTTTTCAAGCCCCGTGAGAGCAAACTATTCCTTACCACTAAAATGGTAGTTGCCACTTTGAGTGAGTGCATTTGGGTGCACATCATAGCGCATCAATTCAGAATGCGGCTTGTCCAGTTTGACGGCATCTTGCTTCGAGCCACGTACCTGAGAATGGATGGTACAAAACAAATTTATAATTTACTTCAGCGTATAGCAAAAGCTAATTCTTGTAGTCACATCTGCGAGACTTTTACAAAGGGTAGAACTTGCTGTGGTTTTATTCCAAGCCCTGAATTCATGTGTTCAGCTCCAGTTGAAAACTGTGGTTTAAGGCAATTAATTTGAGACAAGATCTTCACTAAACTGGAGCTAATAGTAATAATAACCTTTATAGTGTTTATCACATAAAGGCTAGTGGGGCTGAGCAAACAAATGAAACAAATAATTCAAACTGAAGATAACATTGTTACAGTGTGAGAATCACAACTGGCCAGAGGTGAACCAGTTGGCTATTTACAAGCGTGGCCAAGGATTTGAACTCAGGGCTGCTACGAAACAAATACAAGTAGTGGTCAGAGCAGGACTCAAACCCTGGACTGGTGAATTGTGAGTCCAACACACTAAGCATTTAGCCTTACCACTGCCATACAGAACTAGAAACTAGGGCCCAACCTGTGCTGTAAACTCACACATTAAAGAAGTTAAACAAAAATGATGCGTAGCCAAAAAATTGTTCAGCTAGATAATTTTCTTCATGATTGCAATAAATTAAAGGAAAATGTAATTATTTCTCACCAGACACCACGTTTCAAGTCTGCTGTTTTTAACTTGATGAAAATTTCCCGTGTCCAGTTCATTGAAATCTCCATCACTAATAGTAAAATGCTAAAAAAAGAAACAAAACAGGAAGATATCTAGAGTGTGAAAGGGCAGTTATATGCTTTGGGAACCTACATAAATTTATACACAATAATCACTCAATAGATGCATGTCCCAAAAAGTATACATGTCGAAGCACATGCATACATGTACACAAGAATTTGTATTACAGCCCTAATAATATGCACATGAAAAAATTACTCGATTCTGATTGGATGAGAGTAGTGCAGTTCAAGTGTAACATCAGTGCAAAAAGTGTAACACCAGTACAAATTACACATCGTAATTCTGGATTATGATTGGCTGAAAGACAATAGGAAATTTTCCAAGCTAATGATATCACGTAAAATGATGACGAAAATTTTGGGCAGAAACTTTGAAAGAAGTTTTCACGAATGAGAAAAAATGGCTTCAAAAAAGATCTTCCAGCACTTCCAACACGCAAATTTTTTCATGTTTACGTTATTAATAAGTAATCATACGGTTTCTCTAGTTCAACTTGGAATTGATGTGCACTTGTGAGTTTTTCAAAAAACTGAAATTGCACTCACCGAAGTAACAGGGCAAATTAATTTCAAACTGAACAAGAAAACTGTATGATTACCAATACTTATCCAGACTACATGATTGTATGATACTTAATAATAGATTTTGATATTGTATCCTCTAAATAAGTAATATCTCAAACACAAGAGACCATGCATGTTTTACCACATTTCCAAAAAACCTAAAAGAGAGTTGAAAATATCATGTACAGTAAAGTGCACATAATTTACATTTACATTAACAATTTTCATTTTGTCAACCGCTAATGCTCTGTACTGAATCTGCAAAAACATGTGGCGCAATCGCATCAGCTGTTTTGATCAGGATATGTCATTTAGTAATGGTAACACTTCAGAAAAAAAGAAGCCAAACAAGAGAAGGAAGAGCAAGAGCATTCCTTTCAGCCTTCATGGCAGTCAAAGAAGCCTTGGTTTTCATTTGTACCAGGATTTTCTGTGTCCACCGACAGCCTCACTACGGCATGATATACTGGGAGACTGGTCACATGAAAATAATAAATAAATAACCTTTCCATTTACATGCTGTTCTGTTGCCATTCTTCCCTATTGAACAGGCAAGTAAAATTTTGCCAGGGCAAGTATGTCACCTGACATACATACCCAGCTGACGACTTGGAGAAAAAACCACTATGGATCCCTGCTGTTAGAATGTTTCAAACGAACTAACCTCTGGTAAATGAGGAAAGAGAGACTTCACTTGTGTCCTAAATTCATCAAAGGTACAGTCCCTTTGAATCTTCAGTGTCTTGTCGTCATTTCCACAAGAAAGCAAGACATTCACCTCCGCCATGGAAGCACAAGCCTGAGCCCGGCAAATATTCCACTTCCTGTATAAAACAAAAAAAGTCACAGGTAAATGTAACACGACATTGCATTTTTATATCCTTAACTTATTGCGTGCCATCCCATGACATTAAAATTTAACAAGGTCCATTTAAGTACCCATACTTGATATTTTAGAGTGCAGTGGAACTCTGTTATACAATGGTCTGTTTAATACAAAAACCCACTTGCAAAGGGGTAGACCCTGGTTTTTTCGGAGGGGTGGGGGCGGGCTAGTACCTTAGGGTTGCAGAATCAATGGGGCGTGCCCCAAAAATCAATGTTGTAAGTTGAGAATTGAAACCTATTTGACAACTGTTGCAGTAAAAATACCTGGAATGTCACAAAATAGAAATTACAATGATGCACCTGTAAATTTAAGTGTTTTCATTTATGTTTGCCATAATATTCACAATCTTTTTATTTTTAGCTTCTCCAAAAGGAGAATAGCTAGTGACCCAGTCTTCCACCCAGTCTACCACCCACTCCGACCTTAAATTCACTCCTGCTTATTATAGACAATTCGTCTTGTCCCTGTCAAACACTCAATATATTCTCTCTTGTATTGGCCTACTTATTACAGACACCAGTCAATAAGGACTATACTTTTTCTGTGATTCAAGGGACAATAAATAAATAAATAAATAAGTATATTTAGAGAGGAAGCCACATCAAGCTACACCAACCTCGCTTTACAGACACTGATTAACTGCGCACTGTAGATTTTCAGTTTCACAAATATTATGTTCCATTATTAATAATTTAAAAAACTTTGTGTTAACAGCTATATAAAAATAGCTGCAGTTAACTACTCAAATTAAGGAGACTATAAAATAATAATACAACATTTAGATAGTACAAGGATTACAAACTTCAATAATTCCCTACCCCCTCTTCTTAAGAATAAAATTCTAGCAACAAAAATTGATATTCACCTTACGTTAGAAAATGAAAGCTTTTTACTGGTTATTGCAATTTTATGAAGTTACATGCTATAAAATTATTACTCTGTTGACTTTAAACCTGGCAAGAAAGCTCCATTTAAGCGAGAGACATGCATTTGAATGAGCAAGCATAACGTCTCTTAGGGTTTGCCTCAAGTTACATACAGTTAATGCATTGAACATCATTCAGTTCTTTTGGATTTTTCAAAACTTTCTGATAAGGAGAGTCAGTTGCAAGCTCATAAGGGGCAAAGGAGCAAAAGTGAAGTTGCAGGAGACAAGTTGGCAAACGAATGAGCCGGCAAGGAGCCTGGCACAAAAATCAGAGCCTGCACAGACTCCACTGTTTTCCAAATACAGAGCGATCTCTGGCATCTCCCACGGATACAGCATTCTGATTGGTGGAAAACAACAGGTCCTATTATTATTATCACAAAACCAGCATTGGCGATAATCAAACACAAACATGGCATTCAAAATCCAAATTTGAGCTTCTTTTTCCCAAAGCTTTACAAAATCTTTGAGAAAACTGACCTTTTGGTCAACCCAAATAACCTAGTCAATCTAAAGCACGAACAGGGAAAAGCAATTGCTAGGTGAAGCCATGATGTGAAGGGAGCTGACAAGGGGCCTAGAAGCTCAAATCATTGGCTCTGGAATTCTGTGGTGAGAAACTTCTGAAAGACTTCCTTTCACACTTCGTTGGTTTATGACACTTGTTCCATTTCAAGGACTCCCTTTCAGTGTTGACATTATGGTTGGCACCTGACACATACTTTGAGTAAGAGAGCTGTTTTTAAAAACCTCTGTATTGCCTTTCACTGCACTTTGTTATCTTAAGTTGTTAAAAAGCCTGAATAAGTTCCTTATTTTTAGCACTCAATTATAAACTCTACTAGACACACCAGCTGATTTATGGTTTGTATTCCTATTCAGTTCTCACATTGCCCCCAATAATTCTCCACTGGTTCTATCATGATTCGATACTTCAAGTAAGTTCTGTTGACCAGATCTTCCAGTCCCGTACCTCAATATTTGCAACTTTCCTCGGTGTTAACCCATGATCCATAGCAAAGATCCATAGATGTGATATGAACTAAACGCATCAACATGCAACTTACTGCTCTATTTGTTGATGTTTGGCTCATTTTCTATTGGCTGGTAAATTTGACACATTCAGGTAACCAGTTGTCAAAATCTTGACACCTTTGGAGAGGCTGCATTCTGAAAACAATAGCATCTAGGTGGGTTCTAATTCATGCTGGCTCCCCACCTCATCTCTAGCAGCTTCGCCTTTGAACAAGAGCCTGCTCACACACTACAGGGTGCTATACAGATCTGTCAAAGGGACCACAGCTCGTGATCTTGCACTTTTTCAACCCACATTGAAAATCGTGGCTGTTTGCTTCTACTTTTCATGTTTTCTGGTTGAAATCTACAGCTCTGATTGGCTCTGCTATTGTAAGCTGTTCTGCAATAGGACTCAGGCCCAGTAAATACGTCGCATTTCTGCCGTGTCGAATTCAATTCAATTAAGTGCAGCAGAAATGCGACTGTGGATTCATACGTCGCACTTGTGTCACACTTAAGTCAGAATTTATACTGTCGGGTATGTCAGCCGGCGGAAAATGTTTTAAACATAGAGTATTCCTTATGGCGGACGAAAATACTGAGCGACGAAGGACTCAATACATAAACATAATGTATGCATTAGATTCAACATGACAGAAATTTGACATTTTTGTTGGATAATGCGACAAGACCAGTCAAACCTGCAGCAGAAATGCAGCAGCCGATTCAGACGTCGAATTTCTGTCGCATTTAATTTGTTGAATTGAATTCGACAAGGTAGAAATGAACCGGGCCTCAGTCATGCTCGAAGGTGCAAAGAAAACAACGTTTCAGAACAGGATGTTCTCGAAAGGCTCAATTATTCTTGATCTTCAGTTAAAATACATAAAATTGTAGCTTTGGACAGCGATAATTTAGAATGTCTACTGAAACAATTAGACTACTGCCCTTGTTTTCGCAAACTTGGGTTTTTAGACTAATTGTCAATTAGTTAAGCTTAAAAACATACGAACCTTTTCAACTTAGTCAACCGTATCGTCTATTACTGTCTGCAGCTCAAAGGTACAGTAATCTAAACATTGCTCTTCTTACGTAACTCTCATGTGTAATTAATATCAGCACAAAATTCAACCAAGTCTCCTAAAAAGGCACACGCTGGTTCAAAGAAGAGTTTCCGCCTAGCAAATGAGTCTGTGAAAATGGCAGCAAGGCCAGTGACAAGTTCAGTTTGACAGATGCGCCGAGAGAGATCGATCGGAAATGAACATTTCCTGGAATTGAAGGAGTTTGCTACAACGATGTCCTGAACTAGAATTGCGAACCAACGTGGATGTGAAGAAAACGTCGACTACAACATATCTGCCTTAAGTCCGATGAAATAAAAGTTCGGACGCAGAACTGCGCACTTGAAAATGATGACAACACATCTGTGCATCTGGCGTCCGGGCGTGAAACTTGCGATCTGTCCGAGAAATTCTAAGAGTTTCTTTGACCCATTAATTTCATCAGAGAGCAAGAGTGCATTTTGTCAAGAACTTTAACAGAAGGTATCAAAGTTCTAGGAGAAATCATATGCACATTTGCACAACCTAAAAATCAGCTGTTTAAAATTTCTCTCCAGTGCGCTTTTATCCGCCGGTCGATCGACATTATGCACGCTGAAAAGATAAACAGCGTGCAAGTGAGCTTATGACTAGGCACGAGCCATTGGCAACATAATGCAGCCCGCAGCTACAGTAAAATAAAATACACTTACTTTGCTATACTGAGGGCTCCAATTCAACGACACAGCAAACAGAAACCGAAAGACTCAACTAGAAGTCAATCGTTAGCGTGTATACGTGTGATAGGCGAAACCAAGATCGTCCTGTCAAATCGCCTAGTAACCGCGCCAAATTGAAAGCTTTGTTGACAAGCAGCTGCTTGGAGGTTGTTAATTTTTGGTCTAACCAGACGACCTCTGTGGTCTAACCAAAAAATTAGTTTTGGCTCGGTTCAGCAATTAGAACTCCTGGAAATTTGTGAGTAATGTTAGTAGGTCTGACGTCTTCTGGCTGCGAGCGCAGAGAAGAAAAGATGTGCTCGCGAAACCCGGAAACATAGCCACGCCTAAAAGCTCGCTCCTACTCGGGTTGTTGGAAGCCCGATAAGCTCAACGGCTAGGATAAGCGAGAAGTTGATTTGAGTTTTGTAACTTTGCGGTTAGGTTTTCTGTACATATTTTTTGGCCTTCTGTTTTGAGTTTGAATAACCTCAAACTACACAAAACTTATGCAGTTAAAAACATTCAATATTACAAGAAAAATTTAATTATACTTCGGTTAACATTTTGGGATGCGTTAACCGGCTTCCGAACAATAAAACTAAACTTGAGCCCGCGATACGGTCACATGATACAGGTCAGCAGATACCTTGTTTTGACAGGTGTCAATTGACTATAACATGGATGTCCAATATCTAGAAAGTCAGGTATAAACCAAGGCTGCATGTCTCGGCAACCTATTAGCTCGCAGGAGTATGACCGCCATGTTGCTCGACATCGTCGTGCGTCCGCGCCCACGACCAAAAGCGATAGCCATTGTAACCAGGAGAAAATCCACTCATGGGGTCATGCATGGGTTTCCTTTTTGTTTTCCTTTTCTTTGCTTCCGGCCGTCGGAGCTCGGCTATAGCAACATTTTAAAATCATTGAGCGATGATCGCGCCAATTTGCATTGCTCGAGGTAGCTTAGGTCGTGTTCTATTGGGACAAGATTGGGATCGACCGTTTCAACCGCCACCAGGTTGGGTTGATACGGTTGATGTTTCTCAACCGTTTTAGGTTGAAAAGCGTTAACTCCTGGGAACAGAATAGGGAGCGAACTCGATTGATCTCTCAAGAAAGCGTGATGCGAACCGGCCTTGGTGTATATGTGAGAAACCTTTCACGGCCATTACCACGTGAGGCAAGACGTTTAGTCTATAATTTGCTCAAAAGGGATCGGAGGAAAGTAAAATTGTGGTAAGGTGTTGAATTATCAGTTTTACTGAAAGCTTGCAATGGAGGCTCATGCGGAGGAATAAAAAGAGGTAAATGTCATTTGCATTTGAAAAGACTCCCCGCACTAGCCTTTGCTGCAAGCTTGCCTTGTTCCTGTACGGCTTTCTCCCAGGCCTTCACGGTCAATTGATTTCGATGACGTAACCGAAAACGAACGGCCCGGACCACACGACCCGAAACGATTGGCCACGGCAAAGTATTGAGGCCTATAGCTAGTGACTAGGAAAGTTGCAAGCTAGTTCTGGTTCAATAGCGAGAATACGAATCTGGTCTATTAGAGGCGAACAGTCACCACATTGGTAAACGGTCGTAGTTTCATTTCACCTGCCTGTTTTTACTGCATGCGGTGTGATTCGGAAAATCTTCGTGAGCAAGACGCAACGTATACGTTCATTGCCAGTTGCGCATATAACACTACACTCACCCACTAAGTCAAAAAACTTCGGCGTCAGGCCAGTGGCCCATACATCTTGAGCTTATCCCAGTTACTGTAACATGAAGCGACTGGACGTATTTCTACTCCCTCTTGTATGGGATGCTTGTCCATCACAGGGTTACCCCCAGCATTTGCCGGTACCCATTTATACCCCTGGGTGGACAAAGGTGCTGTAAAGGCTCAGGAACACAACGCAATGTCCCCGGCCCTGAGGGCTCGAACCCGGACCGCTCGATCTGGACTCCCGATCCCGCTTGCTAACTGATTAGGCCACCCCACTTAAGTCCAGACAAGAGGCATTGCTGATATCGAGAGAAACACTAAGAGAGATTTGAAGTTGAAGCTCACTCAGTTCTGGAACCGTTCTTGGATTTTCGTTCGTCCGAGATCCATGAACCAGAACCTTATCAGAATAGTCTTACCTAAGTTAGGAGACGATATTGGTTCAGGCCAGCGGCTGAGAGAACAATTCATAGTAAATGGTTTGAACCCAGGACTATCAGTAGTTCGCATAGTGTGATCGTCCGGGTGAGGGTAGTTCTCAAAAGAACTGTTGTTGGTGACTGACGTTTCGACATACTCCCCTACCCCGGGGGTACTCTACAAGTTTGATACGGGGAAGCCCCGTCCCGATGTCCAACCCATTACCCTTTTGTATACCATTTAGACAGAAAAGGTACCCCGTTCACATTTCTACTTAGCAACACTGTATCTCTTTTCTAAACCCTTGGAATGAAATAATGAACAATTTTACGGGAGAACTTCAAACATTACCGGATACAGCCACAAGGTGCGTCTGTTCGAGATAATTGAATTAAAGGCCCCTTTAAATACCTAAATGATAGATTTCCCTACCCTTTCAAATACCTCAACTTGTGAAATTCCTCCTCTTTTATATATCTGAAACCTGAAAAAAGCTACCCCTTTCAACTGAGCGGAGCCTCCCTGTTTTAGCCATTATTGAGAGTACCCGTGGCCGGTTCACCACTTCACATTGAAGATGACTTCTGCTCAGGTTGTCGAAACGTCAGTCACCAACAACAGTTCTTTTCAGAACTACCCTCACCCGGACGATCACACAATACGAACTACAGAAAAATTCATGTTTAGTACAAATTTGATTTTCTTTTATGATCTGTTCAGGTTTGTTTCTTCCCAAAAAAACAATGGCATTTTCATTTTCCAAAACAATGAGACGAATGCAGAATCGATGATGTAAAACAGTAATTCCTTTGTTTATCGATCTGTTTACGTTGTTAAAGGTCATAAGTAGTTTCTTACATAGATAAATACAGTCCTCAGTTATTGATGGTTCTCAAAGCAAGAGCGAGCAGGTGACAAACCTTTCACAGGTAAGCTCTAACGGGGAGTTTATTTTGTTTCTAGTTTTCTTTTTATGAATGTTCCTAGACCTATTCCTAGTCATTTTTTTTTTTTTTTTTTGCGTCAAAGAACATACAACAACAGTAACTAGCTTTATTTGCATCACCATGAATACATACAGTATTTATGGTCATCGATTATCTTGAACATATAATAAGGTTATGATATAGCAATCAAGTTACATTGGTTTGATTTGAAAGTAGAATACTGCGTAGATCAAAGCAAGATTATCACAAAACAAGGAAGGCATCAGATATGTGATTTTTGGTATCATTCCATTTTCCCTCGTATTTGAAAGTCATACTGTGCTTGCGCTATCACAGTTTTATCTCATGTTGCCACGGTTTTGTAGTTTCCGTCTATCAGAAAGGAATGGTAACAAAGGCCGGGCTAGCGGAAATAACGGCGTAAACAGCCACATTGAGAAAGTTTGTCGTGACAAAAGCGTATAGGAGTACGCAACAATAAATCTTCACCTCTACAAGAATCATCAGCAATGAAGGAGGTGGGGCAACTTGGAAGAAGAAGAATGTCGAAAGGTAATATTACGGCTAATGGTGGTTTACTGTTGCTTAATTAAAATTCAAGGTGTTTCAACGTAATAAAAGAAAACAGCCCAAACACGTGTATTTATGCTTTCTCAATCCTTCTTGCTGAAACACCGTGAACCTCAATAAAGCATTAAACTATTACTACCCATAATGCCAATCGGCATTGAAGCGTCGTTTTTGTTCAAAAACGGCCTTGTCGAAACAGCTAAACTGTGCAGGTTTCGCACCCAATTGACTTCACACCGTCCGAGTTCGTACTCATTATCTTTTCGAGTTCACCATCAGCATCAGTTCACTCTCACATTTATGTTTTTGAGAACAAGAAATTGTCAGTGTAATGGTTTCACTCTCAAGAAAAGGTAGGCGAGTTACCCTATCTGCGTGCTAGGATTACCCTGGCAGGTGGGTTAACTTTTTCCCTGGTAAACACTCCAGCTAGGGTTCACCCGCCTACCTGGGTGAACTTTCTGATTGTTTCCAGATCAAACCCAATGTCAAAACGTAGTACGGGTAATGGTGGCAGTTCTGTTGCTTGATTGGAGCCAGAGCCGTAGCTAGTAACAGAAATGCCTCAGTCATTTTTTTTTTTTGTTCTTGTTTTTTATATATAGTCATCACAAACACTCTAAATACCTTGGAAAAGAGAATTTAACCATGGGCATTACCTAAGTCATAATTTTTTTTTTTTTGAATTGCTGAAAGACCGTGAGCCTCGATCCATCAAACAACGCCAATGTCGCGTACACTTTTACGCTGTTTGCGTAACAACCATTGTCGAAACAGCATGTCATGACATGGAGTGTTACAGAGAGTAAAACTGACAATTCAACACCTTACAACGATTTCATTTTCACTTTTCCACTAAAAGCCTGTTTACAAGGAGGGAGGGTGACCCTAGCAAGCGGGTTAACCCTAGCTGAAGGGCAAAAGATGGCCCGGGTTTACAAGTAAAATTTCACAGGTAGGATAACCCTACACAGTGACTCAAGGAAGTGAGTGCATCGCAGAAAGTGTACTAATAAACAGCTCTTTTGAGAAAGGTCAGTCCTACAAAAGCGCAATAGCGTGTGCGAGAAAAAAAAATGGCACCGCACTTCCACGTGTAGTGTGCAATGTTTATTTTCATGAAGTACGTGACAGAATATTGTTTCCGAAAGTGAAAAAGTCACCTTGGGGCATGCAAATATATGCTAAATTCATGGCTAATGCAAATAGATCACGGCATTCAGTAAAATTCCCAAGGGCTGGAAAATGAGTACACCAACACAATAAACGAAAGAGCATAGCAATGAACAAGCGTTGCAGCGAATATCGCTAAACAAAATTAAACATTGTGTACACTTCTAAGAACGAGGAAACCAATTTGTCAGGTATGATAGGGTAATTGTGGTTTACGCTCGATTGTTCACGTTTTTGCCGCGGTTTTTGAAAGCTTTTTCGCGCCTAGTCTCGAATTTTCACAGTCGAGATTTGATGAAATATAAGTTGAGATTGTGTTGCATACTTTGACGTTTATCTGTTAAAAATTGCATTTTAACGTAGGCTTAAATATTGACCAATAATTCCTCACAGCGGGTCAAGGGCTACAGCTTGGCGACCTTTGTCACATGTTTATATTTTACGACGGGAAGTCAGAAGTGTTTGACGCAGAGTTTTAGAGTTTCGTTACTGCAAGTGGTCGATCATTAAACATGTCATCTTACTCAGACAGGGCTAGCAACCAAGTTAGACGTCACTGGCAAAGGGGAGAGGCGGAACAGAGAGAAATAGAGGATTTTTCAGACTCGAGAGCATCGTCCACGGATTGCTCAAACATGAACGACTCCGGCGGAGACGGTAGCGAAAAGTACGAACTGGAAGAAGTGACTATACAACAGCCAAATGGGAAAAGTGATCCTCGAAGGAACAAACCACGGCAGGCAAGGAGTAAAAAGAATAGAACGAAGCGAGTCCTGTCGACGAAACACGGCAAGCAACGCCGTCTCGTCGGAAAGCACGGAGGTTTGAAAGTAGTGGCATCACAAGTCCCACAAAAACACGGCATGTATATCTCTGATTTGTTTACAACAATGATTGACTCGAAATGGGGATGGATCACTTTGGTATACACTGCCATGTACTGTGGGAGCTGGGTGGGTTTTGGATTTTTGTGGTGGCTTATTACGTACTTTCGCGGAGGCAACGTTTGTGTCGATAATGTTGACTCCTTTACAAGTGCGTTCCTCTTCTCTCTTGAGACGCAAACAACTATTGGCTACGGTGGTCGACAAATCACCCCTAACTGCGCCGAAGCTGTTGTTTTACTCAATGTGCAATCGCTGATCGGGTTCATTATCGGTGCATTTATGTTGGGTTTGATTTTCGCCAAACTTTCTCGTCCACGTAACCGAGCGGAAACGATTCTGTTTTCTCGCAACGCTGTTGTGGCCGTCCGTGACGGCAAAATGTGCCTCATGTTTCGAGTGGGTGACGTTAGAAAGAGTCAGATTTTAGAAGCGGTCGTTCGAGTGTACCTCTTTCGTAAAAGAAAAACTCGGGAAGGAATTGAACTGCCGTTTTATCAACAGAAATTGCCCGTCGGAATAGACTGGTCCTGTGACGAGAACTTGCTGGAAGACAGTACCATCTTTCTGATTCTTCCACTTACCATAGTTCACGTTATCGACGAAAATAGCCCCCTCTACGAAATGCGACCGAAAGACGTGCTTAATTGCGATTTCGAGATCGTCGTAGTTCTAGAAGGAACAGTAGAAGCAACAAGTATGCTTGTTCAAGCGAAAACATCCTATATTGCGGATGAAATCCTGTGGGGCCATGAATTTGTAAGCACTACGGACGAGAGTAAGTGGAGGTCTGGCAGGTACAGGGTAGATTTTTCAGTTTTCGATGACACTCGCCCGGTTTCCACCCCCCGGGTTTCCGCTAAGGACTATTACGAAGGAAAATTGTTTAAAATGAATTCAGAAGCTTCTTTGCCGAGCCTTGGAATGCAAGAAGAGGTCGACGACGATTCAGACTCTGAAGAGCAAAGACCTGCCGATACAGTGTTAAATATTGGGTTTGAAACGAACGGAGGAGACACAATTGCGTATGTTTAACATAAGTTAGGTTGGTATTAGAAACAAGAAAGGTGTGTTGGAATGATAAGGTGTATATATAGCTTGACACGGCGAGCAAATTTTTTTCGCGACCTTGTAAAATGAGTGCTTGGAATATGAAGCACTGTATATGGGTGAGCAGTTTGGTAATTTTGGTATTAACGAGAGCGCCATTTCATTTCAGTTTTAAAAAGTTAAATCACAAGTTAGCTGAAGTGACTTCATTTTCGAACTGATACGCACATGTACTAAATCACGAAGACTGCTAATCGAAATTTCATGGCGGTAAACCGATTGACCTTTTTGTGTTTGTTTTGCACAGCAATTAACAACTCAAACGGCTTATCAAGCTGCGAATATCTACATGGCAATCAAGATCAAAATACTTCTTGTGGTAAATTTGCGTTTCGATTCGAATTAGATAATCATTTTCGAATTTCGATTTTGCGCAATAAAAATTGGTAATCTTTTTGTATCACGATAATCCGCCATACCATCGTTAATTCTGTTTCATCAAATTTCAGATTAAGAATTGACCCTTTGTTTTTCTTGCACCAGCTTGATAAATTCATCGTTTAAATAGCTCTGATCATAGCACGAAGTCGTTTATGATAGTTTTTCATTGTATAAGCGTTAAAACAGGCGAAATTTTTACACATCATAAAACGATATGACACGGAAGTTCTCGCAAGTATGTTTTGAGTGGTGATCAGAAAAGTTGTTGATTATCAGCTGAAACGAAAAATAGTAGAATTTGGCAGATAATTTTATTTTAGCCGTAGTTATATGCTGGGCAAACGAGTTAAAGTTAACAGCCTGCTCACGTTTTCTGGGAAGCGTCCCGCTGTCGTGGAAATTCACGCTAGCGAAAATTAAACTTGATTCTATCCACACGCGCGTATCCAAGCTTTGACGAGGTAAAAATAAATAACTGACATTATTGCTTTTTAGCTAGGTACTGCTAGCTATCATTAATTAGTTTGAAGTCATTCGTAGTGACCTGTTTTAACTTTTGTAGCGATCTAAAACGTTTGCGCTCAATCTTAAACATGGCGACCTTTACAGAAGTTATCTTAGTCAGTAGAGGTTGCGCAACGATGGAGAAACGTCTTCTTGGAAGGTGTGTTTAAATAGGCGTTAATTAAATGAAGCCATTGTAAGTGGCAAGTGAGAAAATGAAACTTGGTGGCTTTTTAGAAAATTTGTAGAATTTTTGCGTCATGCAATATTCTGGGCTCGATTTCCGCCGCTCTCTCGAGTTCGGCCCACTTTCCTCCCCGAGAAGAGACTTCGGGGAAGGAATGCAGGTTTCTTTCATTCCTAAACAGTGGCTGGTATAAATCAAGCCTAGCAATATTCCTATCTCGCATATAAATAACGTAATGAGTGTAAATAATGATATTCAAACAGCAAACCATTTTTCATCGACAAGGTTCTCAGTGAACTTCTAATTTGAGTGATTTATTTTCTTACGTGCACAGAAATATAATTTTAAGATCAGGAATTTGACCTGAAATAAATAAGTTATTTTTGAAGAAGGTCGAGAAATACTTTTTTTTATTTGATTAGTTGTGAACTTTACTACTCTTATGTAGAAAAAAAGCGCTTTCTAGACAATAATGAGCTGTCTAGTCCCTCCTCTTTCGTTTTTCCAACTGACTTTCTACTTGGCTGGCTTGACGAGCTAAGACAATGTCTGCCTTCTGGGAGGCTCTCATTGTGCTCAGGGCAGTGAAGTAAACGGAAGGACAATTCTTTCCTTGTATATGCCAAGGCTAGGTGGTAGGTGGGTTGTTCTACCAGGGCGCTAAGGCCTGGGAACACGAGCTAACACGGGAAGGACATTCGCAGAAACATGGATTTCAGTTTCATCTGAGGTCATTCAGACCATGGGAATTAAGTAGACAATTAGCCTTTGTGCTGATTGCTCTATATTTTGCTGCTACTCCGTGCTGACGAAATCCAACCAGGTCGAAACAGCTGTCCACGGTTGCATCTTAGCTTTCAGTCCGGATTTAGGATCCCTGAAAATGTACTGAGTGACTGCGAAAAATTGTGTAGACAGACTATCAGTAATAAACAAAAATCCCTCCCACACACAATGTTAGTCAAATTGACGATACGAGACAGCTACGAGACAACTGTGCAGCATTTAGCCTTGATTTATCCGAAATGTTAACTTTAAGGCCTCTGCAATTTCGTCTGGCACCCAGGTTTAGCCACGCGACTAGTTCAATGTCTGAGATTGGGTACTAGTTCAGAGAGCGTGACTTCTTCTGTCACAGCCGTCACAGCTCACACAAACATCTCAGAAAAATGGCATCTAACAACTCGAGTTTTGATCGCCATGCCGACACAAGTGATGCCAATGATGCAGAAGAATCGTTCGTTAGAATAGAACCATTCTCTTCTGATAATCTGGTAAGCATGCGATCATCGAAG
Source organism: Orbicella faveolata (assembly GCF_042242905.1). Lineage (NCBI taxonomy): Eukaryota > Metazoa > Cnidaria > Anthozoa > Scleractinia > Merulinidae > Orbicella > Orbicella faveolata. The sequence goes on along the minus strand of NW_028301547.1, from coordinate 31,669,615 downwards.
CGTCAAGGAAATCGAGCACCAATTTCGCTTCATCCGCCATGTTCTTCACCAACTTTCGATCAACACACTCGATTACCTGCTCGCAGTCGTTCCAGGAAGAAACGTTTGGTCGGTAAAAATGGATCTCTTAAAGTGTCAGCCAGGAATGTACCAAGGAAAACGAAGCTGTACTTCGCTGATATATTCACTACAATGATTGATCTTCACTGGCCATGGGTGATCTTGATATTTTGTGGTTCGTATGTGCTGTCCTGGATTCTGTTTGGTTTGATATGGTGGCTTCTTATTGCGGTGCGAGGACCGTCTGTTTGTGCTACGGAGGTAAATTAAAAGAAAAACTTACTTTCAATTCCTCTAATATGTGTGCTCATAATCTGAATGTAATACTTACATACTGGCACTTACATACATATATGATTTATTGAAGGTGGCTAACCACAGTGTAGGAGTCCAACTTCTCCTTTTGAAAAATGTACCAAAATGTTTTTGCTTTCTTAAATTACTGTTTGCTAAGTCTTCCACCATTGTATGTGATACTTGAACAATTTAATTGTCAATGAATAGCCAAAATGAACGACTGGGAACTTGCAGGTTTAATGACGTTTTTCTCAAAATCTACCCGTCTGATTAAACATTTATGCAGAGTGAAAACAAAACAAAAAAATCTCTAAATTAAACACATTTTTCATGAGCTAAGAAAATGTGAAATTTTGCCTATTTCAAAAATAGCTCAAAATCTGTTTTAAAGATTTTTTTTAAAATTTTGGCTCAAAACACGATTCTGCCCTGCAAATCAAATGTGAAAATTTCATCATGGGTGTTACAATAGGTTTTCGAGCAATCATGGATCAAAGACTGGTTTTTACAACCTTGCGCAGGAATTGAACTGCGCATGTCTTTTATCTAAAGTGCATGCTTATGTGATGCCATCTATCACTCATGAGAAAGCAGGTTAGAGAAAATTAGAACTCTTGTACCGCATGTGTATCAACCATTTTTGGCATATTTTTTTGGTCCTAGGCTTAGAGACTTGCTTCAAAGCAGTTTGAAATTATCCCTTTTTGTACCAAAGTGATTTAAAGTAATTCAAGTGCTGAAGTTTTTTTTGTTTCTTCTTAAGGTTACTTCCGTTATTTTTGCATGCACAACTAATACTGACATCTGGAAGGCAATTGTAGCATGTGCTACAGAGTCTCTGAAAAACTGTAGTGAGCCACCTCAAAGCAGGTTACAAAGAATAGGCAAGTCAAAAGTCCTGATGGAAACCTGCTCTAACTATACTTATGAATATGATTTACAATGAATGAACTAGGGATAAAAAATTTTAAAAATTAAAAGTATATGACTGTGATATATGACATGAGAAGGGAGCTTGGGGAAAAGGGCCACTGGAAGGACACTGATAAAAAGTGTCTGGAGAAATTGTTGGAAAGTTTCAGCCTCCTCCATAAGCTTTTTGCACGACAGTGATCCCTGCTGCACTGTATGTTTGGGTTGGATGAGAAAGGGAAAGTTAATTTATTCAAAAGTATCAAGTAGTATACTGTACCATATATTGGTTTTGTTGGCCTAATACTCTAAATGGTTCGGATGATGTGTACTAAGGGCATCTGCAGTCGAGTGTCAAGTGATACTCTTGATCGACCCTCAGTCGACCTCTCGACCAACAATTGATGGACATATTGATCGATACTCAGCTAACACTCAATCAATGTCTCGATCAACATGCGATTGACAGTTGGTTGATAGTCAAAAGAGTTGATAGTCAAAAGAGTGTCAACCGACACTCATATGTATTGATAACACTCAATGGCATGTCTACAAAAATAAGTTGATTCTCAACCTAGATGTCAATGAAGTGTCGATCAAGTGTCAACTGAGGTTTCGATGGAGTATCGATCGAGTGTTGATAGGGGGTATCGATCAAGGGTATTGATCCACTCACAACCACTGATGCCTTTAGTACACATAATCCAATGGTTCTAGGATAAGTTATTTCTAGCTAATGGCAGCAATGATAGATAAATTAAACTATGGGTAAGGTTCAACTACAGTCACACTAAACTAAACTGCAGCTTAATCTGCATGCATGTGATAGGTGTAGTAATAATGATATTTATGATCTTTTTCTCTAGGTTTACGATTGGGTATCTGCTTTTCTTTTTTCAATCGAAACGGAGCAAACAATTGGCTATGGAAGCAGATCAATAACAAGCAAATGTCCTGAAGCTGCAATCGTATTGCAAGTGCAATCTCTAGTTGGATTAATTTTAGATGCATTCATGCTTGGTTTGACTTTTGCTAAGTTGTCTCAGCCTCGAGAACGCATGAAGACTGTGATGTTCTCAGAGTATGCAGTCATAGCTCCAAGAGATGGCAAAATGTGTCTGATGTTTAGAGTGGGAGATGTTCGGAAGAGTCAAATTGTCGATGCATCCATCAGGATGCAGCTTTTCAGGAAGTGGACAACCGCAGAAGGAAGGGAAGTCCCTTTCTATCAGGAAGATCTCAAAGTGTGCTACGATTGGCGGAACCCTGACAATGACTTCAGAAATCAGCTCTTTCTTCTGCTACCTATGGTGATAATGCATGTGATTGATGAAAATAGCCCATTTTATGGACTGACACCTGATGAACTTAAAAAATCAGACTATGAAGTTGTTGTAGTTTTGGATGGGATTGTTGAACACACAGGAATGAACACTCAGCCTAAGACATCCTATACTGCTGATGAGATCATATGGGGTTACGACTTTGTGGATGTGATTGACAGAAAGTTTCTTGAGAACGGCAAATATTTTGTGGATTTTTCAAAGTTCAATGAGATCTGTAATGTCGAGGTGCCATTGTGCTCTCCAAAAGAATTTTACGAGACACAGCATTAAATAACTTATAATAAGATCAGAGTTACAAGGACATGTATTCCACAGCTGACAAGATATACAGCTTATGTATCAAAACTGAGAGTGGAGGCTTGATGAAATAAAGTTTAAAAAATAGTGCACATGTTTGTGTAGATTCAGACATGAAACTAAAGTCAGGAGAAAAGTGTACCAGTATATTTGACAACTGGGAGCTGGTCACATTGAACAATTAGACTACAAGCCTGAGTTTTGAGTTGCCTACCACTCATCAAAAGCAATTTGCGAAGTATTTACTAATTAAAAGAAGTTACATGTGTTTACATAAACAGTTTAAAACCTGATTTGAACTAGCAAGCTCAACATTCCAATACTAGTTCATCTTTCATTCTTTTAGCATCAGATGGCAGTGTAAAGAAAAGGTCAGGAGAAAATTGTATAAACTAAAGAAGCCATTTACATAAACAGTTTAAAACTTGATTTGAACAACTTAGCAAGCTCAACATTTTAATACCAGTTAATCTTTCATCCTTTTAGCATCAGACAGTGGTGTAAATTCACCACCAGAAATTTTACATAATTGTCAATTTTTATAATATTTATTAAATTACATTCTTTGCTTTGACAAAGAGGACAACTTGTTATCCTTAGCAATATTTAATGAACTTAATTTTTAAATTGTTTCAAATTGAATTTTTTATTATCATTTTATTTTTTCAATTTTTAAATGGTTTAAATATTTTAAAATAACTAACTACCTCATTGTGATATATTACAGTAACTGTAGAGATACTTTTATACACATATGATTTTAATTCTATAAATGCACAGTGAATTCCACTTAGATGAGGTAATATATTCTTTGTAAACAGAGGTGTAGTGCATAATTTGCACAACTTTTAACTGTAATAAGATTGATTGCTTTTAGCAAATATGATTGATAAACAATAAACATCATATGACTCATCAGCAATCATTTGACATTTAACAGATCATTGCAAAACTTTTGCACCCGGAGTTCAACACAGCTGCAATGACTGATAGCCATTTAGATCATGCTTATATAATTAACTGTGTACATGGTCTTTGTTTGAAAATGGCTTTTCACTGGTTCAAAGAAAATTTAAAATAAATCAAATAATATAAAATAATAAAAGGAAATGTGACGGGTATCATAAGTTGAATCTCCTTGTGCCAAGGAAGAGAGAGGTAAAGGTCATGTTCTTGAGAAGGAGTAGGCCTTGGCTGTAGCTGAAACCAACTTGTAAAAAACGCAAACAGTCAGCTGCTGGCTAGCTTGTGTAGGAAGTTGCTACATATAAGCAGTTTTGGGCTATCGTAACTCTGATATCCCATTAAAAGTTGGCCCCACCTCCGTCCCATCTTAGAAGGCATTCTTGTCTCCAGTGCTACTCCTTTTAAAATGTTGACAAAAAACGGGGGCTCTGGGAACAAGAATGCTCAAAAGAACACTTAGCGTGCCATGGTGGAAAGCTACCCCTGTGCCATAGTGTCTCAATTTATTGGCATACTAAATATGATGATGTTGATGACAAAGTCATTTTTGTCTGGAACATTACATTTGAAACCCCTGAACACTTGTTACAAACATTTTAAAACAATTTTTCCAAATTTGCCTCTAGATGGGTGTGAAATTCAAATAATGTACACAGTGGTAGTATTAACAGCCATGGCGCCTAATGATTGTTTACAGTCGGAAAATGATTGTGAATACAGATTTATCTTACCTATGTATGAATGATACTTTGTAAAAGCTGTAAAGACACGTACAGATTATTGATAGTTAACTACTTGTGAGAAGCCCGGGGGGGGGGGGGGGGGAATTACTCCATTATATGGGCTTAATATAGGTATGTGTGGCCCCAAAGGGTATGGTTTTTCAGCTGTTTTGGTCATAAATAGGGAATCGATTTTGGCCATTTTGGTTGTAAATAGGGTATGGTTTTTGGACTCTCATCTTAAATTGGGTATGTATTTTGGAAGAAGCTACATTTTCATCTTTATCAATAAGACCATCAACAAAAGTCCACCATAAACTATGTTAAGTGCAACCGTGGCAGCCGCAACGGTCATAAAGAGGGATTCCAATTTTTTGTCAGGTCAATTAATTAAGGTAGGGAAGCTTGCAGATTTTGGCCATAAGTACGGTAAGACTTTTAGGAAGCGGGCTGCACACCCCCACCCATTTTTTCTGGGAGTAAACCCCCCCGGAGGGTGAGAGGCCTCTCTTGAATCGTCATCGCAAGCCTGTACGAAGCTTTTGGACTCGCCTTACATGTAACATTTCTACTTAAAAGAAGGTGGCAAAGGGTTTTTGCGTGATGCGTGATCGCCCAAAATTAGCAGTGTGATGCATGATTGAGACCAAATTAGGACATCATAACGTGATTTGCTATTTTACAAGCACGTGATGCGTGATTTACCAATTAGATTTCCGTGATAAGTGAACGTTCTTTGAACTAGAAGGATAGCATTCATTCAAAGTAAATAGTTAATTGAGTCTTAAAAAAGATCATCAAATCGTGGCAGACGTGACACCATTTCCTGGTCTTTTTCCTTTTCTTGACTTCCGATGTCTTTGATCTTCATGGATGGATCTCATGGTACTATAGGCCCAAACAATTGTGATACAAATTATAGCAATAAGTCAATTGAAAATAGTTAAACTTTGCACAAGGACTATGAGCTTCAGTGTTATTTTTGTCCATTTTGTCGACCGATCATTTTTGGCAGTGCATCAGACCAAGTTGAAGAAGAGTTGAAGAATACCACTTCACTATGATGTCACCCACCTTGAATGAAAACATTTTATGGGCTGAATTTTCTGAGATTTCGCCATCTTCCGTAAACTCGAGTAATGATAATGATAATAATAATAATAATAATAATAATAATAATAATTATTGATTTATAGTGCGCTTTTTAACATACCAGGTGATCAAAAGCGCATTACAACAATGAATGTCTTTGATCTTCATTACGTGAAGATCAGACAAATCAAATCTTTAAAATCCCCATATACCACTCGAATTAATCCTTCGTGTCTAAGTAGTTGAGTCGACTAGCCAAAGATGCAATTAATGATGAATTCTCGTTTGCAAAAGACATTTTTAACGAATTGAAAACATGATCGACTAAAGTGCAAAATAGCGGAGCGCGATAAGTAGACAAAGGAAAAGCACCTGATCTCCAAAGATTTCAGAAGAAATAAGTTATAACCGCCACTAGAGCACATCCTCCGATGTCCATTTTCTGTAATCTTAAGTGTTCTAAATCTAACGAACGTTGCATGTTACATGTAGCGACCGTCGCGGAAGTAGTATGTATCAGGAGAATAGCCCGCTTGGTTCCACATGAACTGATAACTGGAATTCTACTCCTAAATATTTATTTTGTTAACGGTGTTTATTTATGGTACATTTCTCCTTTGCGCGGGACCTCCTCCGTCTGATTATTGACTTCATTTGGAGCTTAGGAAGCTTAAGCCCGGCCGTCAACACTACACCGGAGCAATTTAAAAACGCAACAATCACCAGTCGTCTTATATTTTTCTTTGAGAAAATCTCGGCGAGGGACGTGGTTCTCCTGATCCTATCGTGTTCGAAAAGGTCCGTTTTCAAATTAAATGTTTTCCATCCACACGAAAACTCAAAGCCGGCGTTTTCAAATTCCTCCGGTTTGAAGAGCGTTTTCGAAAAGCCTGGTTTTCAGTCGTGACGGATTACTCTGGACCGTAGGCCTAACCGTAGAAATAAAGCTGTATGCGTTTTAAATTCCTCCGGCGTAGTGTGGACGGAGTCTAGAGCAAACCACGACGCCAATGAGCACCACTAAACAAAAGGTTTAATGAGCAAAACAAAAGCTGTACAAGTGTGTTCAGTAAACCTTTGTACATCTCATAGCCGTCAGTCCTCTGCAAAACAACAACGCAAAATGACCGCGAACGCGCACGATGAGTTAAACTGCTAATTTTTCGTTTTTCCATTTAGAATTGAACGCTGTCATTACATATTTAGACTGAGCGAGGTTTTAGAGCCATGGGCATCCTGGAAAATTCAATTTTGAGTACAAGCCGTTGTCCTCGGTGTCGCCGTCGTCATTGTTAAGATCCCTATATTTGCATCTCGGATGCTGGAAGATCGATACACTTGTTTAACGTGGGGTCTACCATCCTAAGTGGCTGCTTTGTGCTTTGCTCATGTTTTATCCCAAGACCAATCGAACGCAGATGAGAGTATCGAGTAAAACCGTAAAAAATCATATAAATTGCAGCTCTTTGCCAAGGTTCTTTTTAATTCAGCGATTTGTCGAGCGTTTCGGTAAAAAGTGTTTCCTTTCAACTGAAACATTCTCCTTTACGTTACTTCGCCGATGCAATACCTTTTCATCTCCCCCAAAAAACACGGCAATCGTTGCATCTTCTTCTTCAGTATAGCTTAAGGCTTTGAACACTTAAAGGCCATCGTCATCAATAGCGTCCTTGAACATGGCAAGTTGATACACGGGGCTTTCCCGCTCCAAACCAAGTAATTATAACAGTATTTCTCTTTCCATAGCTTCTAGTTCTCGGGGATCTCGCTACTTGATTGACCTTAAATCTAAATGTTGCGGAGACAATGATATCTGGTGGAAAAACATTGAAAATTGTGATGCTTTAGGCGGCGAGGAATCGAAAGTTGTTTTCGCTCGTAGGCATTCGTAGACGGCAGACGTTGCCAACGAATTTGAACTACCCTTTCGCTGCGACGTGTAGTATTTGATGGCAGAGAGAACGTTAAACGAACGTGATCAATCAAGGCTTAATCTGGCTAATGTAACTCAAAATATACAAGGTGAACGTGTATTTTAATATATAACTGAAAGTATAGCATAAATTACAAAGCCGTTACAGACCATAAGCGTGCACATAAAGAATGTTTGGCAAATTAGCATATTATAGCCTTAAATTAAGGTATATCCGCCATTTTGAATAATCAAATCCAGCCGGTGTCAGAAACTCGTTTGTCCAGTTTGGCTATGACGTCAGTGCTTTCTCATTGGCTCACAGGCACGCCTTTTGTTCTTTCGCTTTATAAGTGCGGCACCACCCGGATGGTTGGGCGGCCAGTTAACTCCAACGCAATATACACATCTCTCTTACTCTCTTAAGACAATGAAATACCTCCTGGATATATAATCAAGTATCCTTCCTCAACCATCCCCCTAAATATCCCTTCAATATCCCCTCAGAACCTACATTTCATTAATCTCCTACATATGCCTACACATCCTACACTTCATTTATCTCCCACATATACATACACATCCTACATCTCATTAATCCCCCACATGTACCTGCACAACCTACATCTCATTAATCCCCTACATATTCCTACACAGCGTACATCTCATTAACCTCCCACGTATACCTACACATCCTACACTTCATTAATCTCTCACATATACCTACACATCCTATACTTCATTAATCTCCCACATATACCTAGACAGCCTACATCTCATTAATCCCCCACATATACCTACACAGCTTACATCTCATTAAATCCCCTACATATACCTACACAGCTTACATCTCATTAATCCCCTACATATTCCTACACAGCGTACATCTCATTAACCTCCCACGTATACCTACACATCCTACACTTCATTAATCTCCCACATATACCTACACAGCCTACATCTCATTAATCCCCTACATATTCCTACACAGCGTACATTTCATTAACCTCCCACGTATACCTACACATCCTACACTTCATTAATCTCCCACATATACGTACACAGCCTACATCTCATTAATCCCCTACATATACCTACACAGCGTACATCTCATTAATCTCCCACATATACCTACACAGCTTACATCTCATTAATCCCCCACATATACCTACACAGCTTACATCTCATTAAATCCCCCACATATACCTACACAGCGTACATCTCATTAATCTCCCACATATACCTACACAGCTTACATCTCATTAATCCCCCACATATACCTACACAGCTTACATCTCATTGATCCCCTACATATACCTACACAGCCTATATCTCATTAATCCCCTACACATACCTACACAGCTTACATACATACATACACACACACACACATACATACACACATACATACATACATACATACATACATACATACATACATACATACATACATACATACATACATACATACATACATACATACATACATACATTTTATTCGTTATCAAATTAAAATTACAATTGTAACATGCCCGCGGATAGCGGAGCTAATCTAGGCGGGTCATGTTTGGACGAGTTATTAATATACAACTAGGTACAACTAAATACAACTGAAGGTAACAAGAGAACTAAAGAGACTAGAATTGACAACGATGACTAAAGACAACTAATAAACTAACGATATTACAAATAATAATTAACAACAGTTACGACGAGAGACTACAGATACACTAAAGCGAAATTATTGAGTATTAATGAATCCCCTACATATACCTACACAGCATACATCTCATTAATCCCCTACATATACCTACACAGCATACATCTCATTAATCCCCTACGTATACCTACACAGCTTACATCTCATTAATCCCCTACGTATACCTACACAGCTTACATCTCATTAATCCCCCACATATACCTACACAGCCTACATCTCATTAATCCCCTGCGTATACCTACACAGCTTACATCTCATTAATCCCCTACATATACCTACACAGCCTACATCTCATTAATCCCCTACATATACCTACACAGCCTACATCTCACTAATCCCCCACATATACCTACACAGCGTACATCTCATTAATCCCCCACATATACCTACACAGCTTACATCTCATTAATCCCCTACATATACCTACACAGCTTACATCTCATTAATCCCCTACATATACCTACACAGCCTACATCTCATTAATCCCCTACATATACCTACACAGCCTACATCTCATTAATCCCCTACATATACCTACACAGCTTACATCTCATTATTCCCCCACATATACCTACACAGCTTACATCTCATTAATCCCCACATATACCTGCACAGCCTACATCTCATTAATCCCCCACATATATCTACACAGCCTACATCTCATTATATTAATACCCCACATATACCCGCACAGTAATACATCTCATTAATCCCCTACATATACCCACACAGCCTACATCTCGTTAATCCCTACACAGCCGACCATTTCATTAATTCCCAACTTATACCTACACAACCCGCGTCTCATGAATCCCTCACATTTACCTTCACAGTTTGCATTTCATTAAATCGTTTCTAGAGTCATTACTCATTATAGTCAGTGGTTATTAACTCATGTAGAACCAAGCGGTCTTAAGATATCTTGGAACAAGTAAATTGACTATCGCTATTCAAATTATCCGTTCAGTTGTAGCCTGCGAACTGGCTCCCTGACTAGAAACGGAGCATTTTCAAAACTATGCGTTGTTAAAAGGCTCCACTTTTGAAACAGTTTTCGAAAACCTCCTTTTTCACTAGAATGTTTGGTCGTTTTAGTGTGGATGATCTGATGGGCGAAAACGCATCAAAAAGTATGCGAGTTCATACGAAAACATATTAGTGTGGTAGGGGCGTTTGTCATGCGATCGGCCAAACAGAGCTACTTTATATGGCACTGGGGATGAGAATGGTTTGCTATTTGAAATTTTGCTATTTTCAATTCAAGGTGACATAAAGGTTATTGTAAAAAAAAAGAAAAAAAAGAAAAAAAGAAAGAAAAAAAGAAAGAAAGAAAGGTTATTGTATTGTATTGTATGGTCTAGCACTTGACGGGTACTGGCCAAAATCTTCTAGTCTTTGGCGCGCATTTACTTCCTTGAGACATGGTCAAACTGGTCCTGGAACACTTTTACTCCACATAATTTGTGTATAAACGGCAAAACAAATTCATTACGAAAGTCCAGATTTGACTATAAGCCGTTTCGATATATTGCTAATGTGCATGACAACAGTCTAGTAATGTTATTCCGTCACGGGTCCTTTAGAGGGTAACGCGAATGACCGTCACGCGTCTGACCGTCACGACTCCCGTCACGGATTGGTGATGTACAGAAGTTCCAGGCGTTCGCTGTTTGGAAGTTTATGTTTTCATCTTCCTTCACTAGCTGAAATGGTGTGGTCTTTATTCGTGAATAAGACATGAATTCTGCAAATTTAAACGAACACCTTGTGAATTCCCCGCTCGCACGTAGCCGTTTAGACGAGGAAAGAGAGTCTTCGACACTAGTTAATGATGGAAGTGGTGGTGTGTTGGTGGACTCAACTTCACTTCGCGTGGAAACCGTAAGCGAAATTCCGCAAGGACGAGAAGGTTTCAACAAGCGGCGTTTGATTAACAAGTCTGGTGAGTTAAAAGTGCTGCCGAAGAATGTTCCTCGTAAAATGAGACGGTATCTTTCCGACATATTCACGACCATGATAGATCTACGCTGGAAATGGGTGATTTTCATTTTCGTTGCCTCCTATATCATATCATGGGTGCTGTTTGGTTTCACGTGGTGGCTTGTGGCGTATTTGAGAGGCTCTATAGTTTGTGTTCATAAGGTATGGTAATTGTTTCTGTAAAAGTAACGTATATTTAGTACTGTGTTTTAGTTACTTTTAGATCTCTTCCCTTCTTGGTCTCCCCTGCCTACCGGCTCCCCTGGTTTCCCCTCCCACCCACATACACAGTGTTCAAAAGGCTTGTTTTCCTCCAAACCTTCAAAGAACAGCCCTTTTCGCTTTTCTTATTTGCATTTGATATAATCCAGTTATTTTGGAAAATTTTGTAGTTTCTGTCAAAAATTTCCCTGCATCCACATTAAAGATGATTTCCAGTCTGTACTGCGCACTCTCGAGAGTTTGTTCACATTTTTGTTTTGTTTCCGGCATGTAACATTCTCGTCCCCAGAGGCCGCGCTCCTTCTGGTCAGCACCAAGAATTGCGACTTCTGGAAAGGTCCAGTGAGATTTCGGTTCTGACTGGCTTTGCAAACACAATAGAATGAGACTGGAACCAATCAGATTTGTCAGACTTGACTCTGAGCACACACAGAGTGATGGAAAGTCCATGAATCGCAGACTTCTGGTGTTGGACCTGACCAGAGGAGGAGCGCGGCCTCTGAGGACGAGAATGGGCATGTAAGACATCACAATATGGAAACATTTCGCAACTACTTATATGAATAAATTCAAAGTTTCAAAAGAACCGTCATTATGCATGGATGCGAAGCTTTTTGCTTCGTTCTTTCTCATATCACTTGATGAAACAACTTCGCAGCTGTAAAAATCAATGAAGCTGTTGGAAAAAGAATTTGAAAGATCTTAAAGATAAGGTATCTGTTTTGTAATGAATAACAACAATTTGCATTCCATTGAGTGAGAACTTATAATGTTTATAAACATTAATGTAATATTTGTATCTTGAGATAAAGCATTAAGAAAACAAAAAAATAAAAAGTAAATAAACATCAGGTTGCTGAGACTGCGCAGTACGAAAGTCCTGGAAATCATCTTTAAATTACGTTGTAATCAAATGAGTAAAGTTAACCATGAAAAGGGCTAATTTGCATGATGTTGAGGGTCCAACATAGGCGGCTTTTTCAAATTATCTGGCATCCTTTCACTGTTTTTGCCCCAATCCCACCCTCCTGCCCCAGTCAGAATGTTTATCTCAATTCTGCCTGGTTAGAGTTGCAGTTTTCCGTGTGATGTCTGATTTTCTGTTTTTCATCTTGCATTCCGCCGTCAATTTTAAAACTATTCTGCATTCTGTCTGTCAAAATGAACAAATTCCTTTCCCGCCAAAATATTTTTATCCCACATCCCGCTTATTGGAAAGTCCTCTCATCCCGTATTCCGCCTTCGTATTTACTCTCATCCCACATCCTGCCCAATCTATGTTGGTTGCTTGATGTTATCCCTCTTTGTTGATCATATAACTTTCACTGACAAATTATTATATCCTACTGACTAATGCAAAGCTTTTAAAGGCTTGGTTCTTAAAAAAGAAAAATCAATGCCATAAGTAACAATGGTGGAACAATGTTTAGCAGAGGTCCACATTTCCACATGCAAAGTTACATTTTAAGTTAGATGATGGGGAAAATGGAAGGAGTATAACTCCTGGTATGACTGTGCACCCTCAATGAGCAACCAATTTTAAGTACTGCATCTAGCAAATTTTGTGTAGGAAGTTTGCCAGATTTGAACCTTAGAGTGATATCCTTGCACACTGTAGCTGAGTCAGCAGTATCAAGTTGGTGTCAAAATTGGACTGCAGTTCATCAAAATAACACAGTAAAAAGTCTTTTTCTAATTTACTGAAGAACAAGCTGCTATTTTGTAGCACAACTAGTATCCCACCCAGCAATGCTTGGAGATTGGGTCACTAATTACCTAAGAGACCCAGGATATTAGTTAAAATGCAAAAAAAATGAAATAAATTTGTCATTTGTCTCCAATATATTATTATTATTATTATTATTATTACCAATATTATTGTTATTGTTATTGTTATTATTATTTATTGTGGTCTCACTTTTGGTGTTCTGAATGAAATGTCACTATTGTTTTTGCCTTCAAGGTATCTTTTAGGGTTGCATTTGAAGAAACAATAGAGAAAAACGCTGGCATGTTCCTTTTAAAGTGTATCACAGGGGAGTTCTAACCCCCCCGGTTAGAGACCACGAGGAGGCGACGTGGCCCAGTGGTTTCGGGCGCTGGATTTGAAATCTGAGGTCTTTGGCTCAAATTCTCTCCCCCTACCGCTATCTGGATTTGTTCTCGGTAGTTCCGAGCTCAACTCTTCGACCGCGTTGTGTAAATAGCTCCGCTGGGATTCTTAATAGTTTATGTTCTATTTGCAATATTGGTTTATTTATTTACAGTGTCCCCAACTAGCGCAACAGTGCTAAATACATTTGACACTTACATAAAGCTATTTATTATTTTATTATGTATTTATTACACGGATTTTTAGCTTGTTTTGCATGACGTGTTCACGCGTAGATGCAACTGGCAGTATTCCTTACACCTGACATTGGCTTTTGTTTATCAAACAGGTAAACAACTGGACGTCTGCATTTCTCTTTTCCGTGGAAACTCAAGAAACCATTGGCTACGGGCAGAAAGCAATAACGACGAATTGCCCCGAGGCCGTTATACTTCTGCAGCTTCAGTCGCTGGTGGGCTTACTCATCGATGCTTTCATGCTAGGTCTAACATTTGCCAAGCTTTCAAGGCCTCGAGAGCGCATGCGGACTGTGATGTTCTCAGATTATGCAGTCATAGCACCGAGAGATGGCAAAATGTGCCTGATGTTTAGGGTCGGCGACGTAAGAAAGAGTCAAATTGTCGATGCATCTGTGCAAATGCAGCTTTTTAAAACAACAACTACTAAAGAAGGTAAAGAAATCCCCTTTCACCAGGAAGATCTCAAAGTCTGCTACGACTGGCGTAACCCTGACAACGACTTTAGGAATCAACTTTTCTTGCTGTTGCCCATGGTGATTATCCACGTGATCGACGAGAATAGTCCCTTTTATGACGTCACTCCCCAGACACTGCAAGAATCGGACTTTGAAATTGTAGTGGTGATTGACGGCGTGGTAGAAGCGACGGGATTAAACACACAACCCAAATCTTCCTACTTAAACAGTGAAATTTTGTGGGGGTATGATTTCTGTAACACTCTGGAGAAATCTCATTTTGACGTGAACGGCTTTTACAACGCTGATTTCTCCAGGTTGAATGACTTGCATACTGTGGACACACCAAGGTGTTCACCAAAGGAGTATTACAGACGCCAACGGAAGGCGGAAACGTAGAACGTTAAACGGTCTTTTTGATTTAAAATTTATTTAGTCTCCACGCTCTTGGTCCCAGGTCCCCTGAGTTGGCGTTAAGTTTTGAAGTACATTGTAATATATTAAACACGAGAGACAGTGTTTTATCGGGATATCCAAACACCGAGAAGAGAGTTGAAAGTACGACGCTTAGCGGAGTATTTTTGACGAAATTTGAGGTGTTTGGATAGCCGATGAAACACTGTCTTGGGTGTCTGATATAGCGAAACAAAAACTAAGTAGCAAACGGAGAAGTATTGTCGTCAAAATCTATGCCAATTTAGACCGGGTATCCAGACATACTTCACGGTTGTGATTTTCTTTGTGTTAACTTGATGAATTATTAATGAGTTAAGAAGTTGCTAACCAATATGTATTTTGTTTTACCTTGTAAGAAAACTCTGGCTAAATGCCGCACTTCGAATAATCTAATTGTCTTAGTAAAAATCTAATAGTCGTTCAAAATTTTGTCAAAATCGTCTTCACAGACACTTCGAAAACACAAAGAAGCGGTCGCCATTTTACTAACACCGTACACTGCTTGGGTAATCACTATCTACAACAGAATGGACAGTGAGTAGCGTTGTCAATAGTGATGGAATGCCAGTAGATTTGTACTAAAACTCGATAGAATCACAGAAATTCGTTTAAATATGACCCGCCTAGATTAGCTCAGCTATCCGCGGTCATGTTATAATTGTAATTTTAATTTGAAAACAAAATAAAATGTACGTATGTATGTATGTAGAACTAGCACGAGACGATGTCGATGGTCGAACTGAGCGAGTGGAAGCAAGTTATAGAAACACGAGTGAAAATTTGGAGGAATACAAAACTGTTATGGAAACACTCACTGCGGCAGAAACACGGAAATTAGTTCCTATTTCGTAAATAGTGAAGTGCTTGTAATGTTCGGAAAGCTCTGTTTGTTTCAGATGGGACGACTGTAGTCGGAAGCTCTTCTAACGCCTCGAGAGTTTCCGAAAGCAGCCCTATTTAGCAATGTTGTAAGCTTTTTTCTGATTGGTTGATAAAATTGCTTTATCAGGCTACCAAAGCGCTCGATATTAGAACGATAACAGCAAAACATTGCTCCATTGCCTTACCTTCATTTAACGGTCGTACGATTGCTTTCTGCTTTTGTTGATACAATTTTATGCTTTTCAACCAGCTGATATAGAGCCTGGAAGAGTGTAAATCTGTAAATCTGGAAGGGTGTGACCGCGACTGGAAGGGTGCGACCGTGGCTGGAAAAGCCAAGAAGGCTGGAAAAGCCAAGAAGGATCCGGCCTTCGGCCTCATCAACTATCACCTCATAGAAATCGAGAGCGAATAATCTAATTGTTTTCCTGAGTAGAATTCTTACTACAATTTACTTCAAATAACGATTTCCAGTTATTTCTTGACGTATTATTAAACTTTGCGCCTGAAAAAGATCGCTCGGATTGACTTGTCATTTAAAATTGAAGTTATGTGCCCGCGCGCATCAGTATTTTCAATAATTTCAACTTTTTTAAAAGTCAAGAAACCGTAAATGTCCTTCGTTTAGACTTCTCAGGAATTCAACTATCCATTTGCATCAAAATTTTCCTCTAAAACTTCGGAAAAACGGAAAAAACGTCGACATTTCTTAGGCGACCTACAGCAACTGCACACTAACGGATGATAGTGTTCAATGGCTCAGCCAATCAGATTAGAGCATTTGCATTAGTATACTAGTAGAATTCTACTAAATGCATATAGTTATATGATCTCTATCATTACGTTTTCTAGAGTTTCTTTTTTCGTCTTACCTTTCTTTTGTAACTGAATAATGTGAATAAAGATTGTTGTTGTTGTCTTGTTTTCATCTCTAATAGTAGTAACCGGATAGAGACAAAACAAACATTTTTAAGTACTCCAGCCTTTATTTATCCACTTCTTACAATTTCTTTCTAACAGGTGCTTGCAAGAAATTCCTGCCTAAAGAGTCACCAAATTTACCCAATTACTTCCGCGCATATTTTGTCGGCTAACCATTTCATTGTTCCTAAGTTGACCGTCATTTCATTCATGGAGATAGACATCATTGCCATCAGTCTTCCTCCCTGAAATAGAAAAAAGAAAATGATTGAGTATTAACTAGGGTTATTTACCATTAGAATGTAAGCTTTGCTACCGAGAGCCAAATGAAAAAGTGACGCAACACTTGCAGGCGGACCTGAGTCAGGCCCAGGCCACATTGGTGGGAGGCGAGTGCTCTCACCACTACACCATCCCTGCTTCCCTGAAAATGACCCAAAGGGTTAAAAAAAATTACTTCGTGGTAGCAAGAGGTTCGAGCTTTTGGGGCTTCGAGGTACCGATAGTAAAATTACAATAAATTAAGACGCAAATCCACTTAAAATAAAGTTGGATCGAGTAAGCACAAGTTTCGTGTAACGGGGGCTCGAGTTATTAAGGGAGTCCAATATATTTTGTAAATCTATAACACCTGTTCGGACAGCAGCACTTCATAGTGGAGTCTTGACAGAGCTTCGCACACTCATCGTAAGGGCAAGAGCCAGAATCTGGCACACATGTGCCACCGATAGAAGAACAATAGTCTGTAAACAAGAAAAGATTACCCTCTTGTGAGCAATAACAGAGGGTCTAGACGAGGGTGCTAGAATCTAAGTTATTAGCTAAATTTTCATCGATATTTTAGCCGCGGCTACCGGAGTCAAGCTAAAAGATTTCAGCCGATTTCTCACTTAGCTATCAATAAATTTCGCAGATCTCGCATCTCAGCCATCCACATGACTTAGCTGGTTTCTTTATAGTTGTATCGCTACGATCGCTAGAGACAAATTTTAAGCGATCTAAGACTACCAGTCTCCATGATTGATACAGAAAACATTAATGCCCGAGACGGCCTGGTCCTAACACAACCTCATTCCCATGGCTTTAAGGGAAGAGAGCATGGGAACGAGGTTGGTTCTAGCAAAGAAGGACTGCATTTCGGAATATTTATCATTGTAAAAATCGCTATAATTCTTGGAGAGAGGTCTACATGTAATCGCAGCAATTGTTACGATTAAGGAGATAGATAGAACTGAAGGCTATTTCAGCAATCGTTGCCGCAAAGTCCGATAGTGTTGTTTCCATACGCTGGGGCTTTGGCCTTTACGGCTAACGGTTGATTTATTTTCCTTACGGTTAACAGTAATTAGTATATTCTCAGCTCCGACTATTGCATTTCTAGCTCTCTGATTGGCTCAAAAACTCCGACTATGAGCCATTAGTCGGAGTTTTACCTTATATGGAAAACAGTGCGCCAAGTTTAAAAATTTTCCGCTCTGTAAAATTGTTGAAATAAAAATCGGCGGCAAAAACCCGATTAAGAATATACTAAAACAATTATTCCATTCGACCTTGTTGGATATGAAGTGATCATAACCAACTCGCGCTACGCGCTCGTTGGTTATTTATCACTTCATATCCAACGCGGTTTCATGGAATAATTGTTAATTAGCTTTCAAGCCACAAGAGATCTTGAGACTTTCACTTTCGTGGCTAAAACTGTTTCACGGTTAACGTTTTTTCAAGCCTAACGGATAATTTCCAATTTTGACGCCTGAAAGCTAAATTTTGTCACGTTTTACTGCTGATAGCTAACCCAACTGCGACCCTCAACTATCGTTGACTGACTTTTTTCGGCTATCACAGCGATCATGCGCAGTGAGCAGTTCTCAGTTATCAGTTAAACCACTTCCATGACCTTGATGTCCACTAAAAAAGAACATTGCGACAACTTGCTACTTACATCCGGGTGGCGGTTTCTGACGCAAGAAATAAGCCTGCACGCGCATGGAGTTCTTGTTTAGGTTCCCCGGGCGTGCACCCTGCACGATAATGGTCCCCAAAATAATCAGTAACAGAGAAAAATGAAACTTGGCTGCCATGAGCTTCCTACAACGGAAAAACAATTCGTATTATATTCTTAACAAATCTCAGAATTAAAAGCTCACTAAGCTTTGTGCAAACAGTCGTAAAGTCACAGTGTATTCTTTGGGGGGCCGCGGGATTGAGCGTATAAATCCAGTTAAGTATTTCACTTTTCTCACCCACGTTACATAGCTTTTCTCTTTTCTATTTCTCAATCAAATGTAAACCGCGAAACGGCGAGAATGAGCCACTACTTCTTCTAGGTGGCACTGAGAAAAAAAAGGAAAACTTCTAGGACCAGGCTACATTTTTAAAAGCTCATTTCAGTCGTTTAAAGGTTAACGTTCGATTTGAGTCTGATAACATTTTTATAGCTGGCAAAGTGAAATAAAGATTCAGCTTGCGAGCTATATTCCCGGCGTGGTCAATTGAACATTCGGAAACTGAACTGAGTCGAACCCAATCGAACCCAATCGAACCCAATCGAACCCAATCGAACCCAATCGAACCCAATCGAATCCAATCGAATCCAATCGAATTCGGATTGAGTTCCGCAATCGAAACAAATCGAACAATGAAAGACTGATTTCCGAATCAATCGAACAAATCGAACCCAATCGAACTCAGTCCATTAGATTGTGCTCAATTGTGCTTGGTGAATAAATTCGGGATCAATTTTTGTTTCTAAGAGTAAAGCCGAAAGACTTCAGTCCTTATTCATATCCTAATTACTCATATCCTTGAAGTGAGACTTGAGTAATTATTCACTTAATTCCATAAGGAAAAAGCATTTAACCATAATGTCTTAGAACAGCTGAAAATGACAAAAACGCCAAAACTACTCAGCAAAACCCCAAACTCGCGTAAAAGCGAAACCGTTTTTCAGGCTGGAAGGTCACAAGAAAAAGAGACTCAGTTCAGTTGACTTTCTATGGAAAAAAATTAAATGTTCAGCAACAACAACAACAAAATGCTGTGCTGCAAAATGATAGTCAGAGATCACGCCCTCTTGTACTTCTCCCCGATAAAGGCTGAGTTCTATTTTTAAGGTTCGAGAATAAAGAAATTATAATTTTTTTTCCGGCAGATTATCATTCGCTGGAAAGAAGAGTTATCTGCTCCATCGAACGTTTCGATAGAAAACTGACGATATTTCGGCCTATTGTATTGCATGAAATTTGCAGTAACTGGTTCACAAGTTTGCGCCACTTCGCGGAAAAATTCAGAGAATTGTATGGAAAATTAAAAACACTACTGGACGCTTTCTGGCACAGCTACGTCCCTCAAATTGCTAGTGCAGTCCCTTCTCTAGTATCTTAACTCTGTGGAAAATAGATGGGGTTAATATTTTGTAATTTATAGGTCATAGGATCCATTCCCAGTAAGAGTGGGGGTTATATTTTTTTCTTCTTTTCAAAAGATCACCTCGCCACGTTCATATTTATTTTCAGTGTCGTGACTCTAGCGAGGCGCAGTGGCGTTTACCGTCTAAAAATTTCGATCAAGGTTTGACATATATCATTCGAAATTTCGTACAGTTCAAACATGAGGCTATTTTTCAGGGTTTTGAATTTTAAACAAATATGGACCAAGAAAAAAGAAGTGGTCACAAAGTGACGGAAATAACTGCTCACTTGATTGATGTACTGATCAGAACTAACACTATATTGACTTGTTTCATGTCTGATATTCCTACCTTTTCCTTGGAACTTGTTATGTATCACAGAGTTAAAACACTTTCTTCAAGTACTGCCGACTACAAATGGCGAAAATGATTCTAGAATTAATCTTTAAGGCCTCGTATAATTTATGCTTTTGCGTGCGACTGCCATCTTTTTGGCTAAAAGCATTCCAATACCTAAGCACTGTTACACCGACTACCAAAACACTTATGTCTGGCTTGTTTTTATTTTAGAATCTTCCCTGGGCCTATAGGGCATGTTTTAAGCCAGTTCGTACCTCAAAAAAAGGCGAAATGGTATGCCATTCATTTTCACTGTTTGATTGAATTACAATTTTATTTCACATTTTTCTCACAAGGGAACCTGGAGTTAATGGTCTACCTGAAACGGAGAGCACCTTGGTGAGGAGTTTTGGATTGAAACATTCTGCTATTAGGGCATTAGAGTCAGCAGTTATCCGATACCCCGCCTTGTAAATCAACTGATATACCAGTAGAATTTTAACCAAAGTAAATGAATCTCACTGGTAGCTTAAAAGTCTGCAGCGCAACTTGGGACAACCCTTATCTTTGTCGCATGAGAAAAAGTCGGAAAATTTCATGCAATTTTCATATATTTTTGTCGTAGAGCACTGAATTAATCGCGCACTTTTTGAAGAAAACTCACACGATAATTATGAAACATGCTTAGTAATCTTTTTCCCGTCCGATTTTTGTCTTTCGACAAAAATGGATGAAAATCGTGTGGTAAGGAGCCGCACACCTTACTGATAAAATCTATAAATGGGACTAAAATTAAATTGGCCTTTTGCCGTAAAGGTGTGCGCCGACTTTTAAGGAACAAATGCATTATGAAATAATTGGAAGACCCATGATTATATCGACCGCTAATGGCTTTCTAAACGTCTATTTCTAAGGGTGTTGTTTTCGAAAGCTTTCCAATGTCAATATTTTATTTTAAATAGCCAAGAGTACGTGTTTCTTGAGTGCCGTTGTAAAAATGATTTCAACTTTCTTTTTTTCCAGAAACAAAAAACAAACGAAGCCTAATCAGTGAGCGGTCTTGTGGACTTGTAGCTCTAGCTAAAACTGTGACCCCCAAATTTTGCCATTCCTTGCTCAAATATTTCGCCTGTTTGCTACACGGAGATATCTGCTTCTGCAGACAAGGTATTTTACAAAATGCAAAATACTTTTAGCTTTTAGCTACAGGTAATTAAATACACAGGCTGCTTAGTTATATTCGGTATCATAAAATTAACTTCCTGATGAGTTCTGCGCAAGACAGACGAAAAGCGTAGGAAAAAAAAGTTTCACAACCACGATTTCGAATTCAGTACTGCTTTCTAGCTTAGCTTCAAAATAATAATGTTTAAGCCGAAATAAGAAGTAAAAAGGATAAAAAGAAACTAAAAGAGAGTACCTCGATGATGAGTAGTGGACAGGAATATTTCGGTTATCAGACCATTTGGCTCAGCAGTTATCTGATATATCCCCTGGTTAATAAGCCGCCGCACACCTTTGCCACAATCTCGATTTTTATCCCATGAAAAAACAACGAAAAGAATAAATCACGTGCAATTTGTGAAATATATATTTTTCTTGTTTTTTCGTACAACATTTAATCCCACGTTTCTCAGATCCCCACTTACGACGAAAATTTCATGCGACAATTATCACACATGTTTCACAGTAATCTTCATGGAAATTTCTATATCGGTTCAGATCAGGATACAAATCTTCATTCCAAGTGGTCCCATGATTATAGCGTTGTTATGTTCTCCCTCGTATAAGATTATTTCAAAGCACGTCGTAAGCTATTCTGTACTAATAAACCGTGTTCTTGTAAGTCCAGGCGTAACAGAATAACTTGACAGAGGCATCAAAAGAAATTGGGCCGACTCTGTTCTTAAACAGATTAAGATCTGGTTTCGCCTTTTGTTCAATTAAAGAAACCTGATTAGCGGAGGATTATGCTTCGAGGAATTCTAGTAATATATATACTTCAACTATCGCATGGGAATAACTTCCACGTGATTATAAGGTCGGCCTTGTTCTCAAGTAACATCTCATGGAGATTGAAAATGCACGTGAAGTTGCTTGAGATGTGATATGTCCATCTGAGCAAATCTATGTCACGGTTCCCAGGATGGGCTATTTCTAGTTCTGATAGCGGGACAGATCTAAATAACTTGATAATAGGAGAGCGATTATCTTGGGAATAAGGCCTATATGGGGGATTAACTCTCTCCTGTTTTTTCTCGTAATGCAGAAGAAAATTGTTTTAGAGCCTTTTAGTCTTGAAGATATATTGTCAACACTTGCTCCTTGTAAGGCCCGGCTCAGAGGCCGTATTCTCATGAGCCGAATCGAATTCAATAAATTAACTCATGTGAAGTATGGCGTCTGAATCAATTCAGCCGGTCTAAATTAATTTGGGTCGGCCTAAATTCAAATTCGATTCGGCTCTTGTGAAGTACGGCGTATGAACCGGGCCTTATTGAACTTAATTAGTTAACGTTTCTTCAAAGGTATGTAACTTTCTAGGCTCGATTTCCGCCGCTCTCTCGCGTCCGGTCTTTGTTAAATCGAGCCTAACAACCTTCTCGCAAAGTAAATTAAACGTGCACAAGGAAACGCTTTTGAACTCGAGAACAAAGTTGTGGTAGTTAGTAGTGTGCGATTCTTCTAATATTTCGACTTGCTTTTTTAAAACGTTCTGTAACCATTTAGCAACACCCGCCACTGTCAATATTTGCCAGTACTCTCCATGCCTTATGTCACTCCAAACCTTGTTCCCAGGCTCTTCGCTGGATTATGATCGGGCAAGGTGGGTTTTGTAGGTTGCAGGTTGAAAAATTGACTTTTATGTTCGGAATAGCTCTCCAGTTAGCCTAAATTAGCTTAGGTTGGTTGCGGTTAGCCTTTGTACTGGGGTTTATGCGACTTCAACTCAAATAAACAAGTCGTTTCAACCTGCAACCTGCAAAATATACCTACCGATTATGATCTAGCTGTGCAAGACCTGGGTACGGTGCTCTCTCTTATATCCCTTTCCCATAGTTCCTTGCGCTTCTGGTTCTCTGACTCTTACACTTTCATATCGAGATTTAAAGGAAATTTAAGCTCTGCAGCGTGTTTCCGAAGCTGTTTTGAGTAGTTACTATCCCGTAATCAGGGGAATTTTTAACACGGTGTCGTAATTATGTAAATTTCTCTCATCAAACTGAAATAATTTTGTCTCAGTATATCTTTGTCATATATCTCTATAAGGATTTTAAAAGTATTGATCGGGTCATTACAGTGCACTGTGTTCACCGTATTTCCTGTTTTCGAAAAAAACAAAACATACATATATATGGTCCGAATCGCATCAAAGTGGGCGAGGGTTGGATTACGCAATTCCGCGGATCGGACGTGTGTTTAGCGAGCGTGGAGCGCGATTGTAGCGCGAGTTGAGCTCGTGAAGCACTCGCGCCAGTAACTCTGAATCTAATATTAGTTGATCGAAAGTGGCAACTAACAACAAATCAAGAAGTGATCAACTTTCGGCGCTACCAGCTGAACAAATCATAGGCTGCTAATTGGCAAACTTTGCCAGATAACGCACTAAGTTGTTTACAACTCAAAGTCACTTGTAAGTGAAGTCTTTGAGATGGTCGTTAATGCGTGCATGACGACGCAAGTCTTGACCATTATTTTTACCTGTTTTTCGGGTTTCCTCGGAAACAAAGTATTGTTACTGAGTAGCGTAATTTTGCAATACAAACTCCTTCGGTCCCACCTGACCGATATAACTGAGAAAACTTTCAACAAATAAACTCAATTTGCGCGTTCAAGGTTTGTTTCATTTTGAAATAATGAAATTTAGATTTTCAAGAGCAAAGTTTATCAGGGAGCAGATATTACCTTCTAGAAAGTTCAGTAGGGTGAGCACAAACTATGAAAGGACCTCGTGATTTGCATATTTAATCATTCTCATCGCGTGAAGATACCTGTTGTGACGCAAAATAATTTGACAAATCACGCGAAATGCCTCCAAAACAGATATCGCGCAAAAGGCCCCTCACGTGGTATCCATATTTAGCTGCATGTATAATCTTGGACAAGTCAGTGGAAAATTATCACATTCTGTCAGCAAATCTGCGGCTACGAAACTTAACTCGAGCGGTATTTCGAATATTGCCTTAGGACCCTTTGGAAAACCGTCATTGAACGTACATTGTTTACTTAAATTAAAGAGGCTTTTGATTGCCACTATGCCCAAAAGCCGCAGAAACAAATTGAAGTATCTGTTATCGTAAGTTCGGAATGCATGCATAATGTGAATTCTCTTTGTATCGAGACAGCGAAATATTGTAGCAGGATTATTCCATCAAAGATTAGAGGTTAAAACGGGCGGAAAGAAAAAACAAATAAGGACCCAAGGAATAAAAGAAAAACAGACAACTGGTACTGACTGACTAGGCAAATATTAAATGCAAGACAAAATAGAAAAACAGACAATGTTTATCAACACAAACGTTGGTACGAGACACACTCAAAATGTAAAATACCGGCGCGGCTTTAAACTCAAGGCGGTGGCTTTTCAAACAATCAGTTAGGACTACCGAACCTGCTAGTACAACAAAATAATTTACTGATAAAAAAGACTTGTTCAACTTAAACATATGTTATGAATATCAAAGCGATTTCCTTGCAAACGTATGGCAACTGTTATCGAAAGTCCAATCTTGACAGGAAATGAGCACAAAATATGCCGTTTAATTTTACAGAGCCTAGTTTTTTCTTTAACTGCGTTAACGAAAACACTGAATTCAAACTAGCTTATAATAACTGGTTGGGTCAATACAACTTATAATTTCCATTCTGCAAAAAATATCCTTACATCGTGTGAAGCTCAAACCAAAAAAACCGTAGTTGGCCATTTTGACAGCACAGGTGTAAATAAAATGTTTCTCACTCGGTTTGTAATAAAGATTAAAGACCGAACTAAATCAGCCCAGAAAAATCAAAAGCTCTCAGCTTGAAAACGAATTAATTGTTCGCAGGCACAAAAGATAAAACAATTCGCAGTTTGTCGGGTGAGTTTTAAGTCTTTCAACGATTGGATGCGAATAATGTATTTTTAAATGAGCTGAAAAGTTTGTTATGAAAGAAAATAGCGGGACATTTAATTCGGACTGCTGCTTACGAATAACATTGTCCATCGCTTTTTTAAATCCCCTTTTACAAATGAAATGCGAATGCAAACAACCGTCTATAATTTAGTGACTGCAGCTTGTTTTCCCACGTCTCCATTTGGAACGAGTGAGATCCCGCTGTGGGCAAATCTCTGGGATGCGTCCGTTAGGTCAACGTTTTCTTCTATTTCCTGCTGCTGGGAATTTTCTTGTTCGCTTTCTCGCCCGTTCCTGTCACGTCTTGCTTTGTAAAATTCTCTTGCACTCTCTCGCGGTAAATCGACCTCAAACGTCTCGTGAAACCGCGAGATGTCAACACTGAAGTGTCCATCGCCAATTGACGTGTCCTTATAGCTCATGATGTCGACAAATAAATGACCCCAGTGAATTTCTTCACCCACGTACGAAGTTCGCGCTTGCATAGTCATTCCCGTAGGCTCAACGATCCCTTCTAGCAGCACAACTATTTCAAAGTCGGCGAAGAGCAGATCGTCGGCCGAATAATCGAAGAACGGGCTGTCCTCGTTGATTTCGTGTAGGAGGACAACAGGCGCGAACAGAAATACTTTCTCGTCATCGTCGTTGTCATTGTCATAAGCAACTGTGAGAGGATGTCTAAAGCAACCGATTTCCTCTCCTTCTAATGTTTTGTGCCGGCGTATGAAATAAACGCGAATGTGTGACTCAATCAGCTGTTTTTTCCTCAAGTCCGCAAGACGAAACATGAGGAAGAGTTTGCCATCGCGAGGACCGATGACCGCATGGCGAGAGAATAGTATGGTAGTTCTGCGTCTGTGAGGCCGCGAAAGTTTGGCAAATATAAGCCCCAGCATTGTAGAAGAGATTAATAAACCAATGATACATTGTATTAGCAGGCAAATGACTCCTTCCGGACAATCTGGTGTTATTTGTCTACCCCCATAGCCAATGGTAGTTTGTGTCTCTAACGAAAACAAGAACGCCGAAGTCCACGAGTTAACTTTTTCAATACATGTTATGTTGTTGTATGTAAGGCGATAACTGTATATTCCCCACCAGATCGATCCAAACACTAACCAGCTCACGATAAAAGCCAGCGAGAAAATTAGAATAACATATCGCCAGCGAGCTTCGATTAAAGTTGTGAACTGGTCAGAGAGGTAATACAGCTGTCCGCGGTCCGGCACGTTTACATAGTTAAGATGAACTCGTCCCTTCTTGTCCACTAATCTTCGTCGTTTCATCTTTCTTGAAATTGCCCTTCCATTCCGATGCGTGGGACCTTTCTCTTCTCTTATTCTTGGGCCAGTAACATCTAACTCAAGTTCCATAACAGCTCGTTTTACTCTAGTCAGAACTCGACGGTAGTTTATAGAACTCGAAATTGGTGTATGATCTTCCACCTTGACTCTAGTTAACAACGCAGAAATGATAAGAAAAGAATTGCCTCCGGTATTCACTCGGCTTTATCTTGCCTGTTCCGTACCGATACAAATACGAAGTGGCTAGATCTAATCTGGCGAAACGTGAAGAACCGTAAATCAAAATGTGCAGTGCGTGTGTAGAAACTCGTGTATAAATATGAAAGAGTTTTAACAGCGCCGCTACGCTTGATTGGTCATTTCGTTACCTGCCACAAAATGTACATTCAAAGCGATGATTGGTCCGCCAAGAGGTCAGTTCACGCACGACTTCCGAAATGACAATAGACTTTTAATAGACCAGCATCTGCATGAAAAAGCTGGCATCAACACTGTTTATTTACATCTTTTTCTGCCAAAAGGCGTCAATATCTAGGCTAAAAGACACGACATCCTGGCGTTAAGTAATTTCCCGGCAGGGCGTTTTAACAAAGCAGGTCATTTCGGCTAATGCTCATCAACTGTATTTCTGGAAGCCCAGAAATAGCCAGAACATAACCCTTGTGGAATAACGAATTAATGAATTTGTTGTAAGGTAATTTTTGTTTAATTGGTGCGAAGATATACTAGTAACTGATCTTTCAGCCCTCTTATTGTTATTTAGTTGTTTTTGAGAACGTAGGTGAGAGTCCGCGAAATGCCGCGCTTATCTTTGCCTGTCACGCGCGTTTCTCGCGAGTTTCTCGCGCTTCACGTTTTATCATTCACGCAGACCACGCGTCCTTTGGCGTTCAGTGTTGTAAATCTCTTCATGTTTCAGAGTTAAAGACGGTCGAAATTAGTTGCGCGATTTGGATGAGGTAGCGTTCCACTCACTTTCAGGAAAACAGGGATTTCGTATTAAAGATACACATATCACGATTAATTTGGCAGGACAAATTTTTTCTTTTTAATCAGCAAGGGAACGATATCACTCCATTTCCCTCACAAAACAAACTCATAACTCATCGTTCATTCTACCACACAGTTATTTAAAACTTCCACCGGCTACTAAAGAAAATCCAATTAGTTCGAAGTTGTATGTCATTTCATCGGACTTTGCACCTTGACTTCCAACATTGGACCCTTACCAATATCTCATTATTTAGACCACCAACTGCCGTTATTCAAAATCAAATATTAAAGAGAGGGGGGCCTTGAATGAGATAAAATGAACGGCTGGGAGTTTGCTATTTTTACACTGGGAGAATGGGCTTTTATAATTGGAATCACAAACATAAAATGGGATTGGAAAACACCTCTGGTTTATATATATTTCATGCTCAATGGCATTTCTCAAGGAAACTAACACACTTCTCCTGCCCCGTGTCGGTGATATGCTTAGACAGCTGTGAACCTGTATTTGAGCATGCGCAAATCAAAAGAAGTTACGTAAGAGGACAATCTGTCCCGCAATTTAGAAAAAATTGGATGAAAAAAGTTCCCAAGACGGTTAAAATTGGATGAGGCCGTACGCCTAGTCCAATTTGACTGTCAGAGGGATTTTTTAAAATCCAGTTAATTCCAAATTGGATAAGCATCAGCTGAAGCAGGTTGTCCTCTCACATATGTTGCGTACTGGACTGTCAAAATTACTTGAAAATCTCGACACTATCCAAATTAAGGAGTAATTTGGACACTTTGGAGAATGATTCTGCATATACATATTAATTTTTTAAATGTAATTAGACTGAAAAGGGATTTTTTTTTCTGAAACGGGATTTATTCCGCGCCTTTCAGGACCCACTTACAACACAACATCCAACTTTAATCACATTCAGACATAATCGTGCAGTGCCAAAGAAACAAAACGCTGAGCTTGTGAAACAACATGCCGACTAAGTGGTTATCTGCGTCCAGTACCACAATCGCCAATCATTGGTAATCGGAGTGACATCTATATGGAAAAGGCCGATGACTAAACAAGGATCGAAGGACTAGAAAATCTGTGGAACCTATATTTTCCCTTTATTCCCCACCATGCAGGATGCAATATTACCAGAAATACGCTATTGTATCATGGCATTTTGTCAGTGTTCCCTGCCTAATTCCCTTTCCCGCTAGGTTAGATTATCGGCCACTGTTCGGGAAAACGAGCCCGCCCTCTTCCCCTCGATTCTCGGGAGCACCTTCGGGAACTGAACCCGAGGGCGGCAATCGAACTAACTTGCCGCCAGCTCCACTGTGGTATGGAGGGTATACAGTGATATTATTGAGTTATTCAGTGCTGTAATACTCTCACGGGTTGGAATAAGAAAACTCCGAGCTCCGATCCGTGATGGGTAGGACGGCAAACAGTCTCTTTTTTCTTTTATAAACAGCCCTTGTGAGTCGCTGTGTAAATTTATTTTCTCGCTCAAGGACCTCGAAGGACTGCTCGCTCTTTTATACCGTATAATTGTCTCTCATTAGCCTAAGCTGGATATATTCTAAAAGAAAGGTCTGATTTTTACAAGTGTACAGTCAGGTTTTTCGAATTTGGATCAAACCTCCGAAAGTTGCTTGTCTTGTCATCAAAGTCGCCTGAAATGTCTTGGTCAATGAGTTAACTTGAGAAGCAGGCTTTTCCTTCTCCCCTCCCCTCAGAAAGGGATTGATACACACGCTAACAAACTGTTACAGCAGTTTGAAATAAGTTAAGTTAATCAGAATACTCTGCAACAGATAAAAATACCTTTTTGTCAATTCCTTTAAAGAACATGCTTTGTTTTTATTTCGTGCTACTTTTTGCACTACATGGTTTGAATATTTACAATTATATTGTACATTAACTACAACGATTAAGCCAATTCGCACGACGACGATTCGATGTAACGTCGATGTCAGTTCACAAAAACATGAATTTTTATCTTACTCGCGGTTATTTTTAACCATTCTGTTTGCTTTTTTCTAAGTTTTGTATCTCGCTCTTTCATAATTACAGCTATGTGCAAAGTCACAATACAATCCTAAAAAACAATGGAATTTGATTTGTTTTGCACTGCCTCGATGTCAGTTCTCCAAAAAACTCAGGGCACTATCCATTCGATGTAAAATTCTGGTTTCAATTTCTGCAAATTGCCAGTGACGAGTATAACATTTTCGGAAACTTTTGGAAAAGGGGACAACCTCGCGAGGTATAGTCAAATTTACGGAAATGTCTTACCGAAATTTTCCGTTCCATTGGTTTTCCTCCAAGAATGTTCCGGAATTTTCGTTGGAATAGTAGGCTTTTCGGAAACTCAACAATTTTCGGACTTTCTGAACACTTTTCTGGGAAATTTCCGTACCAAATTTCCCCATTTCGGAATTCTTGGAATTTTTGTTGAATGGAAAGCGCCTCAGTATATGAACAAGATGTACCAAGATGAATGAACAGCGCATGTGTACAAACGCCATTTTACTGCTGAAGTAGCTTCCATTGCAAACCAAGCCCGGATCTCACTTGCGACGCAAGTATAAGCATAAACATAAGAAGCTTACGCGTTATTGCGGACGGATGCGACATAAGTATAATCATTCATTCATCCCTCTGCTTCTGTTGATACATATGTCGGTGTTATGTTCAGTGAGGCAATGGTTGACATAAGCATAAAGTGCTCGCTGATTGACTGAAAGTCTTTCGCTTATGCTTATGCCAACCACGTCCCCGCTGTACATAACAGAGACAGAGGCATAAACATAAGAAAAGCGCAAGGTTTTGATATTCTTATGCTCATGCTTATGTCCGGCTGTCCCCACTTTTATGCTCATGCTTGAAAAATCGTCGTCTTAATTTGCCTATGCCTTCGTAGCATCTCACTATCTTTTCTTCTTTCCTCCACTTTTCTTGCCCTTTTTGCCTTTCTTTCCTTTTTTCTTTTTATTCTTCAGCGCCTTTCTCGCCTTGTGCGCGCGCCATAGCGACTGGATGAGTCTGGCGGCGCGTATTTTCAGATTCAATTCTTTTTCCGCAGCTTCAGCTTTTTCTTTAGCAATTCTTCTCGCCTCCACGATTTCTAGATATTCCTTTTCTAGCGTCTTGAAACGCTCCTCCAGTTCGTTAAGCTGTCTCTTTTCTTCCGTGTAAATTGCATCTAAAGCATCAAACTCGTCCTGGAAAGAAAAAGTTCATTAAAAGGATTTCAGGATTCAAGTCTGCAAAACTCTATTTTCTCTCCTCGAAAAGGAAAAAGCAGAAATAATTCAATAATTCACAGTTTAATAATAGATAATTAAGTAGCAGAATGAGGTGAGTTATTGGAAATGAAGAGTTAAAATAGCAAGAATAATACAAAACTAATATTAAAATCTACTAATTAATTTTACCAAAGGGTCTTGATAGCACAAGTGTTGTAAATATTTTTAAAAACACAACAACGCTTTTCAGTTTTCGGAACTCGTTTCGATGTTTCAAACATCATCATCAGCCATAATGAATATATAAGGTTTACAGAAAGATCCTTATTATATATGTAACAGCCTATACAATGAGCCTTTATAAATTTAAATTAACGTAAAATGAAAACTTATTTAAACTAACCAATAAAAATTTTGAAAAGAACAATAGTGAAAAACCACTAAGCTGAAATAGATACATTTAAAAGTATAACGATAAATTGACATGCTCAACTTGTTTGTTGAGTTCTGGATTTAACCGTTCAATATGAAAACTCTTCTTGATTTTAAGTTGCGAGAAAGTCTCAGCAAAATCAATAATTTTAAAACTGGAGGCATCACAATTGTCTCGACAATGCTTAGAACAATATTATTGAGATGTTTAAAAACATGGGAATTTTTGTCCCGAAAAAGATGTTCATTAACACGTGTGTGAAAATGCCTATTGGTTTCACCAATATAACGAGCTCCACAGCTCGCACACGTAAACTGGTGCACAACACGTGATTTAAGAGACTCGGGAATAAAATCTTTAGGACTAAACATACTGCTCAGTTTGAAAGGAGAGAATATAACTTTTACATTTAAATCTTTGCAATACTTATTAATATTAGATGAAATTTTCTTCCCTGTGTAGGTAGAATAAAAACCAATATATGGTAGTTTATAAAAATGGCATTTGGATATGTCAGATGTTGCAGCATCTACATTCTGTTCTGTGGTTTTGATCTTTTTGAGATAACCCTTAACCGACTTGTCAATTAGCCAACTTGGAAACAAATTACGTTTCAAAATAACAGAAAGGTTTTTGATGTCATTTTGAAAGCCCTGAGTAGTGTTGTTAATTTCGTAGGCTGTGTCTATGAGAGTTTTAATTAAACCTAATTTGTACTTAAAGGGAGTAAAGCTAAAAAAATTAGTTAGTAAATCAGTGTAAGTCTTCTTCCGAAAAACAGAAGTGACACAAGAACATTGATCGTCACTAGTGCTCTGCTTAGATAACAATACATCTAAAAATGGCAATTGACCTTTTTCCTTTGTTTCCATTGTGAACTTGATGTTAGGATGGCACATGTTGAGGTATTCAAAAAACATATTGGCATGTTCACTGTTTCTAAAACAGCAAATAATATTGTCTACATATCTGTGATGGTATAGTACTCTAGGACCAGTGTAAGTATCTAACCAAAGTTTTTCATAACAACCCATAAAGAAATTGGCTAATACAGGGGCTAGAGGTGAACCCATAGCTACTCCATCTACTTGATCATAAAAGCAACCGTCGAATAAAAAAATGGGTGTGACTTGTGGCAAATTTGAAAACATGTTCCGAAAACTGAAAAGTGTTGTTGTGTTTTTAAAAATATTTACTAATTAATTGTAACTAAACTAATAAAGAGCATGCTTTTAGAAATAGAAAGTAAAAAATTGCATCATACCTGTCTTTCTCCCATATCAGTATCAAACTTTTGAATCCAGTTCTCTACCTCTGTTTCAATCTTGTATTTTCGCTAAACAAAAAAAACTAATTGTGTTCAACAATCTTTCATAAAATGCTACAAAAACTTACGACACTGGACTGAGGTATTAGATAAAGAACCCTGTCTCTAATAAGCGCCCCCCCTCTGAAAAGCACCTCACATGAACTTCGAAAACAAAATGATCCTCCCGAGCACTAAATCAAATCATTATGGCACACAACACAACAAAAACGGGATAAAACACTGGTAGTAGTACAGTGTGACTTTAGGGGTCACTTCGCTTTACACAAGACTTGTCCTTAACTTTTTTATTGTTGGTTGGTACTAAATGTGTGAATGGTTTAAAATGATATACAGCCATACATCCCTCTGTATGCATTACTGGCCTACTAATCTAGGCAGTAACATTTGTGTAGCAGAATCCTGTCTTTTGTTTTGACTATTTAAAAATAAGTTCACAGGATTTAGAAAAGTTGCCAAAGAAATGTGTGCAGATGTGATAACTACTTATTGGCAGTACCTTTCGCAAAGCCAGTTCACTCTCTCTATGAGCTAGTGTGTCTGACTCTAGTTTCTTCTTCAGCTCTATAATTTCCTGCTGTAGTTTGCTTTTCTTGCTGTCAGAAGTTTTCATTTCTGATGCATCTTGTTTGGCTGCCTCAGTTATGATCCTGCGACTTTGCTCCTCTGCAGTCTTCTCAACATTGTAGATGTCATTTTTCAGTCTTCGAATGATGTCATTCCTCTTGGAAATCTGTTAATTTATGTGAAGTGCAAAATTCAACAAATTAGCTACAGATACATATGTACGAGATACTGTGCCTTATGATTTAAACTATGATTTCCAAGTGATGGGGGAGAGGTAAGATGAACAGGAGGAGTTGCTCCCTAATTTGCAAAAGTCTCAGTTCCTAAACCCTTCTTTAATTTAGTGGCTCCCGTCTCACTTTGCTTGGCCTAAATGTATCACAAACTATTATGCAAAGTTCTACAAATATTATGTACATTTAATTTCCTGTTTCTCATAGTTCTAACTTGATTCCAGCAAAACAGTCTTTATTAAACAAAAAAGAAAAAAATCAGTCAGATGATTACACACAGCAGCGAGCAATAATTTTGATTTGAGCATCAGAAATTCTGCCAAATATTTTTACTTTTTGCTCTTGCCCTAGTTGCACAGTGAATGTTCTTGCATTGTAAGGGTCTCTTCATATGAACCCTGTCACCAGACTGGCTGGGTTACTGGGACGAATGTTGTTGCCTGTTCATATGGGAAATTTTAGCCTGGTGTAGTGGGATGAAATTCAAGAAACAAAACCGAACTGGTGGGACGTAAACTTGTATCATTCATGATTATCGTAGCTTTGTGGACCCTTGTAACTTACCTAATAAAGGTAATTCCATTTTGGCTGCTATGTTGCAAAAGCAAAGCTATTTTTTCAAAAACATTTCATCCTGCCACCCTGGCTGGAGTGTTCATATGGGAAAATTTTCATCTCAGTAAACAGAGATCTTGGTCCAAAAACCAAGATCTCAGGAAAATCTACTTGTCCAGATGACTGGACGACACTTTTTTCCAGTCCTGTACACTGATACACTCTGATTCCACGTCAGAGGTATTTACTGAGTTGTAGCTAAGAAAATGCTACGCTCAATTTTTTGAAGCTTCCCTATGGGTTGTATTTGGTAGGTATTCCAATATTGTATTGTTCAGTATTGCTGTGGTTTCAGCACTGGTTTCCATGTGCAATTCATGGGAGAAGGATTATTGCTCTGCTTCCTATCCTGAGAAGCTACAGAACGGTTTAACTGCCTATAGCTTGTACTTGGAGGACAATTAGAGGGTGAGAGGGTGGAGGTAAGGGGGGGGGGGGGGTGTTTTCAAAACATCGAGAACGTGTTTTTTGAATTTAAAAGATGTAGAGTACTTTTTAACGGTACCTCATTTTCTTTGTCATCGATAGCTCTCTTCAGTTCCTCTTGAAGTTTTCGTCCAGTTTCACTGGATTTCATCTCCCTCGCAACAATCTGCTTCAAATACTGTCTCCTCTCTTTCTCCTCGCTTGGTGTTGTTAGCAACTTCTCAAACAGAATCGCTCTCAAGGTAACCAGTTCGTCGATCATTCCATTCACTTCGGCCGACCGTTCGTTCCTAAGGTCTTTGAGTGCATTCATGGCTGCTGGATTAGAAGCAAACAAACGCAAGATATTTTTGACAGAATGCTTCATGTGTGTGCTGAGGCCATACACTACTTTGAGGTCTACAGCCTGATCGTCGCTCGCTTGGAGTGGGCTTAAACGACCTGGTTTTTGGCTTAAGGAACGCTTCCTTGAAGCAGAACTTGCCCTGCTTTCCTGCAGAACAACAGGTTCTTTGACGACTCCGTCTTGGTTTTCTGACACAGCTTGGGAAGCTTCACTAGAACGACGTGATGAAACATTCGATACTGTGGGGGAAGCGGACTGAGTGCGCCTTTGCTCGAGTGAGAATTTCGAAACGGCTTTCTGATAAGAGGCTTGTACACGATCATGCTCTTCCAAAACCTGAACCAGATCGGATCCAAGAATCACCGAGAAACGGTTCAAGTTCTCGATAATGTGAGGCAACAGTGAAACTAATTCCAATCTCTTGATCGAATCATCAACGACAGCTATAACTCGTTGTGCCTCGACCGATGTGAGCTTTTTTCTGACCGGATCTAAGACTTTAAGCGGATCCAGTGTGTCTTTAACCTTATCTTTCAACTTTTCCTTCGCTTTGGGAAGTAGTTGTTCAAAGCTCGAGGCCACAGAACCCGTTGTATCTGCCCTCACCACAGCTACGGCCGCCATCTTAGTGTTCCAATTCTAAATGCGTTTCGATCGAATTGCAGTCACCAAGGTAACCAACATTCCTCACGTGACATATAAACTCAAAATGGGAATTTTCGTCTATAGTTCTTTTTCACCTCATTTCATGTAACCAGTAGCCTGATGCAACACGTAACACAATCTTTCTCAGTAGGAGTGTGAAACACTTTTCTGTGAGATTGTTAGGAACAGTTTTCCTGAGAATCGGGTGCAAAGGGCCATCACAAGAAATATTGTGACTACTGCATTACAGTCCATTTCGAATGTTATTAAATTTAGCAGATAATTCCCTTTCGAGAGCAAGAGGCCTTAGCATGCAATCCATTGATTTCTTGAACACACCACATCTGAAGAGATTACTTTGAAAACTTAAAAAAAATGTTTCAGAAATTAATTTTCTTTCTCGGAACAAACCCAACGCGGTACGCGCGAGACACGCGCGTTAAGGGTGAGACACGCGAGCTACGTGAGAGATGCACGGAGGCGAGGAACGAGTTGTACGTGACACAACGCGAAGATCAAGTAAATTGCAGTTGACATAGGTATCTGATATTGTCAAAAAGAAAAAAAAAACTATGAGATGCTATTTAAAAGGCTAAAACGTTACGAATTAAAAGAAAAACCGTCCGCTACTTGTATATTTTAGTGGACGGTCTTTTGCCCTGAAGAAAAGTTCGATTTTTCTTTCAAATAAATGAAATAGCATCTTGAATCTTACGCGAATATTATGGACAAAAAAAACCCCTTTAGCTGCAGAGAGGGCGACAAGACATTGTCTGTCATGTTTCATGGCTGAAACAAAGCACGGGAAGCTTAAAATGTTTAACTTCCTCAGTTGCTTCAAAAAGCAGGAAGTATAAACCGACCAAAAGAAAAGCAGTGATAACAGTTGCACAATGAAGGATGCAAAATGAGGATTTCAACACCCTTCCGCATATTTTGCCCTGAAACTGTTGCCCGTAATATTGCCGCTTTGTTGTATGTTTTCTTTCATTATTATCATTGTTTGTAACATTAGGTAACTCGAAGAATTTAGCAGAAATGTTACTCTGTAAATTTGGGAGGAAATAAAGTTTATTTGTGTATTTACAGTGGAGAAGAAGGCACATCGTACAGCAAACGGTCGTAACGTTTAGAGTTTGGGGCAAAGTGGCCTGATTGATGCATTAATATTTATAAAATGTTTCCTCGTTTGCCATAACCATGAAAGGAATGTGTTTTGACAGCACGTCTGCATTGAAGGCAAATAATTTCTTAACCTACACTTTCCGCTTCTTAACGTAGTAAGAAGATTAAATGATGGACTTGGGTCAAGGAGTTATTTTTAGTTCATTGAACGATAAAACTTCAGAGACACGACAGAAAGGAGGAGAAAGGATGCAATACTAACATTGATGAGCTGTTATTTTCAGTTTCAAATGAAAACTGCTTTGCTCCGTCGGTGCAATACAAAACACTAAACTTGTCTTCAACTTGGTAAATAACGAGAGCTGTCTGACGACTCTCACGTGTAGCTAATAAAAATCTGACATTCGTCATTCAGAAATCCATCGCAATCTTGTTCGCTCGTCTCTCATTTATTGTCACGTTTCCTTTTATCTGAGTAACTTATTAAATCGGGAGTTTTTTCCGATTTGAACGTGACGTTTAACTCCTCGCATAACTTAATATATCATCAAACAGCTCTTTTTAACCGCCATTTTAAATATTCCAGGCATTAGCCCATGGCCGGAATGCTTTGCCTATATTATCTACGCTCCATAATGAAAAATCACTAAAATTTTCCATCTTATCTAACCGTCTGCATTCCTCTTTGAATTCCTGCCCGGGGAATTTCTCTTGTATCGTTCAAGCAAATGTGTCCATTGTTTAGCGTTTTAATATGAGTCTAAGGCAGTTTATATGAAATGGAATCACGTAAAATAAAACAGTCTAAATTATAGCGTCTAGAATTCATTGTTCTACGAGTACAAGTGTATTTATACGTAAATTGGCTACATAATGGTACACTCTTTCCACCATTTATGCACGACGTTTGTAGTTCATTTAACTTAAAAACTATCCACTTTCTTCCTTTTTAGTAGCCTGTCCCTTTTGTTTCTCCTTCTCTAAGAATCTCTTGAACGATTCATGCTCTTTCATTTCCTCCTCGTCCCAGTCTTCATCTCTTTCCTCCTCATCGTCACTGTCTAAATCCGCACCAAACGAGATGTGGAAGGGAGTTGCATGCACGGACTCAAAGGTCTGGGCACCACTTTGAGCCGTTTCCATGGCAACAGGCTTTCCTTGACCCAGATCTTTCTTCAACTTCTTCAGCTGATCATCTTTTTCTTTTTTCGCTTTTTCTTCTTTGTCTTTCTTCAGTCTTTCGTATTCTACAGGAAAGAGTAACAGAAGCTCTATCAGAAAATCAGGCATGCCAATGGGTCTTGTTCAGATAATGATTCTATTAACTCTGAGCTCTGCCTTGTTACCAATGAAACCATCCAGGTGTCAAAGTACACGGCCCTTAATTACTTTAATTTCAAATTTAACACCAAAACGATTGAAGGTAGAAAGCAGCCACACCTGTTTGCAATTTGATTGACCTGACTTTGAACCGTGTAAGCGCATCTACCGACAAAGGTGCATGTACAGTTAAATTTGTGTTCAAGCCGTGTACCTTATTAGGCCAGCACTCATCTCCAATTTCCAATGCATGATGCAAAATGGACAAAAATATTTCTTGGATACTCGTGTATAGCATCACAAATTAGTTTACCTGGTTTGTATTGGGTCTCAAATTCGACAACAGCATCATCAACTGCCTTTAAGAGCTCGTCAAAGCCAGCCCCCGTCATAGATGACACACCCACTGTTCGCAGATTCTGGTAGAACTCATCAAGAACCAGACTCATTGACCTTGTCAAACTGGACATGTAAGTTGTGTCTTGAGACAATGCCTCCTCAAAAACTTCAAAATCCTGCATCCACTCAACAGCAAAGTTATGATCAACTATATCAGTCTGAAAATATGACAGAACATTTATTTGTTTATAGATCAAAAATTATTGTGCATTGGTAAAGAATGAATGAATGAAAGAATGAATGAAAGACTTTATTAAAGTGTCAATAGTATTTAGCTTAAAAAAACTAATAGGGGACACTATACACAATATTGCACTGCTAATTCCTGGTTTTCATCTGCTCTGAAGACATTCACCCAGGGACTGCTAGCAAGAATAATAGATGAGCAACAAACCTTGCAAACTGTCAGCTGATAGAACCATGTTATCACATAGCTTCAAAGGCATGCAATGTGCACAACACAATATTTAGCTACTGCATGTTAAAAGTGTATTTGTGAACCTAAGCAATATAATTATGAGCTTATTGACAGAGCAGGATAGCTGAACAGGAAAGTATTTTGCTCAAGATTATGGTTTACAGAAAGAGCCCATCCAGGTCCATGCAAAATGACCAAGTGCCAAATATTTTCATATCTGGCCCAACCTAACCTGGTCAATAAGTACTTTATCATACTGCCCCGGGGGGGGGGGGGGGGGGGGGCACAGCCATATATGGGCTATATAGGTATGTGCCACTGTGAAGGGTATGGTTTTCAAGCAGTTTACTCTAGGATAGGGTATATAAATCAGAGCGTTTGGGTCTAGAATGGGTATCATTTTTCACAAAACTGACTGGTTGGCTGAAGATTTTATCTGGACTAAGGAAACCAGGAATTGTCACTCAAAAATATAAAAAAATCAAATCGGCAAGTTTAAATGTTTGCAAATCAGCCTCAACAGTGTCGATAGATGGGGGGATTTCGGGAGTTTACTCTAGTATAGGGTAGCAAAATTCAGCTGAACTAGCTCTGGTATAGGCTAAGGGTTCCAGGGTCCCAGCGGGACATCCCCACCCAGAAATTCCCAAAGTACCCCCCCCCCCCCCGGGCATACTACCTCAATGAAGCTGGATTTCCTTGAAAAGTTGTGAAATTGCCTGCTGTTTTTTTTTTTTGTACTACTTCATCTGGCAGAGCAGTGGTATGATAACTTTTAATAGAATTGATGTTATAAGGCATAAGGATTGCATCCAATGGGGATTACCTTGTTCAGAACAACTATAAAAGGTAACTTGGTCTTGTAGAGAATACTGCATGCATACAGCATGTTTGACATGAATGTGACAGGACTTGTGCTCCTGGCTGTGTCAATTATGTACACTATGACTGTTGCAAAGGAAGATGCCAGTGCTTCAGTTATTATGGCTCCTGATGCAGACCATGTGAACACCTCTATCTGACCTGGTGTGTCAAAAATAGCAAACCTGAAATAGAGTAAGCACATTTATAATGTTTGTTGTACATTTGTATACTGTCTACTCTGGCAACAAGTCAGACTGTTGTCCCCTAAACAACAATGCTACAGCAACTTAAATTGGTAAAAAAAGTAAGACCAAGCTACTGTTTTTCTGTATGCATGTGTCAGACTGCCGGTAAATGGCCCATCAGACCAGAGCTAATATCTCCAGTTAAATTCTGTAGCATGAAGTGACTAGTAGTATTTCTTCTCCCTCCTTAGTGGATGGAATGTTAGTACATCAAAAGGTTACCCCCAGCATTAAATTTGCCAGTACACATTTATACACCTGGGTGGAGTGAGAGTATAAAAACACAACACAATGTCCCTGGCCAAGCTCAAACCCAGACCACTCGATTTGAAGTTAAGAACACTAATCATAAGGCCACTGCGCCTCCCACAAGAGTAATGCAGAGAACATACTCTGAATATTAACATACAATGATGTTTAGGTACTAACTTGAAATCAGATGAACGTTTCTTGTCCAAGAAGCTCATGACCTGATCAAATCGTGTTGCAAACAGATTCAGAGATGTTACAATTCCCCCATTCGGACCCAGTTTGTACTGTTTCATGACTTCCTTATAATTGACAGAATCTCTGATGTCAATGTTTACAGGATATGGCACCTCCTTAACAGCTGGATCAAGGTTTACCACATAAGGTGTCTCTTTCCTGGCATACAAGTGTGCTGTGAGTCTCTGAAAAGAGGTCATTTGAAATGAAAGGTTTTACTCATGTTTGAACAAGACATTTTGCATAACATTATCATTAACATGGTTACAAGGTTGCAACATCAACCCGGTGAAAAAGTTTAGTTATTTCAAGATAAAACAAGGTCTGCATACGGGCCAAGTGGCCCATCAGTCTGGCGCTTATTTCTGGTTTCGGTAGCATGATTTCATATCAATCAATAAAGACACACATTTGGGCTGAAATATTGTTTTTTAAAAAGAAAATCACACCCTGGGAGGAAGGGACAGGATGCAAAATTACAACGTCGCTGGTCTAGTGAGGCAGAGCAGGAGGTAAGGAAACCCGAGACTCGAAGGCCTGCTGTAATCGATCGAGTAATAAATAACCTCTTTGATCCTAAATCAAAACAATACCTTGAAGCGACTAGGAGTATTTCTCCTGCCTCCTGGATGGGATGCTACTCCACTACAGTATTGTAAACACACTGATCATCACTCAAACTAATGACTAGTTTATTGGCAAAAGGACGAGTGTTTCTCCAGGATTATTTCTCACCGAGACGGGAAAAATCGACTAAGAAAAACTAAGCAATTAACTTAAATGTCTAATCGTTCTCAATTCTGGTGTGATAAGCGTAACTCATTTACAGATTATTTTTAGGATCTGGAGAAGCGTCTGTCTTCAAGGCCCCCGTGCAAGGTGATCAAACGTGTCTTCAGCATGCAGCACGCACGTGCGATAAACTCGGTTTGACAAGAGATTCAAAATGTACCTGTACAAACGTAGTCTTTCCAGATCCAGCCATACCGAGGCACAAAATACAAGTGGGCTTTTCCTTTTGGGATTCTGAGCTAGCAACGTCATCGCCTTTATCATCCGACGTCGATGGACCAGCAAAAGAACTGCTCTCCCCTCCACTTGCTTCCGCCATCTTGGAGTTACGTGACTATCTTACACGACACATATGCTTCTACCAGGGCTTCTACCAATAATCAGATGTGCATCGCGGGCTCGACTCTTTACCAATACCTCTCGATTCTAGATATCTCTCCTTTCGTTCTTCTCGACTCCTTGGGTTGACGCCTTGCAGATTTGGTACTTTTTCATAACTGAACTTCATATTTTCCTATTTGTATGGATCAATACGATTTATGTTGAAGTCATATTTTAAGAAGATATGTGGATTACTCTCCGGCGGTCCGTAGTCCATCGGAAAGCTATCAAATGTTCTGTGCAAGCTGGCCATAGAAGCTGGTCTTATCTCAGATGGTTCTCGGTTTCTTGTGGTGCAAATCAAACAGAGAAGCCGCATGTAGGAATTGTGGGCAGCGGCCCTGCAGGGTTTTACACCGCACAACAAATTTTAAAGGTGTGTATTTAAATTACAGAGAGAAATTGTTCCCTCCTCTCACCCCCTCCCCCACCCCGCAAACGGAGGCTTCAAATGACGAATATATTTCTTCAGTGGAGTGGGGGCAGGGGGAGAGGTCTAGGGGTAAGGGTGCATAAACGTTACGGGGGGGCTACAGAAGAGAGGGTGGGAAGTGGATTTCCAAATTGGATTTCCTAAGGGTGACAAGAACTGATAGAAATAAGGGAAATTATTATGGGACATTGCCCTATTGTATTTTGCAACAGGAAAGCACCAAAGGGGCTGCAACCACTACAGAAAGGGTGGAATTGGGAGAAAAAGTTACAAAGGTGTTAAATTTAGATGTCTGCTCCCCGTCCCTTTCTCTCTCTGGAGCCGTATATTTCCAAAAGAAGTGAAATCCACGCACATCTTTTATAATGCAAAGAAAGAAAGTGAATCTTGTTCTTTACATTAATTTGCAGTCCCATGATGAAGCTCTTGTTGATGTTTATGAACGTCTTCCAGTTCCATTTGGCTTGGCAAGATTTGGAATTGCCCCTGATCATCCAGAAACTAAAGTAAGACAGCCAAGTGTTAATAGACCTGGAAAAGTTCAAATAATTAATTAAAACTTCAAGCATTGATTTAAATTTACCCTTGGCTTTGGCAACTATTTATAGCACTTCAAAATAATTCAGCAAAATTGCTGCAGTAAAGATATTGTACCAGATGTTATAAAAGTCAAAATTTATTATTCCTGCATTTTGAGTGGTACTTACCTATAATCCATTGGAGGACAAACAGGTAAATTCCATGTTGCCATGTATCTATTTAGAAAGAGATCATGCACGGAAGACATCAAGATGTGGTAACAACATCAGTGACACAATCAACTAAAGGCGTGTGTGCCACTTTTTTGTTCGTATCACATTCTCATATCATCTGTGATCTATTACTGAACAGACACACTGCAAGTACGTAGAATCTGTTTTCACCAGGATAATTAGACCAATCTGGTGGGTGTAAAGAAAAATCCATGTGTTTCATTTAGTTTCACTCCATTTTCCTGGTCTCCCAGATTTAATTTTTTTTTCACGTTGGCATCTCTAGACTCTGGGATGAAAAGTCAAACTAACAGAACAAGTAAAATATTCAGTCATTCTAACAGTTATTTGAAATCTATTGGGAAAAATGATTTTTTAATTGAGAAATCTGTTTTTTGTTTACTATACTCACTTGATTTTTTTAACTAAACAATCTGATTAGAAATTCGTATTCAACTCTGTGCAAAGCAGCTGATGTACATGCAATCCTTAGTTCTAAGAATCTTTTAATAGAGAGGTTTCTTGTCTTTGTCAAACAGAATTGCATTAACCAGTTCACAACGACAGCACTGTCTGACAGGTGCTCTTTTATTGGAAATGTGAATGTTGGAGAAGATGTGAATGTGGCAGAGTTGTTAAAAGCTTATGATGCTGTTGTCTTGGTAAGCAGAAAAACTGTGTGTTAATAAGTTTGCAGTTCAACTTTTCTTATTGAATGACACCAGCTATAGTGCATCTGAGGGGTATCAGATTGACAGAAGCTCTGTGGCCTAATTGTTAGTGAGTTAGACTTCAGTTTGAACAGTCCAGGCTCATGGTGTCCTGGCCAGGATCACTGTGTTGTGTTCTTGGGCAAGACACTGTCATAGTGCCTCTGACTATTCATTCGCTTTAATTTGAAAAACGATTTTCTAGCTAGTGTGTATAATAATTAATATCTTATTTGTAGTAAATTTGAAATTCATTTAAATTTTTAATTAAATAAGGAAAACAATAGCCAAAGGTTGAACCTTTAGTTTAACTCACAGGAAAAATTATTCAGTAATAAAATCAAAATGTGATATAACATGCCTTTTGAATGTAATCTTAAAAATTATTGATTTGGCCAATATTTCTCACACTGCTTGAACCATTCCTTTTCTTTG
The DNA here is from genome assembly GCF_042242905.1 of Orbicella faveolata. Taxonomy (NCBI): domain Eukaryota; kingdom Metazoa; phylum Cnidaria; class Anthozoa; order Scleractinia; family Merulinidae; genus Orbicella; species Orbicella faveolata. The sequence goes on along the minus strand of NW_028301547.1, from coordinate 31,625,666 downwards.
CAGTGTTATGGGGCAGAAGATGACAAAACCTTTGGAATTCCTGGTGAGGTAACAACTAATCATTCTCTTTGTATATTAATTAAAACTCATAGTGTTGTTGTGTTGGTCAGTCCGTCAGTCCACCTGTCCATCAATCCATCCAACAATCCATCTTACGATCCATCCATCAGTACATATCCAACCAAGTTTCAATACTTTCCTATTTCATCCTCAATTCTGTTGACATGCATAATTTTGATTCTGTTATTTTTTGTATTTGAGGAGATTATCTGCCTTAGGATCAGATAGAACTGGAATTTGCATGATTCATTTTCTTGTTTTTTTTTGCCTTCAGTTTTCTTCCTTGTTGCTAATCCACATGAGTTAATATAATTGATGCTTTTTTCCCCCAATATTTCCTGTACCTTGCAGCTTTCTGTTAAGACATTAAAAAGCAATCCCTTGATTTCCTCAACCTGTTCTAAATACCTTCCCTCCAACTGTTTGTGTCATAATAGCAAATTCATTGCATTGAATTAAGTCTGTTATATGCTCAACTGCAAAGTTTTCAACTTTACTTGAACAGGATTTGCAAGGAGTGTATTCAGCAAGAGCATTTGTGGAGTGGTATAATGGACTTCCTTCTAATTCTCATGTATGCGTAAAAATAGTATAACTTTGTTTATAGATAATTATGTAATTTACTTGTAGTATAAGATTTCTCTACAAGCAAAGGAATGTGAACTACTGTAAGTTAAAACACTCCAGATCATAATGATAGGTAGTATTTCAAGAATCATCTAGTGTATACAGTTGTATGTACAGCCAATCCACTGTCAAATAGCTTTCTTTCTGTCATTGATCATCTTGCAGGGCTGTCATAAAGGGCCGTAACCCATAACACCGGTTACAGCTGAGTATGCTTGATTTTCCCTTGATGCTACTATGGATGAAATTGCCTGTGGTTGATAGAATTCAACCACAAAGTAACAAGTTTGCTATGGGTGTGGAGAACGAGGCTACAGGTGACTCAAAACTTAATGACAGCCCTGTCTTGTATTCAGATATCAAGAAATTTAAGTGTTTTATCCTAATTTGATGGAGAAAAGGCGAAGTTTAAAGTACCAAAATACACAAACATTGTGACTCAAATCAAGATGAATTCTTGGAATGAACATTTCATTTTTTTTTTTTTTCATGCTCTTGATTAAATAGTGATGCGACTTCTTATGACCAGTTTAGCTCAAAAACTAAGAAGAACATTATTAAATAATGGGTGTGGTAGTAGAGGGAAAGGCTTTCAGGGAAGTAAAATAGATATTGGTTGCAAAGGAGGGGGCTGAGAAAGGAAATTGGAGGGAACAATGCCATCTCAAATGTCCTGTGTAAAATTGCCTTTCAGCTAGAGCCAGACTTGAGTACAGAGGCTGCTGTCATACTGGGACAAGGAAATGTAGCTCTTGATGTTGCAAGGATTCTGCTCAGCCCGATAGAACTATTGGAGGTGATTTTTATCAATATTTCTACATTTAATCTGAGTGTATTATTTCTACTTACAGCATGTGTGTGGAATAAATTTTGTTTTTTCATTCATTGTTAGTCAGCTTAATATTACTGTACAAAAGTCATATATGCTGAAGTGGATATAGGTAGAGACACTATAACTGCCAGATTTTTGAACTGAAAAGACAGTTCAAATAGTATGATTAACTTAGTGAGGGTAGTTCTGAAAATAACTGCTGTTGATGACTGATGTTTCGACATTGAGCAGAAGTCATCTTGAGAGTCAAGTGACTTCTGCTCAGGTTGCAAAACAACAGCCCAGTTCTTTTCAGACTTACCCTCACCCAGACGATCACACCATACAAACTACTGACACATACATATACTTCTGGCTTCAAACCATTTGCTACGAAAAGAGAGTGTCAGGCTATTGTAACACTAATAAAGTCTGAGTTGAGCGTTATGCCTCCTCATGATGGCACATATCTCCAGTTTCCATTCCATTAAGTTACTAGAAGGAGTATTTCTACCCTCCCTAAATGGGAGGCTAGTTCATCACAGGGTTACCTCCTCCCAGCAGTAAATTTACTGGTATCCATTAAAAGATACACCTCAGCAAAGAAAGCCACTATGAAAAGTTTCTTGCCTAAGAACACAACATTAACCTTTCAAAAATGAGGGTTGTTAGCAGTTAGAAAATTGGCCTGAGAAGAACTTAAATGGTAATTGAATGTCTATGCCTACAAAACTAGGCATGATTTCTGTCACTCTCTAAAGTTATGCCGTCCTGATTTTGTACTTTTTACGTTGGTGTGCATGTAGCTAAGCTTTGACAATCAAGTTTGTCAAGGCCAAAAGTGTATCTGGACAATCAAACCAGTAGTGGGGTTTGGTTGCATATCTGGACCTTAGTCTTTATGTCAGCTTGTTTAATTTTTTTTCTAATCTAAAGTTAAGCATACCTGATCTACAAGATTTTGCCAGCTGTGTTTCGACTGTATTTGTAGAAAACAGACATCTGTGAGCATGCTTTGGAAGCACTTAGGAAAAGCTGTGTCCAGACAGTTTATATTGTTGGCAGACGAGGACCATTACAGGTGAAAACATTACAGTTCAAACTTGAAGTATTAATAAAACTACTTGCCTGATTGCTCCCTGAATAATGTACTCCATCCACTTGGTGTAATTACTAATTAAATAGTATTACTCAGTTTGTTTTCCAAATTATTATAAAGGAATGAATTTTGTGGCGAGATATTAATTTGTGATTTTTGCCAGTTGCTCTCTTGAATAAAAGGATTGACTTGGAAAGAAATGACGCCAATTGTAAATGTACTAGAATGGGCAGAATTCAGAAGATGTGTCACCCAAAATAAAAAATTATTTAATGATCCCAACAAGAGTCAAGCCTTAACCCACTGATCCTGGGGGGCACTCCCATATAAAAGGACTGTGGTGCTCGTCGGAAATTTTGGAAAGAGCCCCCAAGGGGTACCAAGATCCTGTATTGTGGGCATGGTGTGGAATTTTTCTCAACTCTAAGAGGGTAAGGTACTACAGGTAGCATAAGTAAATATGTTGTTTAAGAATTATTCTTAAACAACATATTAACTGACTCTACCTTTAGTTATTTCAGCTCAATACGCTAAAAGGTACTGTGAAAGCTCCTGCTGTAGACCTTTTGAGCCTGAACACACTAAGAGGTACCAAACCGTATCTTTTTAACCCCCAAAAGGAATCTCGTCCCCTGAGCCACCATCCCTCACAGGTTGGACTCCTGGTTTGGAGAACCCAGTTGATTTCACTTTTGAAGGAAGTTATATCATGGACTGATTATCATCTTGCTTACAAAGGGATCAGTTGATCTTCCTTTGCATTCTGAAGCTGTCTTAATTAACAAATTATGTATAATTATTGAGTATTGTCCTCTCTTTAAAGGTGTCATTTACTATTAAGGAGTTAAGGGAAATGACCAAGTTAGAGGGCTGTAAAGCTGTGTTTGACCCTGACGACTTCAGAACAACACAAGAAAAGCTTCCTAGTAGGTTTATACATCTTTTTAGACTACTGTTCAGGCTGTCATTTAGGACTGTAAGCTATGAAACTCACGGCTGAGTGTACGTGAAGGGCTCTTGAAGTGACAATAGAACATTTCTGTTGATATAATTCACCAACAAAGACCCAAGTTTGTTATAAGTGAGAAGATCAAGGCAACAGGTTCATGACTTGAGACTTAATAACAGCTCTGCTGGCTAAGAAACATTTATTTTATTACATTCTATATGTGTCAGTTCCTGTCTGCTCATAATGGTGGCTACAAATGGCAGCCAGCCCCCTAGCCTTTACCAGGCAATTGACATGTCAAAATTTACCAAAAAGTTTCTTTGCAGGCTGACATATGACATATGACATATGACACATATTTTCAAGGGATTTGAAGTCAACACTTGTTGTGCTTATTCAGTATTGCCTAGAACTATCTGTTATCCATTTTCCTGGCAATCCATGTAAGTTGTATTTTACTTTTTTGTATTAATTAAAGATATTCCAAGACCAAGGAAAAGACTTACTGAACTGATGTGCAAGACGGCATTGTAAGTTTAAGAACTGCTTTACTGGGAGGCAAACCAGGGGTGCTGAACATTGCAATACTGCCAAAATTTTTGCAAAGATGGGGACATCAAGGGGAGGGCACGGTGAACACCATTATACCGTAAAAATTCAGCAAATGTTGAAATAAGGCAGAGAAACACTTGGTATATAGGTTGTCTGCATGCTTAGCTGCTGGCTGCATTGTTGTGAGGGTAAAGGATTAGGTGAAATATAAGGGTGGCAATTTATAGTTAAACTAGTAAGAACAGTCTGATACTGCAATATTGCAAACTCCAGTGTCTCTAGCCTGCGTCACAGACAGTCTTAACACCAGCATTTTGTGACATGTCCAGCTGCACCACAGCCTACAATACCCCCATCCTTCCCTTCTTATGATTCTCTCTGTTACATAATCACCTGTTGGCTTGACAGTAGAGAATTACTGAACTATGAAGCTGAAGAAACTAACAGTAAAGAATATTTACACATGGAGACAAGAGTTGGTAATAAGAACTGACTGTGCTATTGATACTGAATCGCCTCATCACCTGCGGAAGGTGGTACATGTAACATTGTCACGTATAAGAAGTTTTGAAACAGTGGACACAAACCTTTTTTTGCTAACTGTATAACTGATTGTTATAAAATAACTGTTTTAAAGATCTTTTTTGTATAAATATTCTGATCTAGATATTCTTTACGTTTTATTTTACAAGAGATGAGAGCACTTCACTGAATGCTGCAATTAGAAAATGGAGTCTAAAATTTCAAAGGAGTCCTGTAGAGTTTCTTCCCATGCCAGGTGGAGAAAAACTATCTGGAGTTAGATTAGAAATCAATAATTTAGTAGAGGTATGTATATTTAAATATATCTTTTGTTGATTTAATGAAACAAAATGAAACATATTGTACCAGGTTTTTACAATTACTTTGTGCCAGAAGCATATCACCTATTATAGGTGATATGCTTCTGTTTGTACTTAATATATTGATCCTACTTCTGGTGTGTATAACAATTACTCTGGATCATAAGTGCGAACTCGTTGGAAGAGAGATTGTTACTTTCTATGTGACATATTTTCTGTCACACTACATTGTAATTTCAGCTTTATCATGAGCAATTTGTTTGACTGTTTGTTGTAGGGCTGGTTTTCACTAACACGTGAGCAGGAGGATAAACTTAAGAAACATAATTATCCAGAAGTAGTAAAATGTTGATAATTAGCGTCTTTTGGTAGGATAATTAAATCCCAACAAAAAACGCTAATTAACAAGACTTCTTCAATCTGCTACGTATGTTGCTGACGTCCTTTGGGGTCTAATGAGCACGTAATGAGAACAGAGATGGGGCAGCAACCCACCCTACTCTTTGCGATAAGTGAGTGGGTTCTTTAACGTCCCCTGTTAACCATGTAAGACTGCACATGCAGGAGACGGGGCTTACGGGGTGTAGTCCGTATCTGAGAAGACTTGAACGTCCAACCATTTGCAGATGTAATTACAAAGGTAGCACATTCTCCTCAGTTATTTTAAGGCCTGAGGGCTCAACCCCTTGACCTCCCGCACAGCAGTCTGGCGTTCTACCAACTGAGCTAACCGGGCGGTAGTTGATCATTTTCATGCAGACCCAGCGGTCTCATAGGCTCATCGCCCATTGAAACTAAAGAGAATTTTGTGGACTTACTTTGCCACTGCCTCAGAGTTGTCACAACTGTGCAAATTGCTCTTACTCATGGGGTGTTATTGTGTTTTCTCGTCGCAACAGAGTAATGGATCAGTCCAAGCTCATGGCACTGGTGTATATGAGGGTGTACCTTGCGGTCTGGTGAGTGTTCTATACCTGCAGTTGAGTCGTATTCTCAAAATATGGATTTGCCACATACGCGTCTTGTCTCGTTAGTTCTTAGGATTTGATGGCTGGTCTAGACAATTTCATCAGTTGTTGATTTTCAGACTCAGTCTAGTGAAAAATAACCCATGTATTAAGTGTTTGAGTCCGCATATGAGCCAAGTGGCCCATCAGGCCGGCGTTTATCTCCGGTTTCATGAGCATGAAACGTTTAGGAGTATTTCTTCTCTCCTTGGATGAGGTGCTAGTCCATTGCAGGGTTACCCCCAGGACTGAATTCGCAGTTACCCATTTATATGCCTGGGTGGAGAGAGGCACTGTGAGAGTAACTCTAGCCCAAGAACACAACAAAATGTCCCCAGCCAGGGCTCGAACCCGCACCAGTCGATCCTGAGACGAGCTCACTAAACATGCGACCACCGCGCCTCCACATATATTTAGTGTTGCCGACATAGTCTTTTAGAAAATGTTTCTTGGCTTTTGATAATTTAGTATGCAATGCAACATTGCTCCCTGGGAGAAACGATTCTGTGACAGATCAAAAGAACGTCTGTGTTAGTAGGTCAGATATTACAAGTAAAAGTACATCAATCGTTCTTAGACGATTCAAAGCTCAATTACGTGTGCCAGTGCGTTTTTTGAGCAGGTCTGCAGTCAATAATTACTTCCATGATGTGAATTCTCACAGGTGTTTCGTAGCATTGGATACAAGAGCATTCCAATGAGTCACGCTCCCTTTGATATGAAAAGAGGTGTTATCCCGAACGAAAATGGAAGAGTAAATGACTCAGGTAAGAAACGTCGACATCTGGCGGATGACAGTGATATACATTTAGACTCCACTCAACATTACTGTTTGCTAGAGTTAACAATTAGGCTATGAGCTTACGATTTCTATGAACGCGTAATATCACGCGATAGAAATCGAGAGCGAATAATCTAATTATTTTATGATAAATCTTTTAGTCGTCCAAAGCTTTATCTAAATCCCGTTCACAGACACTTCTATAACGCAAGGAAGCGGCCGTCATATTGTTAACAAGTGCACACCAGCGCGCTACTCACTCTCTACAACAGAATAGATAGTGAGTAGCGTAGCCAATCAGAGAATGGCATTCATGATAGAACGCTTCGTAGATTTATTCTAAAAGTAGACAGAAAACTACTCCTCCGTCATCTCCTCTTTGTCCTGTCTTCTCCTGGAGGACGGGAGATCGGACTCGAGCGAGAGAGCGGTGGAAATCGAACCTAGCACACAGATCAATACTGCACTTCAAATAGAAATAGCCAATGAATAAGTCTGCAAATTACAGATCAGAGAAGAGGTCACATGTAAATGTCGTTTCTTGGTAGCCAATTTTCATCTGTCGTCGATTACTCCCACTTTTGTAAATGTCCTGGGCTTTAAGCAACCTTGATCCCAGGCTAGCTCTCTCTCCTTTGCCTCCTTTGTGTCTCTCTTCAATGACAAGGGTAGCAAAGGAGGTGATCGAGCTTGTAATTGGGCTGTAAGCTCAGCTGGCATCGTTTAACGTTTATTTATGAACGGTCAGATTTTTCATAAAGCTAACTCAAGCTGGCTTTGTTTGTTCCCCGCAGGTCTGTACTGCAGTGGCTGGGTGAAAAATGGTCCAGTAGGAGTTATAGCCACAACAATGAACGATGCTTTCCATACTGGACAACTCGTTGTACAAGATTTAAAATCTGGTGGGGGGCCTTCATGATCAATACAAATCGCTTAGTTTCCGTTACTTTTCGATAAGTTCAGCGACCAGTTTTAAGCCGCGCAGGAAAAGCTTGGAGGATTATTGTGCGGGAAAATGCACTGATTGAAAATAAAATTCTCCTACCAAACGTTATAGGGAATATATGAACAAGCGTAAGGCGAATATAGATTTTGACCTCGGGAGCTCGTACGTCTGCGATGGTGAAATTAGAAGGAGTGTATTAATTTTTGTGTGCTAAAATAAAGTAAATAAATAAATCACAATGTTTAGAGAGGAAACCACATCAGCCCTAGCTGGTTTTCATGCGGGTTCTTTATCCCGGTCGAATTGGAATTTGAAGCGTTGGTTTTTGTGCAAGGAGGAAAACCGGAGAACCCGGAGAAAAACCCTCGGAGAAAGGCGAGAACCAAGAACAAACTCAACCCACACATGGCACCGGGCCGGAATTGAACCCGAGCCACATTGGTGGGAGGCGAGCACTCTCACCACTGCGCCATCCTTGTTTACTTTTATTCGTTATCTAGGTGGACATTTTTTCTTTTGAATTTTAGTTGTTATTCGTTTTCGTAGTGACATTGACTGAAGGAAAGTAGTTGACGATGCAAAGTTTTCACTGAGGCTGGAAAATCTTGCTCTTTCTCCTGGCCTAGTTTCCAGTAATATTATTTCCCTCCTTATGAAGGTGAAATAAAGATAAAGAGTCAGACCAAAGGATTTGAGGTTATAAGAAGCTTATTACACTCAAGAGGTAGGTCTGGCTAGAAGTTACTAGTGATAACTGTATTTCAGGATTTTATATCGTGTTTTCCGACTTCAACAATTTTGAAAAACTGAACTTGTAAACGGAACGAAGACATACATCTTACGTGGGTCTTAGCAGACGAATTTGAGAGCTCGTATCAGACCCACGCGTGGGTGAAAATGCCGCCTACATCCATCAGTATATAACAGTTATTGACCTCGGTTATCGCAAAATATCGTGATTTGTCAGTGGCGAGCACATCAAATAATTGATCTGCGAGACACTGAAAAATCACCATATTTTGAGACAACCGAGGTCAATTAAATCGTTGTTAAAATCATTCGATTACCAAGTTTGTTTTCATATTTAAATCACTTTCTGAAAGCTCAGGGGGCGATCTGCCTTTTTTTCACCCGAGAACGTGGTTCAATTACGCATGAGCAGAATATTATTTGAAACAAAACACATTTAGAGGGCACTACGCATTAGCAGAACATTATTTTTAGGCAATTATTTGCAAGTCACGTGGTGGGCTCTCGGCCAATGAAAAGGAAGGAAAAATGCATGGAATGCTAACAATGTATTTCTGAATACTTCGAAGTTTTTTGTAACTCTTCACTTTTTTCTCTACCTTTTAACAGGAGTCAAACCTGTTTTCTTTGATCAGTGGCGCAAAATCGACCAAATTGAACAAGAAAGAGGAAGGCAACTCGGAAAACCACGAGAAAAGATTATCAGTGTGCAAGAAATGTTGGACATTGCTTATAAACATGAAGGAAGCTAGTAATTCTAGAGATCTTCGTTGCACACAAAATATGTGCCATGTCAGTGCTACCGGCCCTCCAATGCAGATGTCACAATCCAGCCTAAAGGGACAACATGGAACAATCAAACATTTCATATTTCCACTGTAATAAAGAATAGTAATATTTTATTACAACAAACAGTTTAAACTTAATTTGCTGTCTGACTGTTTTGCGTGTGAGGCTCTCGGTGACGTAATGTTGGTGCATTGGAAAAACCATGCCTGTGTGCTTGTGTTTTGTGTTATGTGCTTGGGAATCTTCACGTTCATAACACAGTAGTTCTCTCCGCCCGTTTGTATAAATGCGTTCTTCTCAGGTTTCTTAACGACTAGACTCTGAAAGACAGCCAGTCCCGTGTGTAGACCCTAATGACAAAAGCAGTTGCAGATTGGCAACACGTCAAAATGTCGATAACTGCTCCAAACTAGCATAATGAAATCATTATTTGGCTGTCATCAAAAATGATTTGGGCGCAAACTGTTTCACTTTTGGTACGAGCTGTTTTTCCAAGAACTGCTTGTCCCCCAACGTGTTTGCCTTCTGAAAGATCGCATGGCTAGTTTGCACTGACCTGCATTATAAATGAAAAACCATCATGGCAACTATTGTGAATAAGGTCTCTTTTTGTCTCCTTTCGAGAGGGACGCGTACGTGAGACTGAAACCCGAAAAATTCCATTTACACAACACAGACGATGATTGGTTGTTTCTGGTATGTGAAGTTTCGCGCGCAAGTTATCAACCAATGGGAGACTCGGAGAGAATACAAGAATTTCTGTAGAGATGCGTTATCGTAGTAGAACTTTTTGGCTGGAATCCAAAAAAAAAAACTTATTTTCGTGTAGCATGGGTTGAGCGGGCTAAGCGAGGAGAATGCTTACTGAAGCTGTAGCAAACGTCAAGCAATTCTGGAATTACCCTCTTCCTAATTTGCAATCTGATTCCGAAAACATTTCTTTGATTATTCTCTGAAGTATAAATTGTAGTGGACTAGGTCTTCTAATCTCAAGTAATAACAATTTAAAACTGAAAGAAATTTAGACTAAACTCGTGAAAACGACTGAGTGGTATGCATATCGAGTTCCTGATTGATTGATTCTACAATGGCTGATTTCATTTCTTTGGAACTTCTAATTGCATTGTTTGTTATACGGGCGCCGAGATGTCTTTAGCTAAATGAATATATTTTTCTCTTTGTTTCTTTACACACAATATTCTTATTCTCATTTACAGTCGGCGCTTCCGTTTTCCTGTTGAGAAAACAGCGATTTAAAATCTTGTCTCAAATCACTTTTTTTTCTCTTTGCCGATACATTTTCACTAATGTGACTAAAATATATGATTTATTTATTTTGCATGCCAGTCACTCTTTCCAAGCCGTTTGTATTTACAATAGCAATTTAGAACACGTTAAATTACAAACTGTCAAATTATGTTTAGTTTACAATGTTCTATGTGTGTTGTGAGCATAACACAGACACCCTAAAATGGACTTCAGCTCCATTTCGCTTCCGTAGTCGTGGGTAATATCAATTAAATATTCCTTCAATTAGATCTTTCGCAGAGGCGTATGTTTTTAACAGGGGAATACATCGAGACTGATCTCCTTCATGTGCAAATTCCAGTTTTTGGTGCAATTTGCCACCTGAAAAAGTGAGTGATTTTGTATATGTACATATTTTTTGTTGCTGTATTGAATTGATGCGAGAGAGCCACAAACTGCTTATTAAATGAATTGTTTTCGTTTCGCTGATGAAACATCCAGACCAGTGCTCGTTATGAGGCCGTCCAGATAAAATATAAAGAGTCTGACTGATTTGAAGCCAGATAAAAGTGAGTAGGGGTCGTTTAAGGGACACGACCAATTAACGCGTTGGCTCTGATGCGAAAATGATTTTCAACGATTCCAAAAAAAACAGCTGGAGTAGCGCGGCTCAGGCGTTGGTCGGTTGCCGGGCGAATCCGTAAATTTCAGCTGGGCTGTTAAATATTGTGTCTCGTTCAAGCTAGGTGAATTTCTGGTCAGGATTGAGAGCCCAATTCAAGCCTTGTGACAGCTGAAAATTGTTTCGAAGGGGTAGCTTTTTGTTTCTATTTTATTGTCAATGGAATGCTAGCGATAAAACGCGTAAAGCTATAACCTTTGTTGAACGTATTTGAGGAAGACGTAACCCTAAGTTTTTACGTTCACAGGCCGCGTTACAGCGTATTAAATACATTGCCGTGGTAAAAACGGAACCAGCGTCTCTAACAGCAGCTAGTATGGTCGAATAAGACAGCAGAGCCACTGGATTAAGGTATCTTTACTATTTGTTCTCTTTTGTTATTTTCAAAGCGCTATGTTTTGAAAATAATACATATGCCGACTGCGATAAGGCAAAATTATATATACATTATGTCACAATTTGATCGACCCAGTCAATGTTTTCCTGCAAAATCCAAGTTTTTGCGTGTTTCAAGTTTCAAAAAAAAAAAAAAAAAATTCAGCCAAAAACCTAGATACGATAAAATATGGTGAATTATTTATGGCTATTTACAATTTAATTTTACATATCTCCTATCTGGAGCCTAATTATCGACAATGAAATTCGTTTAAAATAGCAGAAAAAGAATGACATTTTACAATCGATCGGTAATCTTGGCTAGTAAGCCCAACCACGAGAAGTAAACATTGTCAAAACGAAATGTCAAAATGTTGCAATCTAATGCTCGCACGAAACCAAAGTTGACAAATTTGAAGCGAAATCCATCAGCTGATATTTATGTGCTTTATTTCCGCCGCGGCTTTATCCTCTGTCATCAAAACCCGAAGTACACTTTCCTCGTTCATTGGGCGTTAATTTTAGAGGCTTTTCTAATTTTCGTTAATATCAAGGATGTTTCAGCCCTCGGGGTCAATTTCGTCATTAGACGACATTAATACGCTAATTACATTGGGGTGATACACTTGTGGATGTACTGACCCGCTGACTTCTTTTCCGCAGTGACCTCTTTCTTAGTCCCTCCTGGCGAATTTTAAAATTACCTCTCAACAATTCAATAGTTTTGTCGAGCTTTCGGTCTCCTATTTTGAAACGTTTGACCGTTTTCGCGCGAAACTAAATACAAGCAAAACGAATCGAACACAAAAGAAATTCGTTCAATTAAGTTTTTTTTCTTTTGCCCTGAAGCATTACTTTCAAAAACAAATGTTTCAATTTGATTGATAATTTTAAGACATTTCAGCGAGTGTAATGCATGGTTAATTTTATACTTGATATTTGATTTTGATATTTTTGCGTTCTTAAGTAAAATGTGCTTTCGATGGGTTTTGTTTGGACTGTGGTCGCAAACGCTATCTCAAGTACAAATCCCACACACATCAGTGCTTTCATTTCAATATTTTAAGCCTAGCTTGAGTATATCGCTTGAAAAAGAATCAAATCAATAACGCATTCATTTAGGTAAACTAGCTAGCGCTGTCTCCGGATCCATCTCGACTCATCTAACAATTTTCTGCTCTAAGTTGATTTGTAACTTGATACTGAAGTTAAAAGTCGAGATGATTAGAAGCCTCATTTTCTCCTGTTGAAAGCTTAAACAAGTTAAAATCAGACTAGCCATAATCGGATTTCACCTAATTTCGTGAAGGTGTAATCCGAAGCTGTAATTTGACTGCATCCGAAATTTTTTCCACAACCGACAAATTTGGCGTGGAATTCAACAAACTCGTCCTTCCGCCTGCCCAATTCTTAATCTTCTCCAGTGATGGCGAACGTACGAGCCGTCTGATGTTTGATCCGAAATATTCCATACCGTATATCGATTACGCAGCAGAGATCACATTCCGGGATCCTTTTTGCTGACCAAAACAATCGCGACCTCTGGTCACGCAAATGATCTTCACGGTGTTTCCGATTGGTTATTACTTACGCGCGAAAATTCAAGACCGAGAAGAACCAATCAGATACGCTACAAGAATCCCTGTGGAGCTACGTCACCAGTTTAAAGTTTTCGGGTCGAGTCTCCCGCGCGCCTTTCGGACGGGAAATAAATTGTGTGCTAAGAGTTTTGATTTAAGCTACGTCGTACAAAATATATACGTCAACATTGTTTAAAAGACTGCATAGTAGCTTAGGTAGCAGGCTAACTGCATACGGGAAACTAAGACCAAATTCAAATGAAACAAAAAATAGGCAAACTGATAGAGTCTGGACACCACGTTAGTAACCATGGCAATTGACAGGAGACAAAAGAGTCGCCATTACATGTGTGTCTCAAGAGAGTTAGTCTGATCTTAGTTTCCGTAAGGGCTTAAGCCTTTCTCGGGAAATCTGCAGAGCGTTTAGTAGAAATATTAAGTTGCGCCAATTTTATTTTTGTGGTCACATTTGCCAAATTTGTGGTATTAAAACGTTGATCGCAATAAGACAGGAAAATTATCTTTTTTAGCCATGTCAAAAACGCACAATCGAAAAGAATAAATTCACGCGCAGCTTTGGAAAACAGTGAAACTGAATTGTAAAACTCTCGAGTTTTAAGATTCAGAGAAAATAAACTGAAATCGGACCAAAAGCTTTAATTTTTCGTTTATCCAATTTCCTGGAAAACAATTTGAAGTGATTCTTAACCCGCGGATTTGCCAAAGCTCGCCTTGACTGTCCACATTGTCGTCATGGTATATGCGGCTTCATTCATTTCTCATGACTAAGCGTGGTGTGGTCAGTTGTAAGTTTGGAATTTTAATTAAAATTGTTAATTGAAATGGCGGCGGATGTAGATAATATAGAAGACAAAGAACCAAGAAAATAGTACTATAAGCAACCTGATAAAGAAAGAGTGAACTAATTTTTCGATATTTGCGCTCTAATCAAGTAAGGTATGAAATTTCTGGGTGGCTTACAAAATATATGTATGTTATTGAAGAAGCTGTTCATTTCTTGGAAAATATCTTTTAATGAATGTATTGACCCCTTCAGGAGAAGACTGATTTTTAATTTAAAAAAAGGAAAACTTTTCTATTCATTGAAATTTGGGAGCCGTTTTGTTTCGTCGTTCAATGTACGTGTGTGCTAAAGATAATCAAAGCTGATAAAAATAGCTTTTTCGTAGGTAATATACATTTCAAATTAAAATGAAACCCAATACAAGATTTATTCGTCTAGAGTTGTATTTGTATTCTAAGAGAGTGCTCACATTGGGTTCGATTAGGTCGTCATTGGATTACACACGCAATCATTCTCGCTAAAACTAAATTATCTTCGCTTCGACCATGCAGGATCGACATTTGGCAAGTTTGTGACAAAAAGCTTCAGGAAATGTGATATTTAGTTTTTCCATTCCTGGTCTATACGCAAGTAAGTGAGTGAAATTGCATTTTAATTTTAATTCATCAGAATTTTATATTCTTTCTTTTTCTCGGCTAACCTTGCTGCCATGACATTGCCCGTAATTTACGTTTGAGTACACATGAAACCCTTTTATGCAATGTCAACTGTAATCTTATTTCGTGCGGGTGGACTTTGGTAGTTTTTAAACGCAGGGAGATTTTGAGCTTTGCTCAATTAAATATATCGCTTTCTCGGTCAATAAAAGAACGTGATTCAGAGAAAAATAGCTTGACTGTGCTTTCAGCCATAGATGGCAATGCACCAATATATATGTCCAGTCGTTTTAAAACTGAACTTACAGGTTTTCATTTAAATTGAAAGAAGCGCGTATAGATCAAGGTTTGAAGAAGGCGCGGCGAGTCAGGAGAACTCGAAACAGTGTCAATGACGAACCGTGAACGCCCTCTGTTCACATAAGCTGGCAAAATGGATTTCATTCTCTTTCCCACTCTAAACGTAAAGTACACACACTTTAGCCCATGGCACGCATTAAGCTGTATACACAACATGAATAGGTGAAGCGACTGGCGCTGGCCATGAACACGTCATCAATGTCAATCTCGATCCCAGACCACTTGCAGTTCAACGTCAGTGTTTGAGTTGAGCTGCTCATCTGTTTCTCGCCTGCTTTCTTGATGGCGGGAACTTCGACCATCAGCAATTTCTTCATGAAGGATTGAAGCTTTTTCAACAGTTTTGCCAGTTTTTATTGTCATTCTCTCCTCTTTGTTAATAACAGGTAAGGGTTTGTACTTATAGACAAAAAGGTAAATTCAGAGTACTCAATCGGATGTTCCACTTTCTGCACGTAGCAGTAAAACAGAATATCATGTTACGTTAGTTTTCTATTTGGGAAGAAAGACGTACGTCTTTTCTAATATCTGTCAGATTCAGGTGCAAGGAGTTCTACTTTTGTTGTTTGGTCGTCGATCGAGAAGAGAACGACGCTGTCGTTGCTCAGTGTTGCACGTGCGTTATTCATTCTGCATGGCAGATTACCACAACAAGACCACAACATGAAATCACCAGATGCTGTGTTTGTAAAGAACGCAAACTAAAGAGTACAGTTTGGTATTTCGATCTCAAAAATTAAAAGCGATCTGTTCATTTTCGGCCAGGGTCGAGGACAATTCTTTCAGCTGTTATAGCGGAAGACCAAAGTGATCTTACTAATTAAGAGATTGAGGAAGTAACTGACATTCGCTTGAAGAACGGCGACAGGCAAGACAAGACAAGAATTTTGTGACATTTTACCAGCTGGTCCCCCCTGGCCTAAGTCAGGTTATTAATAGAAGCGTTTTCCTACAGAGTTGCCGTCATGCATTTGCAGAATTTATATCTAATTAAGGACTAATAATCCTGACTGGTGTCGCGTAATTTTCCGGATTTCAACGTACCTTTACCCACGTTTTCGCGCGGAAATAAAACTAAAGAAATTGCTCAAAATTTGCCGATTGAATGCAAAAATGGTCGGCCCGGTGACAGCATGCAAGCAACGAGCTGTCCATAGCGACAAAAAGAGTTGAAAGAACCGACAAATGTATGTCAGGTTGACATCAGTGTTTTATTTGTAACAGTGACATAGGCTTTGCCAGTTGTGAGCACGTGTCAATCTACAACTGTACAACATAAACAGGAACCGGCTATTGTTGGAAGTCTTAAACACTTCCTCAAATAATAAAAGAAAAATGGCTGAAAATTTGGATAGGCATGGTCAAAAGAGAGGTTGCCAAGCAAGCTGAGTAAGAGGATTCAGCCAGGATTTTTAAAGGGGGAGGGCGCAGGGGGAGGGGGGGGGGTGACTGGTACCTTGGCATTGCAGAATCAATGGGGCATGTCCCACAAATGTCGCAACTTGAGAATTGAGACCGTATTATAAAACTGTTATATCAGAAATACAAGCAAGTAGAAATTACAATCAGGTAGACGTCCAGAGTGTTTGCCTTTATTTCCGCCATAACATTCACAATCTTTTAATTTTTTATAGTTTTTGCTTCTTCAAAATGGGGGTGGCTAGCCACCCAATTCATTCCCCCCTCCCCTCAAAATCTGTCCCAGGAATTTAACGTGATAAGATTAGAACGAAGGCACCTTCTCGACCGCTGGTCAAATGAACGTAGACCGCCATGCGATTATTAGACGTCCACATTTCGTGTATATCGCAGAACAAAGAAGCAGAAATGTTTACAACTCGTTTTTGAAACAAACTCTATTGCTTTCCAGCTCTTACTTTTGAATGGATCGACATCTCTTTATCCGGCTTCCGTGACGTCACCTCACGTGACTTCTCTCACCGAGCATGTAGTCGGTAACACTTTGAGGATTAAGTAAGATTTATTTTAGTTTGTTTTGTGCATCATGGTTAACGTGGAACAGATTATTTACTCAACGTTTCATGCATTTTTTACATTATTAACATAACAGTTTATTTCGATGAACAGCTATATGCGATGCATTAATTTACTTCCATTCCACGGGACAGGGAAAAAAGCCGGTTGAAGGTAATCGATTTTACTTGCCAGTGATTTCCAAAGTTAACAGCTCTCCAACCTTGGATTGTAGTGATTATTTGGGGCTGTTTTATAATTCCGTTTTGTAATCGTAAAGCTTACGTTTGATGTTTTAATCATCCTAAGTGATTCAATGGTTTTAGCAATGCAAGCTTGCTGGTACAAAAACGTTTTCTCGTGAATATCAAAATTGGCTTTTGACGACCACAACATTGAAATGTCCTCCAGATAAGCTAATGTCTCGTATCACAGCGAAAATTTATAATTGTACCCAGGATTCGGTGTTTCTCGATTTTTTAACAATTAGTTTGTACGGCAGGAATAGTAATGATTTAATCTTTGTTTTCCTGAAATTAAGATGCGATAAAGAATTGTCCTCAGTCTTGCAGTGCCAGATCTCTGACTTCAGAAGTTATGGTCTAAATTTCAAGTCCCGTGACATTTTGCTCCGGGGTAAATATGAAGATTTCATAATCTGTTCTTTTGTGAAAAGCGGAACTTCTTTATTTAGTCGGTGTCTTTAGAGACTGGATGTTCACTCCCGGGTTACTCGTTACGCCGGCCGACCACAGAGATGTTGTATTAGCTGTAATATATCCAGCGTGTTACTGCTGTACAGAGCTACCTAGCACTACAGAAAGTTTATGGGTTTGGTGCAAAACCGAGATTAAGCTTTTTCTCGGACAGTTGAATATTGTTAGGCGACTGACGGGACCCGAACAAGAACTCGGTTTCCGATTTTTCCAAAAAAAAAAAAAAAAACCGCGCAAATTGAAAGCGGCATGCGACGTGGTGTCGATAACAGCTAGCTAGCTTATAAAACCACATGACTTTGAGTCGGTGGTGCCTCAGTGTCTTTGCATAATTCCAACCATTTTTCTAGGATTTATTATTTTTTTTATCATTACATTTCAACGCATTATTAATACAGCTCACTAAAAAGAATTAAAACCGCCCCTTTTTCTCTCTGAAGTTATGAGATTGCTTTCCGAGCCTAATTTGTTTTTTGATTTACGGCACGCGGAAAATGGCTAATAATAAATTAAATGGACGGAACAGCACTTAACGATGGAAAATGCGACAGACAGCTCTGATGGCTAAACAGACAGAGGCCGAGATCAAATCGTATTTGATAAAATCATTGAACGTTTTGACTTAAGTTCAATGAATTTTTCATTCATTCATCCAAGATTCCGTTTTGTCTAGACGGCAAATCAAAACATTTTAAACTACAGCTCACGAGAAATTTATTAATCCCTAAACCTCCCCTTGTCTTAGGCTTAGGATTAATTTTAGTCTTCAGGATCATTGTAAGACGTTGAGACTTATGAAAATTATCGATTTCAAAACTTGTCAAACTAAGATTTTAAGCTGGAATGTTCGCGTGACCATATCATAAACACGGTTTTGTTTAATTTCTGCAGATGTTGTAAGAGTGTCAATTAAATTCACATCGCGTTCTTTGTTGACACCTTCCTTATCCAAACAATTTGAACCTCACGACATGTGTCAAAAGAACATGCGTGGTATCAGAGCTTCTCTCAGGCGTTCAGTAAATTGGGGCACAGCGCGTAAAAATGGCCGAGCGAAATCAAGGAGAGAGAGGCTTGGTTCGAAGGGCACCTTACCGCGCCGCACTTCTCCCCTATTTTTTTACGCGCCATTTTTCGCGCTGCGCTCCAACTGAACTCCTGGAAGAGTCTAACGCGGTATCAGTGAATTATTCCAAAATGAAGACCGGGTCCTTCGTGGTTCACTTTCGATTCGTATCAATCTTCCCCGTTTTGCTACCTTAGTAAGTTATATATTAGAAACACCCTGAAAGTGCACGCTGAGCGGCGTTACCTTCTCTAACTCGATAGTGAGACACAAAATTAGTACAAGCAGTTGACTTAATGATGGCGCGAGCAAAGAGAATTTACGTTTTGATAATCGAGTTATAACGAGTTACTTTCTTTTCCTTCCGGTTTTTTCTTTTTCAAAGAGAAATAGAAACCATTTTCTCCATGTTGCTATCGAGTAATAGAAACTCTCTTTACACTAAGTTTGGGAAAACTCGAAAAAGATGTGGAAGCATTTGCCTGTGGCTTACTTGTGATTGCACAGGAGATTTTTCTTTCTCCCAACTTCCACTGTGTTTCTGCAACTTCACTGCGGTTACTCGATACTGAGACACGGAGAATGTTTTCTATTTCATAATCACTTTCACAGGAACCATGATATGATGGCAGCTTAATAATATGAATGTAAACTGACTATGTACTGTGGACATGCTGTTTATAATGTGTCTCTGGGAAAAACATGGTAGCTAAGCACTATGGGTGATGTAGGCAGCTGTCGTACGTAAAAATCGAACTTTAGATGCATGCATGCCTGTCTCCGTTTTGATAGTTTAAGAAGAATGTATATCTTGATCAGCGCTGTTAGGGAAGAGTGAATTAATTGCTTGAAGAGGCTGATCTGCCTTGTGTTTGCCTTAAGGGCAGAAAGAAACTTCATTTATCACCAGCTAGAACTTCCCCCTTACTTGTTTTCCTTCCCCAGATTGCAACTTATTGCGTCACACTTAAGTACAAGTTTAATTGCCATAGTAACTTGGTTGTAAAGCGCCTTTAATAATTTGATATCTGGGTTTATTTTTCGTAGATAGTCAAAATAGGGCACTTGCAAACGTGACAAAAACATAAGCAGCTGAAGTTTTTGTTGTTTTGAACGGAGTTAGTACTCACCGTTATGAGGTATTTTGGTCGCTGTAGTCTTGCTTTGCATGAAGGCGTAAAAATTAGAATAAATAACTGTCCCATAAATTTACCATAAATTAAAACAGGTTTTCCATTTAAATGGCTCTCTAAAATTATAGTAGGCTTGATGTGGCCGCTAAAATTAAGCCCCTTAACGCAGTTTTAAGTTACAAAAGGATCGCAAAAGATGTAGGGAATACTGTAACTTGTATTGTGTTCTTTGAATTTGTGTTTCTACAACATCCACTCATATCAAAACGTTTATGTGGATCTGGGATGCATGTTGTGCTGAAAAGAAAACAATCCATGGAAAAAAAAACCAATGTTATTCAAAAGTTTTGCCATCTGTGGGTGGTATAGTAGAGCTACGAAATATTTTCCTTTAGCATGACACCTCCCTGTGACAAATTATTTATGGACTGGCATTTAAATGATCGAAATTAGCTTCATGTTGAAGTAGCGGCGTTTTAAGAACGCCAACAAGGTTTTTTTGTAGGTGTTTAGCTGCTTTTCAAAGAAGGCAAGACCAGCATTTAGATTACCACATTGAAGCCTGTCGCCCCGGGAGAGTCCGGAATCCTAATAGATTGGTGTCTTTGAAAATGGATCATGCATTGTTTTCTTAATTCAATTTAAAACGATTACTGACAAAGATTGGACACCACGTAAATTCATGCATAAGCAGAAAGAACTAAGAAACTGCTATAAACAGGAACAAGTTAATTTCTGTAGTTGTGATCACGAAAATTGCAAGGGTCGAAAAAAAAAGTGGTAATCGCCAACCGTAAGTGAACAATTTTTTTTCTTTTCTCTCTTTGTGAATATATTCAATGGTGGTATGTGTTACCTGTAAGTTTGATCAGAAAGCTGTGTCTTCAAAACTAAAAATATTGACGACAGCGTGTATTGACTAAAAGGACTCCTTAAGTCGTGAGCCGTTTTAGCTGTTCTGAGAGCCGTACATCATTAAAACGCTGGCTTCACTTGAATAATTGCACAAAGCACCTCGGTCGTTAATAAACGTAGATTTTAACTGGATGAAAAGCTGGATTTCCTCCAAATTTTATCGAAGACTGAAGCGCCGATAGCCCCTCGAATTTACTGTTGTTTAGAAATTCAAGGTATCGCGGCACCCTTAGGTGCTGTAATATATTGTTGTGCTGCCAAACACAAATAGCTGAGGCTATTTTTGAGCTTAATTATAAGGTAGCTCTTAGGACCCGTCAACATTGATGCGTTTTCACACCGAAAACGCATCAAAAGCTTCGCGTCCACACTGACGGTTTCCAAGCGCCATACCCGCCGCGAGTACGCTTGATATGAAAAAGCGCCACAACCATCATTAGGGACTAAGAAAACTACAACGGCAACGGCAACGGGAACGTCGCTAAAACAAAATGTTTATATAATTAGCAACGTGAGGCTGTACACGTGCGTTATAATTCTTCGTACATTTCTTTGCCGTCCTCGAATGTCAAACCACAATGTGAAATGACCAATTTCCGCGTTGCGTGGAGAACACGAACCAATTTAGATTTCGAATTTTACGTTGTGTTTCGTATTCAGTTTCGACAGTCTTGACTAAAAGAAACAAAGTAAATGACTTTAGAGTATTGCGAAATTCGCAGGTAAATGCAAAGTCATTTTTTAATCAACGTTGTTCTCGCTGTGACGAAAGGCCCCGTTTTCGCGGTACACATTATACGATGGGACTCCGTTTTTTTTGGACAGCGTTATCTTTTGTAAGCATTTTTTTTATGAAAACGATGAACGTTTTCCATGGTCGTAATGTACACGGTATAGGCGAAAATGCGTCAATAATCGAAACAGAGAGTGTGTTTTCAAACGAAAACATTTTGGTGCGGATCATTGCCTAGTCTTTCCGACACTGATGCGAAACGAGTGAAATAACCTTCACAGTGCAACCGAGACACAGCACAGGCTAATACATTCAAGTTTTTAGCGCTGTTATGTCTATATTTCATTTTTCCATATCGTCTTATTTAATTTCTATGTCGTTCATATATTCATATCTTAAACATCAGATATGTTGGTTCTTCCTTCCTTTCACTGCCTTGTTTAGTCTTCGAGATCAGTTGTCATGTAATTTAAATTCCACACCCTTATCAGTATAATCTTGGTATAAACCTGGAAGATCCTTTTAGAATCAAGACTTTTTCTAAGCTGTCGTGATAAAATGGGCATCCCAACAGTCGAATGAACAATTATTGGCATTCATTATATACAACACTCTTCCAAGTGAAGTGCAAATAACGCTTCTGACGAATACAGTAAATAAAGTGATTAAAAACTGGATCCGTCATAGGATAACGAAATTCAAGGTTTTCATTGGCTTAGCCATCATGGTATATGAGTCATTATACCATACTCTACAAATAGGATTAGCGTACGCGTGAATTTTTAGAGCGTATTTATTATTATTTTAATTAAGTTTTGTTTATATTTTCGGGACTGTTTTTAATAAAATAATTATTCCACTCGCGCTTGTTGGATATGAGATAATTATGGCCAACTCAATGCTACCGCCTCGTTGGTTATCTACCATCTCATATCCAACGGGCGCTCGTGGAATAATTCTTAAATATCTCATGATCTATTTTCGTACTCTAGGAGACCGGTTAATGAAACATGTTTTTGTCGCCCGCGGCAAGAGCTAAGGATATCTTATTGGCCATTTTAGTGTGAAGTAACGCTACTTATAATCCACGTGAATATAATTATGTATATGCCCCAGCTAAAACGGGGGAATATCCGAACGATATTTCCCAATTTTCAAAACCGCGCGTGTTGCGAAAAGTATTTGAAGGATAATAAACACAATAGCCTCCTTTTGGGGCAAAACATGCACGGATATTTGTCCATGGACATTATCGGTTCCTCAAAGCACACAGTTTTCCTCGAGCTAAAACTGTCCGTTTCTCGGGACAGATAATGTACGCGGACAAATATCCCAGCATATTTTCGCGTCGAATGGAGGCTACTGTCTATATATATTTTTACTTGTAATTTATAATTTGACTCGTGCCACTTGCTCGCGCAAAAATACAGCAAGATTCGCTAAAAAAAAAAAACAAAAAAACGACAGTACCGATATGGGATGCACTAAAATGTGTACTATAGCTTACTAAGCCACTACAATCAGACAGAGGTCAAACCATGAACATGTGACTAGCATCAAGTGCGGGAAACTCGTGGAATTAACCAGTCGTAGTTACTCCTGTTTGAGCGGGGCATTGGGGTCTATTAGAAACAGCAAAACCGTTAAAAAATCATCCAAAACCGCAGAACTGCATACAAAACCGTCAAAACCAATAAATTTTTATACCCAAGTTATCAAAACACTAATTGGTCCGATATAATGGTGACAAGTGAAGCATACTACAATAATTTCATCACAGTATTTGTGGATGCTGTGGACTTGGCTGAAACCATCATATCTGCTGGTTTAAATTATAGGCTTTATTTCTGCCCCAGTCTTTGCGAGCTCATTTTTCGAAAAGTGGTTGGCAATGGAGCCTAGTTCAGGAAAATTTGCACAAAAGTCCTCTATAGAATTGCAATCATGTAACTTGTAACTTGGCGCGGCTAACATGCGATTGAACCTAGGAAGCTAACCGGTACAACTTCTGCGTTTGGTGGCTATTCGAGATCAGTGGAGGCGGAAAAACCGAAAACCACATCGGATACCAAATCCGAAAGCCCGCTAGTATTTTTGGCGAAAACCGAAAACCAAATGCTAAAAAACAAAAAAAAACCGCAGCCGCAATGAACAACAAAAGCAAAGTTTTTTGGCATGAAAAACCAAAAAACCGCAAAACTGAAAATCCAAATGCACCGCTCCTGATTGGTTTAAAACGTATATCAGCCCTTAATATTGTCACCTTAATGGATGCTAAGCATGCTGTATTCGGTCACTAACGATTTCGGATCCCAATAAACGTAACACAAAACGCATCGAAATCTGAATAACATCGGTACATGCTTAATTTGGTTGGAGTATATTGCGTCACATGACGAGTTGTAGCAATGGTGCGCGAGATTTAAAAAAATAATCCAAAATAAATTTCTCATCACGATAACAACAGATCTGACATTTCCATATTTCAGTTGCTGCAATTTCTACAAAATTTATTTGCTTTGCACTTCGCGAAGCGAAATTGAAATTTGATTCAAATTTAGTGGGCGCCTTTTTATTCCCTTGTCCAGTTTATATCATTGGCAGAAAAACAGTCCGTGTATCCATAGAATTCACTGATTTATTCATCCTAGACACGCCGGAATACATTGGAAACTCTGAGGAACGCAAGGTTCTTAGAACCACGTACTTTGGCTTCACAAGTCAGTGATCGAATTAACCGAGCAATTAACTAACGATTTTGCATTTTTTTTCTTTACAAAATTCAGACGAACCGCAGAAATCGCGCAAATTACTCCAAGGGCATACCTGTAAAAGTTTTCTCGAACGAGTTTGATTCAAACTGGCGATTTCTTCGGTCAAGAACGTTTCAATATATATATCAATATATCAATGCTATATCAATGAAGAAATTCTTATAAAATGCATCATCGGTCATCCACCAAAATACCGGAATTACCGTTCCGCGTAGCAAAAAAATGGAAGGAAAATTTTCTTCCAAATATATCTTCCATGAAACATGCAGGCTGGGAATATTTGTCGGCGCGGCGTGTCGGATGTTTATATGTTATAACAGTTTCCCAAATTTTTGTAAACGATCAATTATTAATTCTAAACGCCAGTGAACGACCTGTACAGTATTTCGTCTTACACGCTTATAGATACCGTTGAGAGTTAGCTATTGCTTTACTTGCAAGATAATCGTGTTATCAGGCGAAATTTTTCGAAAAAGAGCTCGTCTGGTCGCAGGTTACTTATAAACCAACTGTGAATACCGTATACGCGTGTTTATTTCGTGTTTGGAATGGCAGACTGCCAACTGGTTTTAATATTTAACCATCTGAAGTCTTTTCTAACTGAAGAGCAAACATTACAAAGTCACTATTGTCTCCCTTTGTACGGTCTTCAGCCAGTTTAGTTTTCTGTTCTCAGCTGTTACAAACCGTCTGTGCGGCTGAACACATTATCATTGATGTTAGAAAGTTTACATTTTACGCGCAGCGTGAATCGTGTCTAATACTTATGAAACACTTAAATTAGTTTGTAAGACATCAATCGACAATTAGTTTACTGGTTTGGAATAAAACGCAGGACTGAGAAATATCACTGCGTGTAGCACAATTCGGGGGAAAACTGCTTTCGTAGAGATGCGAGCGGCGTTGTGTGTTTAAAGTTTGACTGTTTCTACCGACAGTATAGAGTGTGTTAATGAACTCGATGACTGTTGTTATCTAAACTCGCAGTTGTTAAAAAAGAATAAGCAAATCAGCGAATCAATGCAAAGCTTGTTAATTTATTTGCTGATTGTTATTGTACGCGCTACGACCCACGAAACTTTCATCTCCTTTGTACAATTCTAATCATAGGATGGTCGAGATCGGAAAGGAGATAACACACAGCAAAAATTTTATCCTTCCAAAAAGCAAATTTTACCACTTGTACGAAACGTTGATACTGTACAAACTAGTGTACCATGCAGCTTACAGTTCTTCGTGCAACCCAGAGCGGGATGATAATTGACAGTTGTCAATCATGACAGCATGAATCGCTCTTTAATTGGCCGTAATCGTTAAATTAGATTACGCCAGTGAACCAGAGGCAAAGTCGCGCGCACTGTTATAATGTAAATTCATGTGGCGTGCAAACCAGTGCCGATCGATCGAATGCTGCAGGCAGATGTTCCAGACAACAGGTAATTATATATTGATCTCATCCGTGCCGACCTTCGGGTACTAGGAAACACAGCAGCACTATACAAGAACGCGGCATAATCGAACGCTGTTCTTTGTAATCTTCACGGCTTCTTCCGCGCCGCTCCATCGAATTTCATTGCCAGCGGGGAAGCCATACCAGGTGAGGATTCGGATTTAGTAACAACTTCGGGCTCGCTGTCTGTGAAAAGTTACACTTTCAATTACCTCACAAAGTGCGTACAGTTTTAAATCTTGTTTCTCACAATTGCTGTCGAAAAGAAATTGGCAGCCGCTTATTTAAGAATTTCTAATAGAGAAGAGAGTAGTTTTCAAGGCCAACCGATCGTTCGCCTTTTAGTAATGATGTTTTGATATCCGCGAATCGTTCTCCGATTTTGGCTAACATTCGAAAATGGCTGTATCAGTGATGTCCATCTGTCCAGAGTGCGTAATGTTTGTCAAATGTTACGCATAAAGTAACTCGAAGTGAGTAACAATCCAGATTCGGCTACCTTTGACACTACTTTCTTCCTCCGGGTCTGAAATCAAGCGCCTGAGCGAACGAATTGATCGAGTCCAGAGATGCTTTGAAGAAAAAAAAGGAGATTTTCATGTGGTTTTAGACGCACTCCAACTTAATGCTGGGAGGAAAAACTGATCGGAACTTGTTTATTACGTTAAGTGTATTCCTAAAATCTTTCAACGCGCCGTCTTTACATTTGAATTTCGGGGTATTTTCATTTTAATTCTTCCGGGTTAAAATTATAAACTTCTTGCATTTTCAGCGACATGATCGTCCCCTTGACCGCCGTTAAAGCAAGATTGAAAAGCCGGTCTCTTTTATTTGCCAAAAAAGTACTTCAAAATGTTGATTTTCTTCTGACATGTGAAAAACAAAAATGCAAATTATGCCTGAGGCTGTTGCATCAAATTAAGATCGTATTTTATCACTGAAATGTTTATCACATCTAAATTCAAGGGTTGAATTACAGGTCGCTATGATTTATTATCGCTTCGGAATATTGCTATGTCTTAATGAAAAAGCGTCTCGGTTAAGGGTTTTGATTCAGATCTATGTTCTCGTTAATAAATTTCGCTTTTGTGAGAGCCGGCGTTTTCGTTCTGTAACCAATTGGCATCAAATACGTTTCTTTTTGTGGATCATGCATGGCGTATATATAGAAAATAAGTTCTAAACAGTAATTTTTATTTTGTTTCGCGCGGCTATTTGGGAAGCCGCTGATTGAATAGAAATGCTGGAAACAACATCGAAAATAGATACAAACTGATTGATGTTATGAGTGAAGTTTCCAAGGACTTACCGCGCACGGAGTCGTTGGACTGTATTTTGGCAAGTGTAATTTCGCTACCCACTGTGTTTCAATGTTCTAGCGCCTTTGTTCTTTAAATCGGCAATGAGTTTTTTCTTTCCCAGCAGTTGCCAAAATTACAAGAAACCACAATTAGTTACAACTTGGCTTCTGTCATAGCAAGACATGGTCATCGGAAATGCCGGCAAAAGGGCGTCATAGATTCAGTTTCAAATCCAATTCGTACAAGCTGGAGAAATATTGAAATGACTCTCTTGATCGACCTTGAATGAAAGAACACTTGATCGATGGCCTGGAAGGCGGCTGTGAAAGGCAACGGAGTCCTCTTGAGTAGAAAACGAAAGTTTAATAAATGTTTTTCGTTCGTCCGTGATTTGTAGCTCAGACTTGCGTTTCACCAGATGAACGGTCACGGGTTAACGTTTTGACGAATTTTACGCAAAGAAACTGGACTGTAAGGGAGCAATTTATTCATCAACGGAGATTTACTAGTTTACCAGCCGGAAAAGCGTTTAAAGTAGTTCATCCCGAGCATTTTAATGTCACATTTGCCCACGGGCCGCAAGGACTAAATATAGTGCGTCTCCGCAAAATAGTGATGTACAAGTTTCAACGATGTTTTCGTAGCACAGTGGTCCCGTGTACAATTTGTTTCTTAACTAAGCTTGCCGCTAGTTAGCGCGATTTGAAAAAGCTTTGTTTGTCGATCACCTTTATTAAAAAGCCTAACTTCACTGGCTATATAAACAGGACCACACATTGAACAATGAAAGATCAAGCATCGCACTAGAAACCATCTCGTGAGTTTCTCAGTGATTTACAACATGTAACAAAAAAATTAATACTCGTCACAACAGGATAAGTAAGGTAGTGAATTTTGCCGGGACTCCGTGTTGTAAACCTCTAACAGGCACCATTCGAATCCAGCCTCAAGTTGGTCGGCAAAGAAACCTATGGAGATTTCGCTGACCGAAAACGAGCTACCCGAGTGGTCTGTACAAATTACTTTTTAAGTTACCGTCAGCGCTTTTTACAGTAACCGAGAGCTGATCATGGGAGAACAGCGTGTTCGAGAGAGCTTCTGTTGAGGCCGCCCCCATCAGTCATCTCAAAGGTGAAAAATTCTGGAAGTTCTACTCGCCATAGTATTATTAATAAACACTGTGCAATGCTAATATATTCTGTTCACCTTAATAACTTTAAATCATTACTTTGTGCCCATTATCTTGAAGATATAAGCACCTACAGGAAAGAAAGGAAATTGCGAGACGTCAGATCTTAAAAAATCGGACAATTGCAAATTTGCATTTCGTTTTTTCCTCATTGATGGAACTTTCATCGACAGACCAAAAGGTCAAGTTAAATTTAGAATTTTTATGAGTATATAAAATATAATAACGAAATACGGGTTCACAGGAAATCATATCAATTTAAAATATGGAAACTTTAGTGTTCTCTGTTTAGTGTTTCCCGCTGTGGAAAACATACCGCGAGCACAATGGTTTTAAGAATTCGTGTATTTTAGAGAATTTCATTTAAATAGGTCCTTTTTCTTCCTTTCTTTCGCTCGATTACAGTGATAATTGGATTTCACTAGCTCACATAAGCGTTTTCCCTGCGTTAATGGCAAAAAATTAGTTGTATGTTTTCGTCTGCTTCAAAAAAAAAAAAAAAAAACGCGAGACGATTGCGGATTGTTCACGCGGAAAAATTTCGCAGTCCCGTGGACTTCAAAGGCTCTCGCTGTGAGGAAAAAAGGTAAAAAAAATACATGAATTTTTTAAAGCGGAAACAACATTTTCTTGGCGAATGAAGCTAAAAAAAGGTGTAAGGAAGAAAATATTTTTCTCCTGACCTCGACACTCAAGATTATTAGTTTAGGAAATGATACGAATCCTACAGACATGGGTTATAGGTTGTCCTGTTTGGTCTGTTAAGGGGTTGATCAGATTTGCATTGCGTAATCGAACCAGTGAATTCTTTATGAAAGAAAATGGTATGTTTTTTAAGAAAAACAAACTGTTATTTTTGCCGCTTTTGACCGGATTTTGACGGCATTTCGCTCGCAAATTTTCAAAGTCCAAGTGTAATCTCGTTTCTTTGTTTCTTGGTGTTTACGTAACGAAGTGTCCATCGTTTCGGCTCCCAAGGGATTCGGGTATTGACAGGTTTCAACACATCTTAACTTGTCCGTTTGCTTTAATGTGGCCGTACTTTTTCTTTCTTTAGGTAGCAAGAACTTTACCTTGTTTCGATCCTGTTGGTGTCCCAAAGCTGTATAGCTGGAGAAAATTGGCAGCCCTCGTTGTCTTGTTGCTAGCTAGCAGCGTAGCTAGCGAAGCCAAGTTTGTATTATTCATGAGTTTCTACAACCTGGATGCCTTTCAAATGAGCCTGAACGCCTGACACAGACAGTGAACCGTAACTCTCTGACAAGTCAATCAGATAGTTCTACGCCGCCCTTTCGAACAGCAGCGCCATTCTGAAATATGGAAATACGGAAAAGGGGAGATATGATTTGCCAAACTTCGGCCGGGACCACACCGCTTGCGTCGCTGCTCGTCCATGTTGTTGTGTCTTGAACTGGTGGTAAACATCGCATTTACAAAAGAATCTGTGCTTGGAACTTGGCAAAAGACTCGACCTTGGGCTAGCAATCGATCATTTGGAAGGGTATAATAGCTCGACGGGTTATTGAGCGTTTCATCGACGGGTCAAAACATTAGATTATACGCTTAATGTATCGTTTGGCGATTCCATCTGCGATAGTCCTCGTTTAGCCGCACTCGCTTCCAAACCCGTGCAATACCAGGCAGTATATGAGTGTGTTGACAAGTATTATGGCGTCCACTGCAGTACTTATTGTTTTTTCTTTAATGATAAACTACTTAGCTTTGGCGGAAAAACGCGAGTACAAGTTAGGCCTTCTGATACCGTATTCAACTGTGGTGCCGCATTTCTCGGACGACTTCAACAAGGGAGAGAATTTTGCCGCAGCGATGACAATTGCAGTGGAAAAATTAAACGCGGACCCAACGCTTTTGGCTGACTACAATGTTACATTTGTATGGGAAGACACAAAATGCAACGAACTGATTGCTGTCCACGAGCAGTTAAATCAAATTAATTCTGGAGTACAAGCTTTCATAGGACCGGGATGCAATTGTCACACAGCGGCAAGGAACGCGGCAGCTTTTAACATATCCATGATTTCATTTGTGAGTATGCTCTCCTCTCTCATTTTGGGCATAGTTTTTGATATAAATTGTTCATTATATCTTTTGTGCCTTTTATGATTACTTGTCTTATTTAATGCTGGCTTTTCAAGAGAAATCAGTTGTAATGATTTTGGTCTTCAGTTGTCGACAAACAGAAATTGATCAGTTTGTTGGCTTGAAGTCAGTTTGGAAGTGATTTACATTTTGCCAGCTGCCATGGCGCAGTGCTAGACGTTTATATTCAAAACATTGCTAATTGCTCAGTTTTTGTTCGTCTCGGCTTCTTGAATATTTCATTACATCGTTTGATATGATTTTCGATCTCCAAGCTACTTTGATCGAAGCTTTGTTGATCCGTCTGGACGCACGGTAAAACTTCACTCGAGTTGTGCGTTTATTCGATTAGCTGGCATTACGATAAATATTTAAGATATGCGTATTAAACGAGTTAACTGAACTACGCTGAAGGAAAACTATTGCCAATCATTGTGACATGAGATCTTTCCTGATTACATTCTCCAAAGCTTCCTGTGTGTTGCTTAAGATTTGCGTGAGTGCAATTATCATTTCAACTGCTGTTTCTGCCTGCAGGATTATATTTTGTGGCTTTGATTGACATTTGAACTAAAGCTTATACGTATTCGAGCGAAAGTGCATTTTGTTGTCATTTGTGCAAATATATGTATTACTTACTTTCTATTTGACAATAAGGTTTTAAAAGGTTTTCCATCTGTCAATATTGCTTTCGCACAAGATTCCTGCTGTTATCATTTCTCACGCTGTTCGAGAGTGGCCTTGTGCCTTAGATTGCTTATAATTTCTGTTTCTAAACATTACTGGAGTGGAATTCAATAATTTACTTACGTCGCGTGGCATAAACGGTCTGTTTATTGTAATTTGTGATACTATGTGTATTGCTCTGGCTAAATTCGAAACTCTTCTCCTCTTCGCGGATAAGGCTTATTTTGCTTATAGGCCAGAGCCATACAAGTGTACACTTAACTTAAGTTATCTGTCTGGCATGGGTTCTTGTATCTTCCAAATGAGATTTTATCATTTTGGCATTTGAAAATGATATTGTTTCGTTTTTTAGCTAGGGAGAAAGCCACTGGATCTTTTTAAAAGAAACAACAAATAAACAAACAAACAGAAAGCCATGGATAAACAAAAACAAGTACACACACTGACTGAAAGGAAAGGAAATGTCTTCACTTTGAATACATTGCTAACATGACATTCCTGGTTTCACATTACTCTCAATTTGAACCACATGAATATTGCAGTTCTGCTTTGACCATATTTTGTGATCAATAACACCATGTAATGATTCAGCAAGTTTATATTTATCGCTTTTCACTGCCATATCATATATGGTTCATATTTCATGTTATGACATTTACAGCTAAGATTAGTCAATATCTATCTGTATTGGTCATAACGTTATTGTCATTTACTGTCCACTTCACTTGAATCAGTATTGATCAGTATTCACTAATGCGACTTAATGTAAATGACATCGGTATGTTTTGGCTTCACTAATCTACCACTCTGTCTGGTGGTTAAAATGCTAAAAGGCTAAAAACAATAGAACTGCTAAGTGTTAAATTTAATTTATGTGCATACACTACATACACCTGTGTTGTGTCTAATATTGTTTTCCATTAAAATTAAAAAAAAAAAAAAAAAACGGTTTCCTCTTTATTGGTAAGAGAAAAACTTTCAGATGGTTTGATCAAGCCTACATGTAATAAATCAATCAATCACAAAACAGTAATTTATATATTACATATGTGGGATAGATATTCAATACTAAGTCCACTTAAAGTTATTTCAGTGCAAAGCCATGTATAGTCATCTTATATCTTGGACATTCAGACTGGCTGATACAATAATACGCTTTTCATTTCAACCTGGCGTCAAAATTTGGTGCATGCCTTGTAATCTCTGTTGCTGCTCTGTTAAGTGGTCAGAATAGCTAAGTAGAACGGACTAGATAATAATGGGATTTGGTTTCTGCAGGGTAGCCACAATAAAAAATATTTGAGTATAAATGTACATGCAGTACCATTTTTGCTGTCAGTGGAAGCCAGAGAAATTTGATAACAGAAGCCTTTTGTGATCTTGAACCTAAACCAAATTTTCTGAACTCACTAAGACTGAATTTATCCAACACTGCATTTATAAACATCAGTAATATTTAACAATTATTTGCCAAAGGCAAAGTGAACATTGGTGAATATTCACTGAGACAAAGTCGAGGTGAATATTCACCAATGTTCACTGAGCCTGAAGCGAAAAATTGTTTTAGTATAATTTTCAGAGGTGAATATCAAGGACTACAAAGTAACAGACTAAAACATAAAAACACAGACACAATTGTTCGTGTGCGTACACATACGCAGCTGTAGTTTTAATAATAAGCTTATGTGTACATCGATTGTCAATCAATTTACTCATTGAGTTCGGTAGTAAAACAAACAAGGGAAACACTACGAAAAATGAATTCACCCGGTACCCTTGTTTTATTGTTGTTGACTTCATTCACAGTTGTCCTCATTGCCTAAAAATGAGTAGCTTTAGTTTGATGAAAAATAAATTTCGATCAACTGATCTGACCTGCTGGCGATCGAAGCAACCACTGCATTTACAATTCTTAAAAGCCTTGAATACGAGTTCTTGAAAAGATTTTTGGTCCAAGGGTGACAGCAGTCATTTTGAAAATTCTCCATCCTTTCAAATATCCTGGACTTGGAGTGACGTCTTTCAAATAAATGAAAACTTCATTCAGCAACTGTCCACCATGTTTACTTGCTGAGATGGCAAAGATGGTGAGCGTAGTAAACAAGCTCCAGCGGGGTGAACATAGCGTCATATGATGAGCTTTTCGACCAGTCAGATGGTCCAATTCTTATATTCACCTCTGGAAATTATACTTATGTGTCTTATTAATTTTTGTGTGGCATACACAAAGTGGGATGCTTCGTATAACTACAAGGGGAAGTATTATTGTATTTGTTTATTAATTTAATATGGCTAGATTTGCAAATGGCAACTTTCAATCTCAGTACTCAGATTTCTCTTAAGCTTCACCTTTTCTCCACAAGGTGACTCAGTGGTGTGATTTTTGCCTTCTAATCCAGTTTACAATAAAGATTAGCGAAAAAACTGAGCAACGACGTTTCGGTGTCATCCTGGCACCATTTTCAAGTTAAAAAATATTTGTGCGAAAAAGTAAACTAATTGATACGAATGGTAGAGGTGCAAAATTGAATAAATTAAGATTAAGATAGCTGTTCAATGTTCATGTTCATTCCAATGAGGTGTCAAACACTGGTAATGAGTTCAGTGTCTGTTCAAAGCCTAAACAAATACTTTTGCGCGAATGGAGTCTGACTGTGTGTTAAGGCTCGGTTTCTTCTTGTGAATCCACAACATTTCGTGGATCAAGCAATCGAACTTTCCCTGACATTTCTTTAGGATCTTAAAGTTGTTAGTCAGGTCACCAACTGTATCAACTCGGTGTTCATTTTGAAGGTGTTTTCCGATGGCGGTAAATCGGTGTTCCTCAATGCGCTTGTAAAGATGACGGCTAGTGTAACCGAGGTATTCTGCATCACACAGATCACATATATAGTAAAGAAACATCTCTCGGACTTGAGTAATAAACTTGATCACAAACTACAGCCGGTGTTCAGAAGCCGTAAAATTGGCAATGATCTCAAAGTACAAGAGCCAAAACCACCTTTGATCAATCAACAGTGCGTTGTTTATAACTATATATGTGATCTGTGTGATGCAGAATACGTGGGTTACACTAGCCGTCATCTTTACAAGCGCATTGAGGAACACCGATTTACCGCCATCGGAAAACACCTTCAAAATGAACACCGAGTTGATACAGTTGGTGACCTGACTAACAACTTTAAGATCCTAAAGAAATGTCAGGGAAAGTTTGATTACTTGATCCACGAAATGTTGTGGATTCACAAGAAGAAACCGAGCCTTAACACACAGTCAGACTCCATTCGCGCAAAAGTATTTGTTTAGGCTTTGAACAGACACTGAACTCATTACCAGTGTTTGACACCTCATTGGAATGAACATGAACATTGAACAGCTATCTTAATCTTAATTTATTCAATTTCGCACCTCTACCATTCGTATAAATTAGTTTACTTTTTCGCACAAATATTTTTTAACTTGAAAATGGTGCCAGGATGACACCGAAACGTCGTTGCTCAGTTTTTTCGCTAATCTTTATTGTTAACTGTATTTCCAAATTTAATCTTATAAGAATAATCCAGTTTAACTGGTTTAAAAATCAAGAAACTACTTGTGGGTGTTTTGAACTTCTTCACTTTCTCTTTCTCTTTTTTGAAATATTTGTTTCATGTTTGGATCTGCAAAGTAATTGGTGTATGGACTTTAATACACACTATGAGACCAAAACATTGAACATGTGAGGCTGTAAACTGTAGCTCAATTGGGAATTATTTTTAGTTAATAAGGGTTAATTATGGCAACAGTTTTGCGTTCAAGGGTAGATAAATGTGATTTACAAGGGAAATATTTTTAAAGACAATTTTGGGAATGGGACTTACGCAAATGTATGTATTACAGGATGTAGGTCATCATGGTTTTAAAGACTTGGTATAGGCATAACCAGATCGATGTCCATAAAATAACTCAAGTATTGGATGCATTGCAGACCTTTTTTGCTGGTTGTCAACAGTATAAAATCTTTAACCAACCTTTGTCACCTGTCTATTAGTTCTGGTGCAGTGTTTTCATTGATGATTTACGCCTTAATAGTGCTTGGATGTGACTGCCTATCCACAAAGGGATTTTTTTATACTCAAATTAAACTGAATTCGTTAAAAATAAATGTAGATGTGGTAGAAAAGAGAGTTAAACAGAGTTGAGAAAATACTGGTACAGTGTACTTGTGAGTTTGAAAGTTAAAGGGATTTCAGTCAGTGACATGATAATGAAAAGTGAATCTAGTTCGTATTTAACTGTAACAGTTATTAATGCATGTCTGGAACTGTGCATGGGCATACATGTATTTATAAAATAACTGAGATACTACGCACACTCTCATTGGTCGATAGGTGTGTTAAGATGAGAGTATGAAAACATGGTTGTGACATTTTAGATTCGTATGTATTTTTGAGAACATTTTATAAAAGCAATAAGAGAACTTTTTTGTATTTACATAGTCTCATCTAAACACTTAGGGGGCTAGGAGAATTCTTGAAAGTTATGGAAACCCTCAACTGTGTCTCAGGTTTGCATAACTGTCTCAAATTCCCTGAACCCCCCTGGTGTTCAGATGAGGCTACATAAACACGGATAAAGTGCTCCATTGCTTAAATAATTATAGATAAAACAACTGACTTGAAAATATGTTAAACCGAAATGCACACATTGTATTTTAAAGGAAATTGTTGTGCACAGTGTGAATTTTGCTTCCTGCAACTGAGTTAAAACATCCATTGTCCTTATTGTAGGCATGGCTAACTTTAAAGAAGTACTCTTTTCAAATGTTGTCCATATTATACAGTCAGGTGTCTGTATGGAGAGTTTTGAACATCATGCATTGAATGCACTGAACATCCTGCATCAAATATTCAAGGATCCGAAGTAAATTGATTTTATGCCTCTCTGTAATGTTTTTTTTTTGTAGATGTGCAGTTCTGCAGATTTGTCTGATAGAAAGAAGTATCCCACATTTGCTCGTACATTTGCGGTTGACTCCCAAGTGGGGCCGAGTGTCGTCAGTCTTCTAAGATCTACATACAACTGGACTCGAGTGGCTATTATTTACCAGAATTCTACTCAGTGGAAATCTTTGAAAGAGCATCTGGTGAAGGAATTTGAGAAAGATGATATTCATGTAGATGTAGCTCATGAGTACATGGTGGATAGTGAGGCATTTTACCTCCATTTGCAAAATGAGACAGATTTCAGGGCAGCTTTGAGGGAGATAAAAAAAAAGGCACGAAGTAAGTACATGCGTCAGTGTTCACAATCAGTACATGTGTAGAGAATTTCTACAGTCTGATCAAATTAAGTGGAGTATAATAAATTGTTTGGAAAGCAGGAGAGAGGCATAAGAATTGCTCAAGGTGCTGCTGAGGGGTAACTTGACAGAAGCTGCTTGAGTGCTCTCCAAACTGCTCCTGAGAAAGCACATCTGCTAAATAATTACTTGACGTCCAATCAGTTTACTGTATGCCAATGCCTTGCATGTCAATATAATTCCTATTGGGGTGCCTTTTGGAAGATGGTGCTATTAAGGAGGTCTATTAAACTGTTGTATGGAAGAAGCTGATAATCAAATCATTATCAATGGTACCTTTGGATAAAATTGTCAATCTCCCAGGTTGGCATCCATGTACAATGCAGATGAAAATTTGTACATGTATGCAGATTTAAGTTGCTCACTAGTAAGTGTGACTTTCCATTTCACACAGTATTTACATGAGGGGACACAACCCACTGCCTGTTCTAGTCTCCAGGAGGCCAATTTTATACTGAAACTAGCACTCATTTAAATCATTTGCATGATCAGGTATTCCAAGCACCTTGAAGGTCTGTGAAAAGTATACTGATTTGTGTCCTTGTCTGTTTTAGTTGTTCTAGTGATTGCCAGTTATGAGTATGCACTGGAGACACTGTATCTCGCCAAAGGAGAAGGAATGATCAATGGTGAATTTGCTTTCATTATATTCCAGTTGAACCAGTTAGCAGTGACCCGGGCTAAAAAACTGAACTTTTGGTGGTTCTATCATACCCTTCTTGCTCATAAAAGGTTAGTGGGAATCTGTCAGTGTTACATTATTTTTGTTCTGTCAGCAAATTGTATTTGCTAAGAATAAAGTGGCCTCGATAATGAGTTGATCGTATTAATGGGAGGGTATTAATGTGGGGTTTAACTAAAATATTGCAAGTACTGATAACTTGTCTTGTTTCAGTTTAGAAAGTAAATGTGAGCCCCACCCACAGAATGGATTCTTGTACATTGTAATGCTGTTTCTCAGCATTTCCAATTACCATCCTTGATCCTTGAGGCTTGAGGCTTGAGCCCCTGTCCTTGGAAATAGTGTTGGGAATTGCCTGAGATTTCTGAAATAATCAAACTGTCCCAAGCGACCAATCATTGCCAAATCCAAGATTGAGATGTATAAACAAACTTACATGTAGACTCTGAGGTGAATAAAACACCGAAAAACTCGACTCGTGACTTCTGGCTTCTGAGACTTAGAGATTGGACTAAACATTGGGTGACAGCCAGGATTGTCTAGATACCATTTGCCACCTCTTCTTGTCCTTGACAACCAGCCAGGAGATTTCTTGCGGCCTGTCTGTTCTCCTGCCCCTGGGTGCAGAGCAAACCTCACGTTCAGAATGCTCCTTTGCTTCTAGAAACAGCACTGTCACCCGTGCAGTCATCAAAGAAGCCATGCCGGCTGCCCTTATATTGGCCGTTAAAAATCCACGTGGCAAAAATTACCAAAACTTCATTGCAGAGGTCAGAACTAAGACGTCGGAGAGTCCTTTCAACAGTCAACATTACAACGGTTCAGGTTCCACAATGATAGTAAGTACATATGAACATGTTGGAGGTTATATCATGCATTGTTATTGTAGGAACCAAACATAGCAATTCCTTAGTTCATGTAGTGTGATTATCTGGGCGAGGGTAGTTATGAAAAGAGCTGTTGTTGGTGACTAACGTTTTGACAACCTGAGCGGAAGTCTTCTACAAAGTCAAACGAATAGTTTTTGTCAGTCGATGGTGTTATAAGTCTGGTCCATTGAAAGTGATTGGCCAGTTTAGCTATGATGATATTGGCTCTAGTTGGTGTAAAGTTTTTCAGCAGTCATTGGTCGGTTTCAGTAAGTTTTTCGATCCATCTGCAGTCAGTCACATTAACTTGATCTGTTTGAGGTCCATCTATCGTTAGTCAGCCTACCTGGGACGCTCACCTACCTGGGACCAAAGTTGTGGAATAAGCTACTCAGGGAAATTAGAACCCTCTCATCACTATTTCGTTCTAAAAATCGTATCCGTAAATTTGATTTAAGTGTAATGGTAGAACAACTGCATCCTTTGTAATTCTTAATTCTTTTTAATAATTTATCCCATTAGTTGATTGTTATTAGAAAATAGCTTGTTGGTTTTTAACCATGTTATATTGTTAATTATATTGTCAAGGTTTTTAATAGTTCATTAGAAAATAGTAGGTTATTAATTATACTAAGTGACTCCAATTAGTAGAGGGTTTCTTTTCCCCCATCGGCTAGATATAAAGATACGTTAATAAAGTTTATGTATGTAAATTAAGTTGATCTGTTAGAGGTCTTGCAGCACTATTCACTTGACTCTGCAGATGACTTGTGCTCAGGTTGTCGAAACGTCACTCACCAACAACAGTTCTTTTCAGAACTACCCTCACCCAGATGATCACACTATATGAACCACTGATACTCCAGGGTTCAAACCATTTAATATAATACAGATTCCTTCTCAGCAATTTCCTTCCCAGAGCCCAACCGTTTTTGGTCAGTGGTGACCAAAAGCCCTTTAAAGTGTTCTGGACAAAATTAAAAACTGGAACTTGCAGAGAATCCTTTTTGTTCAGTGTAGTTTGTAAGTGTGCTATCCTGTAGAAAGAATGTGTGGTGCTCATGTTTGTGATAATGTGTAGTTCCAGAAAATATCCACGGCCTCGTGCACGATGTTGGTGTACAAATCAAAATTAGCAAAAATCGAATGAAAATTTGTTTTAGAAATGCTGTAATTTGCAGGCTATTAATTTTTTTCTCTTCAAATGAGCACATCTTGTAACGATTTTCATGTAGTTTCCTTCCATCTTAGCTACGTCTCAAAAGCACTTGTGCCTTTCTTGTAAGGAGTCAAAATCACACATACTCTCCATTCTAATCTTCGCAAGTAGCGTAACACGTCGGGCCGTATTTTACGCTACTCTTATCGCGCCCATTGCAGGCGCGATTTGCCATTTTTGCCTTTTTGGCAAATTTTGCTTTTTGCCAAAATCGTGCACGTTACTCCTTTTGGTGGTTTTTGCTTTTGCCTTTTGCGCCAGCAAAAAATTCACGCCCGTTTGGCTTTTTGCGTATTTTGCCTTTATTCTGAGTCCAGCAAACTCAGTTGGTTCAATTCTGAATGTGAGCAGTCCTTAATCATAATACAGGTTTTGCAAGGCAAAGCTTGCAAAATATTGTTAAAGGAGCTCTTTTGAATCACAAAAATGGAATCACAAAAATGGAGAAAAGCATTCTCTAGAACACAAACTATAAGAGAACGCCACATGCTAGTAAGTTACACCATCAGAGTGCTTACCAAGGATTTGGAAACGATGTAACTTTAAAGACACGTTTGTCCAATTTTTGTCCAGCCCGGCGATCTTGAGAAAATGACAGAACGAATCATCTTATGTCTTTTTTTATTTCTTTATACACGAACTAAGCAAGCATCTTCCCTGCATCTTCTTGCCCATTTCATGTTCATCGCAGCCATTTTGTTATTTACAATAAGCCCAAGTTATGTCCAAATAAGGAAATGGATGGACGAGTCGAGTTAGACTGGGATTGAAAGGTTTCCGCATGAAGAGAAAACAAAACAAAACATTGATGTCTTGGTTGACCTATATTACGATGTTGTTCGCCAACTTTGGGGAAGGATCGGCGAGGATAACGTTCAATCTCAACTGAGCATTCACCTGTGAAAATAGCATCACTAAAAGTATCACAAAATGCTTGCTTCGGCATTTAGTCAGTACTTTGCACTGCTCGCGTACTCCAGCCTTTATTACCGTATTGTTTGCCAGCGCTCAAGCAGCAAAAGCGTCCAGAAGGCAAAATTAGCAAAACGACAAAATGGCAAAAATAGCGCGGGCCTGAAAGGCAAAAAAAATGCACAATGCCGGAGGCGTGATTGGCAAAACGCAAAATTCGTGCAAAAGGCAAAAAAGGAAAAAAGTGCTCGAAACGTGCGAACAAAGGCGCGATATAATGACAAAGTTTTTAAATTAAAAACGTGGTCTCACGCTAGTTTTTTAATCATATTTTTTTTGACAGATACAACCACAAATGAAAGAATCCCACCATTTTAAGGCAAAATTTAGGTGCACTTTGGAGACACTTTCTTGAATTGAATTGTTCACACTAAGAAGTTTAAAATTATAATAATGCACTTTACGTTTTGGTCAAAAAATGGGGGCAAAACGGCACTTTTTGCCTAACCTGTTTTTGAAATTTTATTATCGTTCTTCTAATAAATCTCTTTCAGACAGAAAATTTCGCTCTTTGGGGTGCACATAGATGGAAGTTTGATTCTGCGAAGCTTTACGACCACTGGCTTTAAGAATGACGAGAAATAATAAGAAATCTAGCGTGAGACCGTTTTTGTTACGCAATTGTACACCAACATCGTGTGTGAGGCCCCACACCCCCACCATGGAGGGAATTTCATGTAAGCCCCCCACCCTCCTCTGCGGAATATCCTTTTTTTTTACCACAAAAACAACCCCCCTACCCCTCCGGAATTTCCACTACTATTTTGTACACCCCCCCCCCCCCCCATACCCTCTAGAAAAAATAGTTTTGCCAAGAAAGTGTGTTAAAGTTTAAGTAAACGCTCCAAACATTTAGCCCTCTGCATTGCACGTCACTGTTAATAATATTCTTGATTGATCGCAACGTCTGAAGATACTCACAAAGAAATCATTCAGCAGTTTAGTGAGAGAATTGCTTTAAAAGAAAAGATAAAATGGTAACTTGTCAAATTACCTTCCTATATGACTAAGTCCCTTTGTAAATGTGGTGCAATTTCTGTTGAAGGACTGGTAAAATGAGTGTGGATGAAATTGACACCATACTTTTATCTGGGACACGATTGCTAACATACATGGGACAAAAGCCAATTTTACTGCAAAACTACATACAAATGGATAGAGATAAACAACAATAAGAAATTCTCAAGTTTGTGAAATCATAACGTCATTTCTCCCTTTATAAAGAAACTAATTTTCATGAAAGAAATCAACTGCCACTTCAAAGTCTGATGCAAAAACAAACTAGGCTAGTCACCAGTGCTCTTCGGTCCACAAGATGACTCATGTGGACTGGCAAAGAGTAATGGCGGGCATTTCCACGGAACGGCACATTCTTCACATTTGTTAGCTTCCAAAGTGCTTTTTGAAGAAAGAAAATGTATTTCAAATGTAATGCGATTCACTTACAAGTACTCAAGCCACTATTTTTTCATGTGAAAGTTCTACTTAATAGGTAAGAAAGGATTTTGAACAGCTAGATCGACACTTGAATCCGTATTGAATCGAGGGACCTCTAGAAACTAAATTGATTGTCCAGCCCCCCTTCCCTTCGGAATTTCCTGGGTCTTTGACCCTCCCCTCCCCTCCGGAATTTCTAATTCCCTCTGTGGTGGGAGTATGGATATTTTCTGGAACCACACGATTACAAAACTCCAACAGTCCTCAAAGTACAAGTTAGAAATGACATTATTTTGTAACATTGGTGTGTTTGTTACAGAATTGTTCCATATACATGCTGCCAAACTACATGTAAGGTTGGATAACGTAGTGGAGTTTATTATTTGCAGTTACTCTGTATCATGTATTAACATGAATTGTTTCTGTTTTATGTAGCCTCCAGTATTTGCTGCCTACTTGTATAATGCTGTCTATCAGTATGGAGTGGCCTTGAATAAAACTCTAGCACAGTATGGTGCTGCGGCACGTAATAAGACCCCTTCAGGAGAGGAAATACTATCACAGCTTCGTGATTACACTTTTGATAGTGAGTGGTATTTTCTTTTCTCACTTCGGATTTTGACCATTGTTGGTTCATCTTTAATGTAGAATCATGACTAGCAGACATGATCTCAGTATGCCTAGTTTGATCACGTACAATGATTTGAGTCAAGCTCAATTTGTGCTGCAGTTGTTTAGTGAATTTAGCAAATATTATGCATGGTCTTAGATACCTAATGAACTGTATTTGACTCGAGCTCTTTATTCTTTTTTTCAAATTGAATTTGAAGAGGCTAGTCATAAAAGGGGATAAGTGACGATTTTGGTTGCTTTTCTTTTTTTTTGCTCCAAATTAGCTGAATTTTTGCATGTGGTCTTCAATGTAATAGAAAAACGTGTCCCTGTATTTTTGCTGCTGGTTGTTGCTTTGTTTTCGAGTTAAAACGTAGGCAAAAAACTTGGCTTTTCCTAGCCATGTCTTTAGGAGTTTATTTGTTGAACAGCAAACAGGCAGACTGTTTATAGTGTATGAAGTCAAAACCAAATCCCACAGCATATAGAGCGGAAATCTGGGAACAGATTTTTTACATCGGCTATTGTGACGTGAACACAACACGTGAATCGATCGAGTGTCAGACGAAATGCCATCAAACAAAAAAGAGATGTGCCACATTAGAGCTCTGTCAACTAATATCTTAAGCATTGTTTTAAAGTACCTTGTATGCCTGCCTGGTGGTTGAGAGGCATCATAAAGCCTCGATAAACCCGTAAGTCATCAGCACGTTTTAAAGAATCAAAATGTGTTCTGAAACTTCGAAGGCAGCTGATATACCGTAATCGTGTTATCGGCGTTCGAAGTCAGGTCGAGCCAGGTAGCAAAGTGCAAGAGCAGTTCTTGCCCAAGAAAAATACCCTCTGGTGAGTTGTGGCCCATTTGCCAAATGTTGCTAGCGTCAAAGTTTGGAAAGCGAAAACTGGTTTTAGACTTATAAAATTTGTCTTGTGTTGACCGCCATGTTTTCCCACGCATGAGGTGTAAAGACCCTTCCCGGCATGCATTGCGATTACGTTCTGCGGACGTTTCTCGAACTGGTAACTAGATTTAAACATAATAATGGCCAGCAAGTGGCGATCGATTGTAACAGATCTGTGATCCAGTTTGCATTGCTTTTATTTCAAATCGGCATGATTTGTAGTGTTTTGAGCTTCTGGGATCAGGGGACATGCAGATGTATGGAGACCCGTACGTTGCGCAGAAGGGTTAATCTGTTAATC
Organism: Orbicella faveolata; assembly: GCF_042242905.1. Lineage (NCBI taxonomy): Eukaryota > Metazoa > Cnidaria > Anthozoa > Scleractinia > Merulinidae > Orbicella > Orbicella faveolata. The sequence goes on along the minus strand of NW_028301547.1, from coordinate 31,582,374 downwards.
TGTCAGCCCTATTTATAGAGCGTTTTCACGTGGAGTCATCAAATTCTTAAATCCAAAACTAAACAGCCACCAAAGTTGTTATCCTCATCAGGCATAAGAGGTACCAGCGCATTTTGAACTTGGAAGTTATGGCGGTGCGTGACATAAAGCTACGATCGCGTTTGTCGAAAACTATGTTTTATCTCGTGATTTTTTTAGCCATTTAAGACGTTGCCGTATTTGGAAAAGTGCTTATTGAAATGTTTATTTGTTTTATTTTATTTTTATTTACACCTTTTTTGACCTGAAATCAACATTTTTGAGCTTACACGTTGCATGAAATTACCATTTTCAGGAGCCCATCATGGGCTCCTACCATTTTGCTGTTTTCTAAGTGAAACCAACATCCTTGCCGTCACGCGTTAGCGTCAAATCAACATTTTAACCTATTTAGACTTGAAATCAACATCATTGAGCTTATGCGCTGCGTGAAATTACCATTTTGCTGGTTTCTTAGTGAAACCAACATCCTTGCCGTCACGTGTTAACGTGAAATCAACATTTTGACCTATTTAGACCTGAAATCAACATCATTGAGCTTATGCGCTGCGTGAAATTGACATTTTGCTGGTTTCTAAGTGAAACCAACATCCTTGCCGTCAGGCGTTAACGTGAAATCAACATTTTAACCTATTTAGACCTGGAATCAACATCATTGAGCTTATGCGCTGCGTGAAATTGACATTTTGCTGGTTTCTAAGTGAAACCAACATCCTTGCCGTCATGCGTTAACGTGAAATCAACATTTTAACCTATTTAGACCTGAAATCAACATCATTGAGCTTATGCGCTGCGTGAAATTGACATTTTGCTGGTTTCTAAGTGAAATCAACATCCTTGCCATCACGCGTTTATGTGAAATCAACATTTTAACCTATTTAGACCTGAAATCAACATCATTGAGCTTATGCATTGCGTGAAATTGACATTTTGCTGGTTTCTAAGTGAAATCAACCTCCTTGCCGTCACACGTTAACGTGAAATCAACATTTAAACCTTTTTTGACCTAAAATTAACATTTTTGAGCTTATACGTTGCGTGAAATTGACATTTTGCTGCTTTCTAAGTGAAATCAAAGTCCTGTCAGTTGCGGCGGACCGAGCCTTTGTTATGATAAATCGAGGCGAGACTTCGACTTATAACAAAGGCTTGGCTTGGCTATTATAATAAAGGATCGGCTTTGTTTATCATAACAAAGGCCCGGCTTTGTTTATTTGCAGCCTTGGCGGGAAAAGGGCGTTAGGTATTTTAATCAAAAGTGAACTTTGTTGAAAACGCTCCAAATTTCGCATGCAGTTATGTTTAGGTATGTTTAGCAATGTCCCGTAGTTTTTCTGCTAAACTTTGCTTCGTTTTCGGGATATTGCGTACGCAAAAAACCACTCGGTTTTCCTAGCGGCGTCTTTATAAAGCGAAGCAAAAACCAGCGGCAAAAATACAGGAACACGTTTTTCTATTACATTGAAGACCACATGCAAAAATTCAGCTAATTTGGAGCAAAAAAAAGAAAAGCAACCAAAATCGTCACTTATCCCCTGTGATGACTAGCTTCTTCATTTGAATTGGTTCCTCTGTGCCCTGTGTTTGTTTCTGTTGTTTTCGTTTGGAGAAGGAGTTTAGGCACACATAGATGGATACCAATTCTTCTGAACCTATGTAGCAATATCCTTTTTTCTCATGCTTCAAAAATTTTGTCCATTTAATTGCCAGATTCACTTTAATTGCTAAAAATCTTATAGTTACGATTTGCGTTTCCTTAATTTACAGTCAATAATTTGACTTATTGTTTTCACTGAAACAGGTATCCAGGGTTACAGAGTACATTTAGATGAAAATGGCGATGCACAGTTTAACCTGACTTTAATGGACATAAGGAAAGACAGTAAGTACGGTGTAAGGTTAGACCAGCCTGGGTTTCATTAAGGGCTGGGCACCAGGCACATTTAGTGGCTCTGAGGATGAGTTTTGCCTGCCTGGTTTGACCATCCATAGGAAATTATTTCTTGTACAAGTTTCAAGGAGTCAAGGAGCTGGCAAAATGTGTTTGCTGTAACAAGGTTTTGTTATATCTTGCTTCTTTTCCACGTTTTACTATTATTGGGCCAAGGAATATCGATTGTTATCCTGAGGACTTTTTTATATAGAGGTTTCGTTACATCAAGGTTCCACTGTATTTAGTGCCACTTGGAGAAGATAACCTTGTTTGATACATTTAAACAGTTATCCCATCCATAAGGAGAAGCTCTATTCTTGGTTTCATTGGAGATGTGGTGACCAGATGGTTAGTGTTTGGGCTCTGGGTTTCTAGTAATGACCATGTCATTTTGTTGTGTTCTCAGCCAGGCATTTTTACTCTCACATTGCACCCCTCCATCCCAAACGTTTAAAGCAACTTGCTAAATGCTGAGGGGAGGGGAGGGGAGGTACAGTGTACAATACTTCTGTCTGACATTCAGTCATATTATTTATATTGCCCAGTTTTTAGGGGGATGGTTAGGTGATGGGTTTACCGAGTAGGGGACTCAACAACAACAACAACAACAACAACAACAACAATAATTATAATGAATAATTAATAATAATAATGATAATAATGATGATAATAATAATAATTGACAATAAAGTTGACAGTTACTTGTGGTAATACATTGTTCATGGCTAGTCTTACGTAGTTTGTTTCGTCCCGGCCAAGGGACTCATCAGAGACCTTTCTGCTTGGCAAGCTCATTGGGCATCGCGCCTAAAGTCCCGTTCGTTAACAAGATGATGACAGCAATCTCGCCTTATATTGCATAAGGATTCCTGACCGCACAAATTCATGAGTGAAAATTGACAATAAAGTTGACAGTTACTTGTGATAATACATTGTTCGTGGCTAGTCTTACGCAGCTTGTTTCGTCCCGGCCAAGGGACTCATCAGAGACCTTTCTGCTTGGCAAACTCATTGGGCATCACGCCCAAAGTCCCATTCGCTAACAAATAATAATAATAATAATAATAATAATAATAATAATAATAATAATAATAATAATAATAATAATTAGGGAGGAGTGTTTATTGTGACAAAAACTAGAGCTAAGCTTTACAAAATGCTATAATATTTACATAATTTGATGTCTGTTAAACCCGTAAAAAATGTTTCCGTATCCAATCATGATATCATGGTTACTACAACTAATACTAATACTACTATCATAATAATAATAATAATAATAATAATAATAATAGTAATAATAATAATAATAGTAATAATAATAATAATAGTAATAATAATAATAATAATAATAATAATAATGACTTTATTACTGTGTCAATTTCATCTAGCAGTGGAGAATCTCCACTGCTAACTGGGAACACCTAACTAGAACTATCTAAACATTTAGTGTTCTTTTTATGCCATCCTACCCCGTGGCGAATCTTTAAAGCAAAAAAATAAAAATAAATTAAAAGAATTTTTGAAGGAAATTCTACTGTTTTGTTTTTTTCCCCTTCAGTATTAGTTGAAGTGGCAGACTTCCAGATAACATATAGTACCTCTGGTAATCAAACCAAGAAGGGTGTTCCTACACTTGTGTTCCGGAAAAATAGGACCAAGATTTGGGTTGGTGGTAGCAGAATGCCACCAAAAGATCGTCCTAAGTGTGGCTTTAACAATGAACGATGTCCTCCTCCGACAGAGAAACCTTCAGGTTTGTTCCAAATGTATTTCTCAACTAGTTACACATTATTTAAAAGAAGATCACTGTTTGCTTCAAAAAAAAAAAATTAAATATGACTAGGAAAGTTCAGGTTCGAAGTGTGCAGTAGGCATGGTTAAAATTGATGATTACCTGATCACCAACTGGTAGTGATTTGAAGCAGACTGGGCTTTGACTGTGTATTTTGCAACTACATTACAAAACAACTATTGCAATGTATTCTGAAGTACAAGTTTAAAATAATGAATTGTTAAAAGTGCTGAACGTGTCTTTTGACTTTGTTTGAGTTAGAAATTAGGAGATCTTGGACTGCTATTAAATGAATGTATATAAGGGACAATATTCATCATGAATTATGCTGTCTTGGAATATCTGGCTTCACAGTGCACTGGGAGATTTATTAATAAAGCAAACAATTGTCAAATACTTGTGTAGTGTTCATGGCTAGTCTGATGCGGTGTTTTGTCTTGGCCAGGAGACTCTTTAGAGACCTTTAGAATTCATAGGCAAACTTGTTGAGCATCACGCCCAAAGTCCCGTTCGCAAATTCTTGATGTTGACAGTCTGGCCGTCTATGACAGAAGGATTCCCAACCATATGTTTGCAAATTAAATTTATACAAAAGCAAACAATTGTCAAATACTTGTGGAAAGTTCGTGGCTAGTCTTGACATGGCGTTTTGTCTCGGCCAAGAGACTCTTCAGAGCCCTTAAGAATTCATAGGCAAACTCATTGAACATCATGCCCCAAAGTTCTGTTCGCAAATTCTTGATGTTGAGAGGCTGGCCCTCTATTGCAGAAGGATTCACAAGTATTTGACAATTGTTTGCTTTTATATAAATTTAATTTGTGAACGTATGGTTGGGACATACATGTAACAGACCCCATAGGTCACATGACCTATACCCAGGTCCCAGCAGTGTGTGAGAAAAACATTTTTTACTTATTCTATTTGACTCAGCTAGTGAAAAATTACTCTTTTTCCTTTTCCCCTCTCTTGTGCAGCTTCATTACATATGCTCGCAATAATAATGTTTATCATATTTCAAAATTTAACTTCATTTATTTATCTTTGTTTATTCAGACAACAAAACGGAAATCATTGCAGGAGTTTCGTGTGGTTTGGGATTCCTTGCTCTTCTCCTTGTGATCAATCTAATCAGGTAAGTACTGTACATTACAAGTTTTCTGTTGCTCACATGTACTTAAAATGCAGTAGCCTGTAGTTAACTATGGACTGTAAATAATGTGTATCATTAATTTATTTTGTTTGAAAATAAAACAGACATTTGATTTCTTGCTGTGAACTGTTGAATTGTTGTACTTTCTTGATGGATCCACATTTGACTTTACCACATTACGAAGAACCCTATATATGTTCATCATCATCTTGCTGTTGTGGGATGCACAACCAAGTCTCATCCCAGTGACTTGCGTACCGTGCCTCTAGTTCCCAATGATTATTGCACCCGTCTTCTGATTCCAGGCTTGGACCTGTCACGGCTCAACACTGACACTTACCCCCTTTCCACTTGGAAGTAAATTTACTTTGAAAATCAACCAAAATACTTACCTGATCTGGAAAGTAGATTATGGGCTATGCTGGAAAGTAACTTTTCCCTTAAGAAAGATCTAGTGAAAATCATGTGTATTAAAAAAATAATTAAATGATAAAAATAGCCATATTACAGTATCAAGAGAGCTGCCAAGTAGGTCTAAGTGCGATGAACACACATGGTATGGTGCAATAAAATCCACCATTTTGGAGAAAGATGGAAAGTAAAATAATATTTGAAATCTACTTTCCAAAGTGGAAAGTGGTGTAAAAAGTTGGTGTCAAGCCCTGCCTGTGATGTATTCTTAGCTTTACACTACAGTCAGGATAAGACTTGTTATTTTCTCAGTGGATCACCCCACCCCTGTATATATGTATGCCATGAAAATTCAAGTGACTCTTGGGATATTCCATAGTATACCACGCAAAGCGTTACATGACTAGTACAGTATCTGTTTGTACTCTTAATGGGTGCTGGTGTATTGTTGACACCACCCTGTCGAGTTTCTCTGCTGCGGATGGCCTAGATCAGGCTGGTGATTAACAACAGAATACCTGTCAGAGGGCTTGTTGGTGGTGGGTGTTATTGATAAAAACAACAACAACAACAACAACAACAGCAACAACAACAAAAACAAACACAGAATGAAACCAGGATGAAACAACTACATGTATTTGTTACCAAGAACAGGGAGAAGCTTACATTTGGTCGAAATAATTAGCTGGCACCTGCATGTTGCTGAAAGTGTTTGTAACAGTTCGAACATTTGGTTGGTTAAACTATTTTTTTCTGTTGTTTAAACTACATGTAAGGTTTCAGTGAGTCTTCTAAGTAGGAAACTTACAAAGGGTCTCAGTTTTTTTCTCAAAATAGTCATTAAAAAACACATCCTGTAACTTATTGTTTTGCTTTTTTCCAGGCAGTACAGGTTAGAAAGAGAACTGAAGAATAGATTGTGGAAAATTGACTACAATCTTTTGGGCTTTGAGCGGAGAACTTCCAACACATCTTTAGCAAGTGCTATTGTAAGTGAATAATTCAAAACATGCCCATATCAACTGCTTATAACTTGTGTACATGAACATAACTGTCAGTGATAATCTCTTATGTTGTATACATGTTTTCCCACTGTTCAAATACATATGATATTTCCCATATTATTCACTTGTGCTTTTATCATGAGTATGGTGGTCTGCAAGCGCAATAATATTGTGATTGGTTCTAGTTTTCTTTGCTGGTGGAAGCCAAGAGCTTTGCAGTGAGGTCATAATCACTGATTAAAGTTGATTCCTTTATAACACGTGACCCTTTGTATTGTAGAAAGAAACAAATGAAGAGGCTCTACCACTCATGAGGGAAGAAAGCAGTGATGGCAAAATCACAACTGTGGGTAACTACAAGGTAATGTGGACTGTGAACTGATAGCTTCTTTACACGTACAAAATATGTGGGTTATTGACCTAGCTAGTGTGAGGGCAAGATGGCTGGATATCACAATTGTATGGACCAAGAGGTACTCGCAGTCCATAACTCGCAAGAAAAGATCAATGCCAAGATCCAGCCATCTTGACGGAAGAACCTAATGCAGCTACATGTAACCATAATTATAATAATGAAATACTAAAACCCTTTGATGAAATGTAGAAGCACAAAATAATTTAAAACTATCCAAAAAAGTCTTGTCAATGTGCATATTACCATCAGAATAAATTGATGTCAGTTAATTAACTAAATTAATTAACTAATGATGTTATGTAGTTTAAGGTCAAGTGATGTGTTGTGTTGTTGGGAAGACCCTTCTTTTTCGTAGTGTTTCTGCATTCAGAAGTGTAACTGCTGGGTATCTTGATAGTAGACATTGATAGATAGAAGATTTTCTTGCTAAATTTGCAATTGGGGAAAGAAATGCAAAACTGACCAATCACAACCATGGGTGAATATTTCACACACACGTAGCTTCAGTTGAAGATTGCATTCATTTATTGGATTTTTCATTGTTCAATTTTCTTCCAAGTGGCCCTGTTCAAGTACAGAGTCTGACTGTTAATCGTCACATTCTATCATGTCTTATGCAGACGTGATTTTGTTAGTATGCTTTTAAGTGACAATGTTGTTATGCCAATTATCTTTATTATCTTAAATGTTATTGCATTGCTGGTGTCAGTTTGTACCAAATAATCAGGGGTTCAATTTTTGAAGCTCTCCTTAGCTAACTCATCGTCATCATTGTTTATAGGCTTTTGTATTTAAACATTACGTACAAGACGTGTTAATCTAAAAGGCCTTTGTGAATCTGGTCCCAGATTATGCATATTAAAAATAAGTGTATCATGCACGGACTAAGAAGTTTTGATCATTTATTGTATGGCTCTTGGTTTGAGTTTGGAATCGTAAGGGGGATGGTAGTACATTTAACCAAATCAGAAGTCGGCTTATTTTTTATCTTGCAGGGAAACATGGTAACGGTAGCAAAACTTCCTAAAGGGCGTATAGATTTGACAAGAAAAGTTCTTTTAGAGCTGAAACAGGTATTTATTATGTCTGATTTGTTGTTACTAAATGGAGACAACTTACCAGTGTTATTGTTTGACGTTAAGTTCTTTTTTGCTGGAATTACTATCCCATGTTCAGAGTTTAAGCCAGAAGGAAAGCATACTTTTTTGAATGTCACTTTTACGTTTCTGGCTAAAAGCTGCAAAGAAGGCTAGTGTTAAAACTCTTGTTTAAAGTGGCGGTTTGCTCAGCAATCAGTTGGTGAAGACGCTATTGATATTTTAAAAGATACATGTGCAAGCATTGCCTTTATTTTTTTTTTTTTTACTGTTCTAGGCTTTCAGTTTGAATGCTTCAGATTTCTAAGTCGTAATGCAGTGATGATATACATGTCACAAGCATTTTAGGGTTTAGTTGTACTGACTTTCTGTTTATTTTTTGGTCATTAGATGCGGGATATTAGACATGATAATTTGAATCAATTCATTGGTGCTTGTGTAGAGCCAGAAATTTGTATTGTTATGCAGTATTGCTCCAGGGGAAGTCTACAGGTAATGAACTAGCATACAACAGAACTGCTCATGCTCTCTTGATAGTGTGTGCGAAATAGAACATGCGAGCTTTGTGGGTAAACCAAAGATCTTGGTAATATTCTTCCTTAGCATTGAACAATGTGTGCAGAAGGCTATGTGGCTGCAATAATTTGTACGAATTGCGGGCCTATGACGATGGCACTACCAGACAAAGTCAAGACAACACAAGATAAATTATATGTGTTGTAATAATGGAACAGTCTCTTTTAACCGGGCAGTGATGTTATTTGGTACAGGCCAAATGCAAGATCTATTTTTAACTAGACTGTCTTTTCAGAAGGCAAGAATGCAACAGGGGGAAAGCGTCGATGAAATACAGCAGAGATCAAAGCATTTCAAACCTGCCGTAGTGTCAGTTTTTCTCAAAGCGCTCTTTCCATTAGCTTGAATCGCTTGACAACTGCAACGAACTCGTATAAATGTCATTGCAGTTCTCTTTTGATTTGTTCCTTTCTGCCCTTTCTTGCTTGAAATTTGTAAGTACACATGTAAACCTTTAAACAAATTTGTGTTCTTCAGGATATTTTAGAAAACGAGGACGTCAAGTTGGATCACATGTTTATAGCTTCACTTGTGGCAGACATAGTAAAGGTATGTTTGATGAATGGAAACTTGAAGGATTCTACGAGATACAAACAGTTGGACCACATAAGCATGTTCGTGGAATCCAGCCTTTAAACATCGTATTAACTTTTAACGCACGACTTTTATAACATTGGTCTCATAATTATGCAAGATGACGCATGGCATTGATCACATTATTTATGCACAATTTTCTCCCGTTGCTGGATTTCACGTTAATTCATTAATGGGTTATCTGTTTCTTGCAGGGTATGGCATACATGCACAGCTCAGATGTGAAATCCCATGGGAATCTCAAATCATCCAATTGTCTGGTGGACAGCCGCTGGGTGCTAAAAATCACAGACTTTGGGCTCCCGTCATTTAGAACTAAACTGAAAAAGAATCGAGAAGACTACGCGTACTACCGAGGTCAGTAGTCCAAGATATTGTCAACGTAGCATTTATTTTATTTTCTCTTAAAATTAATCATTTTTTTTATCAACTCTAACGCAAGGTTGGAGACTTTGTAGTACTGACTTAAAATTGTCGGTTTTTCCTTCTTCCTCTTCTGTCCTTGTCTAATAGATTTACTCTGGGTGGCGCCAGAACTTTTACGAATTCCCAATCGCCCCCAGAGGGGGACCCAGAAAGGTGATGTCTATAGCTTTGCTATAATTTTACAAGAGTTTCACACAAGAGAAGGACCTTACAGCTCAAACTTCATGGAACCAAAAGGTTGGTTTGCTTTCCGGTTTAACTGAGATTTTTTGTAACCGCTTTTTTTTTTGCCAGTAAGCTTGACAAAAATTAGCATGATATGTTGGTCAATGCATATCATTTAAATCTGAATTTTGACCTTAGTATTCTTCTACTGTTTCTTAACAATTGCCAAAAGGTCTGGATAGTAGCAGACATGATATAATTTTTAGAAACAGCACAACGTTTTTTTTAATAACATGTTTCAACAGAATCTTCTGTCATTTTCAGTTTAAATTACAAAGTACAGAGTTGAATGATCATTTGACCTAAATTAAAAACTTGTCATACGTGGTTAATTCTATTTGAAGACAAGTGTATTTGAAGACAAGTGCATTTGACTTGTATGCTGATAGCTTTTTGGTCGCGATGAAGGGCATTGTTTTGATTTGAACGTCTTTTTTCTGCTGTAGACATAGTTCACAGAGTGAAGGATGCTGAGTTCCCGCCTTTTCGTCCAACGGTTACTCAACTGATTACTGGCGTTGAGGAGATCCGGGAACTTATGAAACAGTGCTGGGTGGAGAACCCGGATGAGAGACCAGACTTTCACGAGATAAAGAAGATTATGCACAAAGTTCTCGTGAACAACGGCATGTAAGTTGCCGACTTTATGACATGAAATTCGCCAAATATTTTGTATCAGCCAGATTTCTGGGCTTAGATGGCCCTTGTTTGATATTTTGGCTCAATTCTTTCTTTGTCTTGCAAGAAAGTTTGAAACAAACTTGAACCAAAATTAATGGCTCCTGTTTTCAACGATTATTCATGGTATTCATTTGACATCGCACCTGTACAAAACATAGCTCCGTAAACGGATTCCAGAGTTGATGAAACGTTTTATCCTTACTTTGAAAGGTCGCTTTTAATTTTCTTGAGTGTACCAAAAAGAAAGAAAAATGGAGAGGAAATATTGAAATACCACGACCACACCAATGCGTTTTTTAAAGTCTCCGTTTTCGTCTGGACGAAAACGAAGCAAAATATTTTCGGCCACACTAGCGTTTTCAGTTTGTTTTCACCTGTCCACGCTAATTCCTTTTCATTTGAAAACGCATACTTTTTGATGCGTTTTCGTCTATCGTCCACACTAAAAATGCTTGAAAACGCTGATGGAAGGGACAGTATATGACGCTTTTTTCAAAAGCCCCCGTTTTCACCTATCCAGACTGGAAACGGAGCGTTTTCAAAACGATGCGTTTTCAAAAGGCTCCACTTTTGAAACCGTTTTTGAAAACCTCCGTTTTCATCATTGTTTTCGATCGTTTACTTTTAGTGTGGATGATGGGCGAAAGCGCATTAAAAAGTACCCGTTTTCAAACGATAACACATTTAGTGTGGTCGGTGCCAACAATTCGTGCAAATCTGCATTTTACAATAACTGGAGAAATTCTCGCGCGCTCATTGGCCAATTTTCATTGTCAATAAACGGACAGACGCATGAATTTATGACGCAACGAGTGAGAGTGGACAATGTTGTGACGAAATTCATCATCAATAACAGGACAGAAGCATGGAAAACTGACACCAATTTGTTAAATTTCACTCATGGAACGTGGCCGCTGTAACCGTCACGGGCAGCACCGCTAAAGAAATAAAAAAAAAAAAAAATGTAATTTGTTTACCCACGGAGCACCAAGGAGTTCACAGAACTCGCTCAGAAATGTCCGTGCATTCAAGGATCGAATTGGAATTTGAATTTGAGAAATTTTGGTGCGAGAGTAGACTTCTGCGCTGCGAGAGTAGACTTCTTTTAGCATCACTGGAGTGTCCCTTTTTTGTTGTACACTCAACAGGAAAACAAACATCTTCGACAACATCGTGTACATGATGGAAAAGTACGCGGACAACTTGGAGGAGCTTGTTGTGGAGAGAACCGGTCAGCTGATCGAAGAGAAGAAGAAAACCGATGCACTTTTGGAAAGGATGCTGCCGAGGTGTGTTTGTGTTCACCGTCGCCGTGCGATACGGTGACGCGAAAAAAATATAAGTCTTACCATGTAAGGCTGTAAAGGTCACGTGATAGATTCACGTGATTCATGTAATGTCTCGTCATGTTTGGTTATAATAGTCATGTTGATAAAGTAACGTGATGTTCAAGCTACTGAGACAAGAGAGAGTCATACCTAGTCAGTCACAGTCAGTCAGACTGCTATGTCGGAGGATGCATGTTACGAAAATCACCCTGTCTCAGGCTAATCTTGAACATCGTTTCTCTTTTTTCAGTCTGTATTATTGAACACAGCTTGCAGTCTATGTTAATCGCTTTTTGTTTTCGCGCGCAATGCAGACCTGTCGCCGAGCAGCTCAAAAAGGGCCAAGAAGTAGAGGCGGAGAGTTTCCATGAGGTGTCAATCTACTTCAGTGACATTGTAGGATTCACCAGCCTCTCATCCGGAAGCACGCCCATGCAGGTATGGATCAACATACAAAATCTTCCTTCTGCTTACCAAGCATTTCATATAATCAGTTTGGGAGAACTTAGTGATTCAATCTGCCCTCAAGCCTAGTAAGTTTAACAGACCGTTGCTTCACTTCGGCTCTAGGCAAGAGGTTAAAATTTATTGTGAATCCTTTATTCTTCTTTTCAAGTGGACTTTAAGAAAGGTGACAGCATCGCTTATTCGACGTTTTGTTGCTTGGTCACAAGTAGTTGTACCCTTAAGCATTTTGTTTGCTTTCGGAGGTTTCTGTTACTTAGTAGAGGCTGAAGTTTAACTGTATGTCAAGGTGATTGCATGATATCTTAGCTTTTCCTGACCTCCGTGCTTTTACCCTTTGTTTATTTTATGGCAAGAAATTAGATAACGATCTGTATCAAGCCTGTCAAACCAGAGAATTCACTTCTCATTGGGTTTATTTCTTGCAGGTCGTCACTCTCCTCAATGATCTTTACACGTTGTTTGATGACATCATTCAAGAGTATGACGTGTACAAAGTAAGAAAACAAATCCAATTCAAACGTACGTGAAGTTGATAGTAAAAATCAAGTCTCTTTCGCAGTCTTTTTTTTCCTCTCGAGCGGTGAACGGTGGCATCACGACGCGGACTTCAAACGACAAACTTAAGAAAAAAATGCACATAGCCCCCTTAACAGTTATGTTGACCTGTGTTGCGTAATGACCTGCCACCATTGAAGAAATAGAACATGACATTTCTACTACTTAGTATATCACTATTACCGCATTCAGTTCCGAGAATGAATGATTGAGATTGATACTTTGTAAACGCTACTCTGTGTTTATCCAGGTTGAGACAATTGGTGACGCGTACATGGTTGTATCGGGCCTACCAATCAGAAATGGCCACGAGCATGCCGGTGAAATATCCCGGATGGCACTGCACCTTGTGGAAGCTGTGAAGAACGACTTTAAAGTTCGACACAAACCGGACCATCAGTTGAAGCTGAGAGTTGGGCTTCATAGCGGTAATTATTGAAACGATTTGAGTTAACCCTAAAAAAAAATGCTACCGGCCTTTTGAATGAAAAAGCTCCTTGAGAGAGATGTCCTGTGTATTATGCAAAGATTATGTGTCTGTGTCTATTTTGTATCAGTTACCTTTTTAAATTTCAGTGTTGGAGAATACAAGCCCATTCCGCTTTCCCAGATAAGGTTCTATTGATAGACGTAAAGCGTATATTGCAAACCGCCTTGGAGAGGTTTGACGGGTCGTCACCTACTCGCGTAGCTATAGAAATGGTGGCGAGACTGGGAGCGGATATTTTCCTGCCATGCACGTAATCTTGAATGACGGCATTCGTTTCAGGACATCTGGACCTCTATATGATATGTTCAGCCATTTCTGCGATGTTAAAGTGACTTTAGAACGAAGAAACAAGGAAACGATGGTCAAGACGGGGGAAGGTTGAGATGGATCGTTAACGACGGAATCGGAATTGTTCTGGGGCTCATGCGAGAGACTGCTTACCTCTCATGCGAGCGACTGCCTCATGCGAGCGACTGCCTACCCTACCCAACCTTGGTCTAGTCTGCAGGCAGCCGGTTTTTTCTCCGAGGGTCACTGGGACGCGTGTTTAGTCATCGCGAACGTAAAAGGGCAGTATGGCAGTGGCCGAGTAGGGAAGAAGGGGGGACAAGGGCGGTATGACCGAGTAGGGAAGAAGGCGAGACGAGAAAAAAACATCTTCTCGTCCGTGCCGCGCCCATGTCTCGTCCCATTCCCCCTTAGCCAAAACGTCTCGCCTCATAACCCCTACTGAATTTCGAGAGAAAAACAGACTGCCAGCAGTCTACCCCTGGTCTTGCTTCATTATGTCTGTTATCGAATGTAAATTTGTTTTGATAACGATTGTTCATACTGTACTTCGTCACAGGTCCTTGTGTTGCTGGCGTGGTTGGTAACACCATGCCTCGTTACTGTTTGTTTGGTGACACGGTCAACACAGCTTCGAGAATGGAATCTAACGGAGAAGGTTTGTATCTGTAGCCCTTTCGCGTGCAAATTAACTACAACCTTAGTTGGTGAAATGCGACATTTTCTCCCGACGGGGATTAGTTGCTTATTTCTCATGTTTATTGTTGTGGTGACAATGTGAAGAGAAATTAAATACTCGCCACCAAACAAACTTCGTTGTGTCAATGACTTCAGTCGACACATTTTTAGGTCTCGTAAATCTTCGGAAGTGTTCGGAAGTTTTCGGTAAAAGAACGGAAACGTTCGAGTGACTTTCGGAAAATGTACAGAAAATGTTCACAACTCTTCTGTTAATCGCCGAAACCGTATTCGGGTTTGTCCGTATAATGAACAATAATAATAATAATTCTCCTCTCGACTCTCATGGTTGTTCGTTATTTCATTTTACAGCTCTCCGTATTCACATCAGTCAAGCTACCAAGGCAATTCTGGATGACCTGGGAGGCTTTGAAGTGGAAGAAAGAGGAGAAGTGTTTTTAAAAGTAAGAAAATAAAATACACCATGCAAGTAAAACATGATGTCTGAGGCTGCATAAATCTTAGTTCAGAGAAAATAACTTCAGTATTATGTATTAAATATTGAGTCTATCTGTCTGTAAAAAGTTATTTTTGACGTTAAGTGTAGATTCACCCAAGAGGAAAGAAAAATTGATGCGTTCGCAAAAAAGCGTTGTTAGGGCGGTAAATTGTGATGGGTTTCTATAGAGTAGGTCCGGTGGTGATGGAGCTTTGTATTTTGCTTACGGTAAATTGTGTCTAAAAATGTTCAGGTGTCTATAAGAATACTGTGAAATAAGGTGTTTGCGATCTTCTGTTACTTTTGTTGTTGTTGTTGTTTTGAGAACTCTCTTTACTTTATTTGAAGGCGTTCACATTCTTACAGTCGATCAGAAATCAGCAGTAGCAGGTCCTGCAATGTTGCATAGCAATGTGTAGCAAAAGTCATCTGATTGAGCCATTTCTCAGGGATGTTTGTTCCTGTCCTTCAGAATGTAATCTGTGATATTCAGTATTGACATGAATGTATATTTTTTCCGACGCGGAACAGAGATCTGGTTGCGAGCGTAGTACGCGAAGGCTCATGGTTAGTACTTTTGTAAAAAGAGACGGCTGAGAAACTTATGACATTCTACGGTCAGCCTTGCCAATCGCCTGGCTGACCAAAGCGCCCATGCCTCATAATCTTGAGTGTGTTCGGTTGTGTAGTGAAGCAAAATGTGTCATAATATGTTGTTCTTTTTGTCTCCTTACAGGGTAAAGGCACGTGGAAAACATACTGGCTAATAAGCGCTGTTAAGCGCCCCAGCTGCAAAGCAAACAAACATCTTCACCCCAACGGTCAACCGTTTATGAACTATCTGAACACTCCTGGGCATCACTTCGGCTCCAACAGTTCGCTCAATCTGAAAAGAACCGATTCTTTACGACGCTCATTAAAGGGAAATTCTCCTAGCCCGATAAAGAAATCATGGCACAAGACAGACGAGGAGTCGGCGGCTCTGCTAAACCAGACGACTGTATGACTGGTGCGCGTTTTCACTGTGCTGATTCGAGATTTCTTTGCTTGTTGAGTTATCGATTAGATATCGACAGAGGCGAGGGAATACTCGGATTGTAGCGGAAATACTCGGGATGTTTCGGAATCGTTCAGAATGTCTCGGAAGTAGTCGAGATGCCTCGGGAATGCTCGAGTTAACTCTGGATTACTCGGGGTGTTTTTGGAACACCCGAGAGGTTTCGGAGTGCTCGAGAAGTCTCGGAATAGCTGAACACATTTCGGAAATGACCGAGATGTTTACTAACTGCTTGAGATGTCTCGAGACTATTCGGGATTTCACAGAAATGCGCGGGTTGTCGCCCACGAGATCTTTCTTGTGTACACAAACGCTTCTGATTTGTAGCTGGGTTACGAAAATAGAAAGTGTTTGTTAGAAACAAAGAACTTATAGTGATATTCGACCCGTGAGACCAGCTTGGCCTCTGAATTTCCATATCGTTGTAGACATTTACAATATAAGATAGTTATATATATCTTTGAAGTTCAGCGCTGTTTAACAGCGCTAGTACCCAATCCGACGCTTCTATACAGTGGAAACTCTGTAAATATTCGAAAACAAGGTAGCCAATCATTTTACACTGAGTGTTTTTAAGCCCAATCACTTCCCAGGCCTCGCTACGTCAGCGATTCGTGAGGGAATGGTAACCATATATATGTACATAGCTTGTATTTAGCAGGCGGATCGTCAGAGCAGCAACTGTAAAGCAATTCAAGTTGTCCATGTCATAGTTATTTCTGAACGAAAACCGCAATATAGGTAAAATTATATTTAGCGTTCAATTGAGTTTTTGGTAAACGTGAGTGGAGAAGTATTGATCCCTACTTCAGTCATTAGGTAATTTTTTTTGGTAATATAAATCAACAAGCGAATGTATCGTATACCTTTTTAGAACGTTATGGTGAATTTTGTTCATTCGTAATCATTCAGCGGCTTATCAGTTAGTTTGCCGTCCGTGTTTGAACTTTTAACAATAGGAGATATAAGCCTATGGTTTTTAAAACTTGAAGGAGAAAAGTAACGTAAACATTTAACAGTTTAGTCGTCATAAATGACAATAAAACTGCGCTTTGAACTGGAAAGTGTCGGAAATTCATTTGCCTTGATTTATGATGCACGAAACTTTCAAGTAGTCAGTGACGTTTGATTTTCTCAGGGTCGTGTCTCTTTACGGTACCTTGAAAAATAAGAGAATCTTTGTTTACAATATTTGCCTTATTAGCATAAGCAATACAGTTCCTGATTGAGCTACAAAAACATTATTTCTGAATATTAAACGGGCACAGCACGATTAACTGCCCCAAGGAATTTGAATCCGATGTATTGAATACTTTCTGCTCGGCGCCTGTTTGAAAATTCAAAATTTTACAAAGAATGTATGAGCTCATTAGCACTTTTGCCACCCAGAAAGTTTACAGTTGTTGAAAACCAAGTTCTCGAATATTACACCCAAAGAGCCAAAACTTTCACCAGTTACTAAGTTTATATTTGTAGTCAGTTCGTGTCTAGCGTGAAGCCTACTCTGCGTAAAGTCGTATGTTAATGAGGAAAAATGCAAACAATGGCTTTAGCAAAGATTCGCCTATAGGTTGATAGCCTGCGAATACAGCCCCTTCGATCCTCGGCGGTGGACAATGAGAGGCGGCTGTATTCGCAGGCTAATAGGTTGGCGATGAATTCAGTATATGGACCGTCCTCCGGGACACAACAAGAAAGTGGCCGTTGTAGAGAGGTGGCCGTTAGTGGAGGTCGACTGTATCACAGAAAGTAAAAAAAAAAAAAAAAAGAAAAGAAAAAAAGAGAGAGAGTTGATATGGTTTGGGGAGACACTGTCTCAAAATTACTGCCGTTTGTCAGGGATTTTGAACCATGTTTTGAGGTCCACAAGTTGGTCTCTGTTCTCCCTAAAAGCATGAAACTTGGTCAAATGACCAATCTCAGCGTGATCTTTCCTGTGGTCGTCCGGTTATCGATTGGTAAAATTTGAAACTCACCCCAACCTCAAGCAGGTTCCCAGGGTCTCTTATCTCGCTCCGGGAGGGCGGGAAGCTAAGAGATCCTGGAAACGAAGTTGACGCAACTTCTCATGATGGCCAGTAATGCACGTCGGTTTGTAACAGAAAGAGACATGTTAGTTTTGTTTTTCATTATTGATTGTTGGTTACAAACAAAACACTATTACTTAGAATCACAATATTGTTACCTATACTGCAAGTAGTGAATTTTTTTTTCCCCGAAGTTTATTGGACTTATATTTTTTAATACTAATTATCAATGACAGATCGGTCAAGGGATAATAGGAGACCATCCGGATGATCAAAACTCCTTAGGTGCGAAAAACACCAACGCCTTAAAAATCACGATTAACCTGACTGGCAAACAATAATTGTATCAAGTAACGCAGTTATTTCATCAATTTCTCTAAATAGTCCTTGCCACTTGAAAATAGGCAAACAAGTATGTTTATTGTATACCTTCGTCTAGTCGGGATGGATTAACCTCAGATCATTTTATTGTTTTGGACAATTACTGGTGTAGATCGGTTTAAGGCCATTCTACTGAAACAGAACCTGCACTGAGATTTTTGTGAAACGTTGCCTATTGATTGCTTATATTACAGGAACTTAAATTTTGAAATAAAAATGAGGGGTCCCCATGTTCGTTTAGGAGCAACAGCACCTTGTTTGTACCCAATAAATCCTTAAATGGCACCATGATTGTAGTCACGATTGCTTGCTAAATTCACGTTTCCAACGATCGTTTTTTGTTCTACTCTGAGAATTGGTCCGTATTTATTTTACACAAAGAAATTTATTACTCAATTCAAAACAGCAGAAAAAATGATAGGTCACCATACTCGTTTGCGAGAAAATGACGATTTACCTCTATGACGAGGTCCAGCCGTAAAGAAAAAGCCGCCATTTTTTAATGCGCGCGTGCTAATCACGCGTGAGATTATGCGCAGTAGGGATGCGCAGTGCAATACTGGGGAACTATCATGTGGGAAGCGCGCCATTTTTTGACTCGGCATATCGATCGAGTCTTCCGCGCAGTGCAGTCATTATTCTGTTTCAAGTGCACAGCACATGTCGACTTGACCAAGGTGACAAGAGGTAGGTTTTGAAAAAAGAAGATTTAGTTCAACATTTCGAAATAACAGAGATAATGTTTAATTTCACATATTTTCGAAGGAGATCTACAAGAATCGTTTTTTCGAACTGAGGGTAATAATTGAAATGCTTTTGACATGAACCTGGGCGGGCACAAATATATTGTACCGAAAATGCGACTGTTTGGTTTCTTCAGCCCTGGGGCTGTGGAAAGTTGATGAATCATGGCGAAATATACGAGCAAAGTTACTTGGCAGGCGATTCTTTCCTGCGCGATCACTGCCCTTTGAAGTTCAAGTTATGCGAATATTAAAAGCCAAGAAGAACGTCAGCGAAGTGCAGAGCTTTCTTGGTATCCAAAATCCCATATCCAGGCAGCCATCGTGGCCAGAAAAATACCTGAGAGTTGCAATCTAACAGTCGCACCATCACATTAACTTTGTTACAACGTGGGTAGAATATACCTGAGAGTTACGATCTAACAGTCACACCATCACATTAACTTTGTAACAACGTGGGTAGAATATAACTGTGTGTAACAATCTAACCGTCACGCCATCTTATACATCGTGGGTAGAATATACGTGAGAGTCACAACGGTCACGCCATTATATTAACTTTGTAACAATCGTAGGTACCTGAGAGTAACAATCTAACAGTCACGCCGTCATCTTAACTTTGTTAACATCCCTCTTGGATAGAGTTGCTCCCTTTTGATCTCGGAAGGTACCCAGAAAGGTAGGTGCTCTTCATTTGCTATATTGTACAAATAGTCAGAGCATAAAAATTATTGTCTGTTCTTTGCGCCATAGAACAATTCATGTCAAGGATGCTGGTATTTATTTGAGCGAAATTTTTATCAGTGTTATAATCCTTGATAGCTACACATTTTGTTTTAAGCGATGGTATTTCCGCATGGGAAGAATGGTTCAACTGGCCTTTGAAAATGGAAGCCGTGAAATCGATGTTTGCGCCCATTCCGTGATTTTCGTTTATCCAGTCTCTGCACCACAGGTTGCCGTATATTATCGTAATCTGAGAAAAAAACTGAGTCATGTGGATAAATAAGGTCGAGAAAATTATTATTTAGAACTCCATCCTGATTCCAAACGCGATGTGAGAAATTTGCTCTCGCTAACCCCGGACACAGCAAAAAGGTGGTCAGCCAAGAAAAAACATACCTCTGAGTTCAAATTTCTGTGATGTGCCGGGCAAAAAAAAATTCGGCGAGTGCGAAACAGAAGAATGGTAGACTTTGTCTTTGATGTGCCTGTCCACACTTGGTGATTAGCCTGTAACAAATCAGTCAATGAGGTAATTAGACCTGCCAAGAAGCTACATTCTCTGTACATGTTAAAAGTTCTAATCGACCTAATCAAACATCCGGGCAAGGCATCATAATATAGATCGAGTATAGAGTGCAAGCTCACGGAGTATTTCAAACTTTATCCTTCCAGAGCCAATACTTAGAGAGCTTAAAACATATTTTGCAATACTGAAATGAGCCTAAAGAAATTATAAACACATGATAGAGGTGTCAAACTCTGCGAAGCAACATGCAAATAACAGCGGAAAGTCCACGCGTTTGATCTCTAAAAAAAATTGCTCTGGCACAGTCAAACGGCTCCACTCTAGATTTAACTACTGCCGATGTGTGGTAGCTATTAACGCTAAAGCGATATATCGCTTCGAAGTCAGGGTTTTGAAGAGATTTTTTTGCAAAGCGTGGGTTCGGGGTGATTTTGTAATCAGAGATTTTTGTCGACCCCTGAAGGAAACAATATCCGGAAAAGGTCATTTCATCGACGATTCAAACGAATATAAATTTATATACGTTCCGAGCTAAATTTCTAGTGGAAAAAAGGTATTTTTGACGAGCGCTGGGGTTTTAATTTTTTTCCCGTGAAAGTGTCGGACGACAATGAGCAATAAAAGCGCAGATCTTGCTCAGTGCTCAAGCGCCGCTATCTGCATCCTTTTAAATTGGAGTTTTTCCTTCTGAAATCAGTGGAAGATCGGTAAGCGTTTCAAGTCAAGCGGACTCTTTTTGCTTTGTTGAGAGGTTTCGTCTGCGGCAGTTTAGTCATCCGCTAAGTTATTTGAAAATGAAAGTGGGTTAAGGTGAGCATGCATGAATAAAATTTCGTAATATTTAAGAAGCCTCGTCTAGACGAGTAATTTTTATGTGACAAATATATCTGATCGTGTAGATGGCACGGCAAATATTTGTCAGCTGTTCAAAGTTTAGTGCGCCGGTAATGACTTCGGACAGCAGAGATACACAGAGAAAAAGGCGAGGCTACGTAGTCGCCCCCTCCCCCCCCCCCCCCAAAAAAAACATGGCGCTTACGAACATATTTGCCACATTTTATGTGACGAGTCGTCTACTCGAGTTATTTTTCGTATGTGACAACTTTTATTTGTCACATAAATGCTAACACGCCAGCTTTTCAGCAAGTATAATTGTCACATAAAAATTGGCCAATTTTCGTTATCTCACATAAAAATTGTTCGTGTAGACGAGGCTTAAATCATTGAAGATGTGCAAATTTCTCGCACGCAGTTCATTGGTTCATAATCTTTACTTATTTGCATGGCTATAGGCAGATAAAGTGTTACTCCAAGTGCGGTTACGCAGAGTCAGAGAACAGAGCGGCTTTACATTCGCCAGGCGTTCGTCATCTCTTTAATGTCTCATATAGCCGAATGATCGCTGATACAACTGACTGGGTTTGTGGATGACTTAAGTGAAACTATTTTCCAGTTCCGCTTATTTAGAAAGGATGCCAATCTGTTCGCAAAAACAGTTTTCGCCATCAAATTTGAATTTTGAATTCAGATTTCAAAAACAAATATCACGTAACAATCCGATTTTGCGCCCTAGGTGCTGAATTTATTTTGAGAGCCAAATAGTCCAACTTCAGTACGAAGCTCTAGGGAATAACTACAAAGTTTGTGGGGTTTATTCCTCAGAGCTTCGTGCTGAGGTCTATTCCGATATATTAAAATTCAAACTTGGCTCCGAGGCCTAGGGGAATAAAACAAAAGAAATCGCATCGAGGATGAGGGATGAACAATTAATTTCTTTTGTTTTATTCCCCTAAGCCTCGGAGCCAAGTTGAAATTTTAATACATCGGAATTGGCCTATTGGTCTATTGAGAGCGCTTATTGGGGACAAGTAGAATATAGTAACTATTTGAGCCAGGAAAGCCTTAGAAACAATGATACAAAGACGTAAATAACTTACAAGCAGCTTTCGACACACTACCCAGGAATGAAAGAAAAACTTCGCGTCTCGAGTAGGATTCGAACCAGCGTCTCCCCGTATACTAGTCGGGCATGATATTCATTTCAGAGAGGTGTGTCGAAAGCCGCTCGCAAGTTATTTACGTCTCTCCATCATTGTTTCTAAGGCTTTCCTGGATATCACGTCCGACTAGTCTGCTGGGAGACGCGGGTTCGAGTCCTGCTCGGGACACGAAGTTTTTCCTCCATTTCAAAGACGCGTGTCGAAAACCGCTTGTAAGTTATTTACGTCTTTCCATCATTGTTTCTAAGGCTTTCCTGGATATCACGCCCGACTAGTCTGCAGGGAGATGCGGGTTCGAGTCCTACTCGGGACACGAAGTTTTTCTTTCATTTCGCGTGTCGAAAGGCGCTTGTAAGTCATTTACGTCTTTCTATCATTAATATTGGCCGGAAAGAGAGCGATTATATCAGGGATGGGGCACTTATTTTCTTTTTACATTAACACCTAAGAGTGTAAAACGAAATTAGGATCTTTCGTTTGAAAAATTGTGCTCTCATATCTCATATGGAAATGAAAGTCGAGAGAGAGCTGCTCTATAATGTGTTCAAGATAAATCGATGATCTCAGTGGGTTATGAGTGCGTAAAAGGTAGGCATACGCCAGGAGGCCTTTGTTGATGAGGGGTTGCTAAGATCTTGCTAATGAGGAAAGGGTTGCTTGTTGTCATTAGTTTCTCTGGGTGTCGGCTTCCTTCTGTACAAATGTAGATATGAAATCATGTGATCGCTTTTTAATTTGGTATTCAAATTTTCGGTGATTTTAGTCAGGCAGAAAAGTTGATAATGATAAATGAAACAAGATACTTACCTGTTATTTCTGTTGGTGTCTAGGCCCTCAGGGTTGACAGGGCCACTAACTTGATCGGTGGTTGGCTCCACCTGTCAAGTGCACCTAGTTTAATGTGAACTGGTATAAACAAAAAAATGCTGCTAGAAATGTCGACGCTAGTACTTTATTGGACGAAATTTCCATATGTGCTTTTCGGTTAAATATTTTCTAAAGTTAAATAGTGAAAAAATTGGAAGAAAATGCGAATATGTCGGACTGCGAGTCGTCTGTTCAGGTCAACCTTCAACTAAGCCCTTCCAACCAGGTGTTGGGTCTGGAAATATTTCCTGAATTTAAACTTTCTGAACGTGGATGAGTTTATAACTACCTGTGTTTTATTGTCAGAGATATAGCGGGTGATTGTAAACTAACATAAGAGTTGTTGAAAATCCAAAAACAAAAGATGTTTGCTTGAATATTGAGGAATGAATATTTAATTGATGGATGAACGTGAATATTTAATTGCTTAATTAATGAATATTACGTGGACTTGGTCCATGTCCTTGGTCCACAACTTTGATGTGTTTGTCACCCTTGTGCTGTCTTTGTGGTATTTAGGACTGAGGTGAGCGATGTTTGGTATTTTAATTTCTACTTTCCTAAACTTCACACAAGAGCCATAAACATGCTAGACATCTTTGATGAGACACATGTTTGTATCATTAATTCGCTTGAGAGAGGAAAAACTTGTCTTAATTCCAAGTAAGACAGGTAAGATCCTCTTTGCAACTTGTCTCGCAACAGAATGCTGTATCAGTTGCTAGGATAGTTTAATTAAAAACGTTCGTGCACGTATCACCGTTGTAAACTGCAGCATGTTGCGCGAAGCAGCAATGAGTTCACCTCAGTTATGCTGGCAGCACGTTGATGCAACCTGCAAAGCAGTTCAAAACAGCGCAAAAACGCTTTCAACTTGCAATGCAGCATAGTTGGTCCGACAAATTGCAAGAAATATGTTGCTCGCCCGTTTGTTTGGTCCTTATTCCCCTGTAACACTCCAACTGAAACTTGTTTGACGCACGCAAAATATACACTGAACGTACGCCACAAATAATATTATATTGGTCAGTATTTGAAAATGAAATCGCACGATCTATTAAAACGCATGAAAAATGATCCTCTGGGGTGTACATGCTGGACCATGCTGAACAAATGCTCACTGCCCGGCTTCTTTGCCTGTCAGTGAGGAAGAAGACCTTGGGTAGTGTAATCGAAATCCACACAGCTAATACTTGTGATTCGCTGAAAACAAACGTAAATAAACAAGCTAACTATAAAGAGCAGGCAACCAAAACGAAATATAAATAAAGGAAGCAAAACTGACGGAAAAATAACGAAACTTACAAGATTTGTGTGGCGACTACGACGGTAGAAGAAGCTATACCAGACAGTAGAAACAACGGATGATAAAATGTTCACGAAAGTGAAACGTTACGTAACCGAAAAAAAAACAAAAAAAAAACTGGTGAAACTAGTTCCAATAACAAATATACACGGAATAACGAAGGACAAAAACTCGAAAGCGCAGCAAAATTGAGGCGCCGTGACTAAAGTTCGTATCTTTTAATATCTCGCAACAAGATGGCAACAGGTTAGCTGTAAATGAACTGCAAGTACCGTTGCTTAATATTCATCATTTATGAAAGTTGTCGGAAATAATTCGTTACGCCTTCTAATTGTGGAAGTTTCCGGTGAGGGAGTCTTTCTGTCCAGCTGTAGCTGGAACTGTTTGTAATTAACATATTCTTGTATAAAGATATATATTTTTATTTTTTATCCGTGTAATTTTAAAGTTTTAAGCTTCAATTTTTAATTTCGCATAGTAAATTGTAGTAATGTAGATAGAAGACCACCCGAATTAACTTAGTGTTAGCTTGGTGATATCCTCTGTAAATATTGTAAAATACAAGTCAGTCGGCAATTTTTCGTCAATTAAAAGATATATTATTCAGACACATTTGTGGATAGTCGGAGGCAAACTTATAATAAACAATGTCCAAACTGAATCGTTTTGTTGATTGGCACACTTTGGCAGCTGGTAGTCGTATTGTTTTTCTTGTTAGATCAATGACAAAGCAGTTTGCATTTCGGTGAAGGATCACCTTTATAAACATGCTGTAATGTCAAAGCTCATTTTAATAATAGAAATACATGTCATACTATATACCATGTATAAAAAAGCTTTTTTAGAGAAGAGTAGAAAAACCCTCACAGGCTTTTACAAGATAGTCTCCCGTTTATGGAAATTCGATGTCAAATCAAGTTTAGCAGAACAGCTAGGACAAAAGAATAGTTTATGACATTATTCGTCAAAGTAAACCAGCCACTGGGGTTCCGTTTCTTTTTATCCAATCACAAAAGAGAGCGAACACTCACGAGGAAACTTAAGGAGTCACGCTACTACAGCGCAGTGTTGCTAAGCGACTTTGGTGACGAAAATCGTGGGCTCAGAGCCTCAACTGGTAATTGTTTTCTCGACTGAAAAGTGATATTTTCACTCTGCCATCTTTCATATGTTCAACAATGGATTTAACAAGTTCATTATAAGGCATAAATTCGACAGTTTATAAAGCGACTTGTCTGTGTTATCGAGACAAAGGTCCGTAATAAAATTTACACACCAGAGTATGCGGATAATATAATGAAGACGTCATTGTTTGAGCATTTCCCTAAAACCTACATCCACCTTCAGTATTTGATCAGAGAAAGGGCTTGTCATGTATCTTGATCAGATTACCCTAACAATATGCTAGGAAAAAAAACAACGGTTGCTGCATTCCAAATAATTTCTCGCGCAAATTGTATATTTGAGTTCAGGAGTCGTTTTAAATATCGGAAAAGGAATCTAGTAAACTGGTCTATATTGAACCTCACGAATTGGAAAGATTTCGAGGCTATTATATTGGAATATTTTGTCATGGGTAAAGGGCAAGCGTGACCAAGGTGTCTTTCGAGGAAAACAAAGTTTTGTCAGCCTATAATTAAAAAGACCTGTGCTATTAATATTTACCTTCGTTATGTCTACAATAGCTAAGTTGATCCGTGTTTATTTTTCTGTTTTTCATTGTCTACATAAAGTAAACTCTGTATGCTCAGCGGTGGATATTCAGATCAATCCGTCGGCTGTCGCCTTACAATCAATACAATACAATACAATACAATACAATCCTTTATTTACCCAAGCAACATTTAGGATTAATAAAAGCTCGTTAAAACATGTGCGTGCTAAGAAATGGAAACAATCAGGGTTGTTAATGACGATTAATAAGAGAGAGCAAATGACGAAAATGTAATAAATGCTGAGGTGCTATGCGGAGAGTTCCCTTCCCAAGTTTGTGCATTGGGTTTACGCCTTTTATTCAGACCCAGCGAGGAGTGAAAAATGGGTTTCTAATATCCGCAGCTCTCATTGACAGAGCAAGTTTTTCAAAAAAAAGGAATAGTTTAACATCTGATCTAATCGTATAGGTTACCAATTGGATGTGTCTTTAAGCACTGGTCGGCGATTCTGGTGTTTGACAGACAAACGCTTAGCATTTTCGTCGACAACGTTTCCGCAATTTAATCCTTCAAAGGTTTCGGGGATCGAAGTGGAAAAACGGACAAGGAATGCCGAAAATTTGTTTCACCTCTCTTCTGTGAACTAGCTTGAAATTCCCGGGGTCTTGACTAAACTGGCGCTGAAGAAAATGTTTAGTTGAGAAAAAGGGGAGGTCATCCAGCGGTGTCAAACTTTTCTTTACAAACTGAGAATTTTCTGCATTATTTACCTGATCGTGTCATGGTAAGATTTGGCAAGTGAGCGATCTTATTTGTCAGCTTCACGTTCAATGATTTCATCCCGAATGCTCATATTTTACATCAGGAAGTGAAAGAAGTAAGCCAGTAGAAGAAATATCCAGCGTTCTTACAAAGTCTCTGGGTATTATTTCTATCAAAAACAGTGATACTTGCTTTTTCTCAAGACAAAAGAATAGTCATAAATCTTCAGAGTTTTGTCAGTGCGAAGTCTTTAATAATAAAAGTGTTAACAAGGAGACTCCGTGTAAAGAGGATTGTTCAAGGAGGTAACTGCTCATTTAACGGAAAGAAAAGCTCCTTATCAGCGACTAATTGTTGGAATTTTGAGACTTGCAGTTTCTGATTGTTTCAACAAAGAACAGAAATAAGCAGCTTTTATCACAACATGGTTACTAAGACTTAAGCCACTTAGTGAGCCACCTTTCAGAAAGAAGACAATTAAATCCACCTACACTTATTTGAGCCAATCACCTTTCACTACAATCAATAACTTTTCTACTTGGACATTGAGTTCAAATTCATTATTCTGCTGCGCAATATGTGAGTGAGTTTGATATTCAAAGTGGTTCTGGCTCTTTCAGTAGCCGTATTGAAAAACTGCATGGAATAATCTTCCTTGTAGGAAATTGCAGGAACGAGCAGATTGACCATATCTAGCACACTGTTGAAATCCCCGAAAATTATTCAAGTCCGTCTTGAAAATACGAGCAGGTAACTATATTTGTACCGCATTTACATATCTTTTTTATGTTTCAATTTATCTATTTGTTGTATCACTATAGTTTTTTTTTTTTTGAAAGAAATTGTAGGGGTTTAATACATGGTGAATTCAAAGCAACCACAATGAACTTTTACAGACCAGCAATCATTTGCCTGCAAGATAAACTGTAATAAACTGTCTAGTATCGACCACTATCTCTACTGAGTCAAGTCACGTAAACCTCGTTTACAAAGCTTCAGTTCCTCTTGGCCATTGAGACGTTTGGAACTCGTTTCGAATAGTCACTTTATGTAAGATACTTAGTCATTATCGAAACCTTTATTTCAAAGATTTTATCCAAGGAAAGTTGATTGAGGTTGCTATTTCGTGCCAACAAAGTTTGTTTTTACCTGGATATTTACAATTAAACCAGTAAACGTGACAAAAAGCATTGTTAGCTTTCAGTACAAATACATTATTTGTACAACAAATTAAAAGGTGGAGAGGACAAACAGTGATTGTACCAGTTGTCGGAAATGAATAAGGCGAGTTAAAATTAGCAACCAGTCTAAAATATTTCCTTGTTTGCCAGAAAAAGGCACAAATTACTAATTTTAGTTTTTCTACGGAGCCTAGGGATTATTGGTTTCCGTCGAGAAGTATTATTTTTGAGGCAATCACTTCTCAGACTTGGTTGTTTATTTCACAATTCGACCGTGAGCGAGAAGCCTCTATCTGCAGATCTCAGTTGGTAGACATTCAAGTGCAACCCCGAAATAACTAAATTTACTGAGTCGCTTGAAATTCATGCATGCTTAAAAAAAAAAGAGATAAAAAAAAGTAACTGCTACTCTGGCTCAGACAAACTCGCTACCTCTTTCAAACTTATGAATAGGAGAGAAACAATTTAAACCTCCATTGGTTAAAGTGATTGATGTAGGCAATCGCACGTTATGATCAAAAATCGAAAACAATCTAATGTAAACCTGCGGGCTCCTTGTCAAGCTCGGTTTTCACAAAGCTCTTTCTCGCATTCATGTACAGAGCACAATTGCGTTAAGTAGCAACTAAATGTTCTTTTATGGTGGATTCACAGTGCTTTTTGGTAGTGGGTTACCTGTGCTTTTTTTTTATGTGGGTTACCTGTGCTTTTCTTGGCAAGGCAAATCCTTTCAAAACAGTTTTGAATAACTGTTTTGAGCCGAGTAGAATTGATGTCTAGTGTGTGGTCTCGTTAACATCTACAAACGTTTGCTTGCTTACAGTTAATGAAACTTAGGCTACACAGAGAGAAAATTGGGGATTTTCACATGGCGTCACTAAAATTTAAACTAAAAAACTATTGATCCTCCTGAGATGTTACTTTCTTGATGTATAGAGCAGCTGAAAACTAATATTCATATAAATTTTCACTCCAAATGGGCTCTTGGTTTTGTAATAGGGTAAAGTCGCACACGCTTTCAACTGGTTTCGGATCTTCCGTTAACATAGAAATTTATTTCACCCAATGGTAGATCGAAACACGGTAACTGAAAATAACAAAATTACAAACACGGGAATGAACATAAAATAACTAACAACGACCGAACATGAAGAATGCAGAAAAGCGGCAAAGCGAAATAAACGAAGAAACTTACAAGACGAATGTGATGAACCAAAGACGAACCCGAAACCAGAGACGCTCGCAGAACCCAATGACGCTACTAACTGAAATAAATTACACGCGAACCGAATTTATAGAGTATGCAAATGAACATAACATATACCAAAGGGCAAAAAACAAAAGAAACTAATTACGCGAAACTTAACACCAAACGCGAAGCTAGAAGCACGAACAAATGTCACAAATTCTGGCGCGTACATAGAGTACGCGTGAATTTCTAAGCTTTTGCGTGACGCGGCATTTACATGACGGCCCAGAGGGCTGTCACGTTGGTTAAATAAGTGACTTATTTCGGAGAATTTGGCTATCTGAAAAGTTCATGTATTAGAAAAAAGTATTATTTTAACTGAATGTTTTTAAGTTCCTCGAGAGATAAACTCACGCTTTTGTAGCAAAACTCAGTGACAGATGTTTCTGTTGGTTTCCGGCCGCCATGTTGGTGCCCATCTGGATGGGCACCAGCATGGCGTCTCCATACAAATCTCTATAAATTTGGGTAAAAAATTTCTCCGCATATCTTGCTTAAGAAAAATTGCTGTGACCTGACTCTTGGCGAGGGTCTTTGCATATTTACCTTCTTTCTTTTCCCAGATTCTGGACTTTATCTGTTGAACGGTTTTGATTTTGATTTTGATCTATTTTGAATGGGGTGACACTGAAAACCAGCATCAACTGAAAAATCGTAAACGAGTTTTGAGCTAAACCCGACGTGTGCATGTCTTTGAGGTACTTTCGTGAATAAATAGCGAATGACCAGAGGCAACGGGGGTTCATGTCACATACAGATGGTTGGATGGCGTGGCAACGTGGGTTGTAAGTTACACTATAAACTTCATTATATACTTGATGGGTGAAGGCCATGAGCAGAAAAACACATCACCTGTTATTGAACCAAATGCACTTTCATTGTTTGATGCACTCACTAGCTCGATGTACTTCAACTTTAGAGCCATTAAGTGCATCACGCATGAAAAGTAAACTGGGTTCAACGACAGGTGATGTGAGAGTTTAACCCTCTCATAAGTGGACTTATCGCATTCACCCATGAAGTATTATATCCCTAATGAGGTGCATTTAATATGACAACACGATCAAGACAAATGACTCATTGAAGATTTTATCCATTTCCACAACAGGAGCTTTGCTACAAGCGTCAGATGATTTCTAAAGCTAAAGCCCTAAACCTGGTACGTTTAAAGAGACTTCTCTTTTTTCTGTTTTAGCTCGTTTAGAGATTTATCGAACCTTCCTAAATTTCGTCTTCTGTTTACAAGAGACGTTGGTCATATAGTCTCTTGTTTACAACCATTCACCAAGTGGGAAAAATTTGCATTCTCCGTTTTGGAATAATATTAGCTTACGCCATTAGATATTTTTGTAATAAGCGGCAATACCAAACTCATAGGTATCGCAATCAAAAGCAGTATAACTTGGATTCCCACCTATATTTAAGAAATAATTTGTTTCGAAAACAAACATTTTATTAACTAAGGATCACCAGTATTTCTATTTGCATGCATGCATTAGTTTGTAAGTGCGAGTTTGATACCAAGTCTAGCTAATATCTGACGCGCCTAATTCTTTACAGTGAGAAT
Source organism: Orbicella faveolata (assembly GCF_042242905.1). Lineage (NCBI taxonomy): Eukaryota > Metazoa > Cnidaria > Anthozoa > Scleractinia > Merulinidae > Orbicella > Orbicella faveolata. The sequence continues at coordinate 31,551,674 of NW_028301547.1, read as the reverse complement.
GTTTTACTCTCAAATTAGTCGCAAATGGATCGTTAGCCCAGAGTGTGGGGCCACCAGTTTTAAAAGTTCATTTTTCCTTCAAGAAAGGAAAATAAATTTCCATAATTGCAGTCATACACAGCCCACTTTGTAATATTTGAGAAGTACACTGTAAACGTGGTCAAACACGAAAGACCGTGTGTGAACACGTTTCCAAACACCGAAGAGAAAACGGAGAATAAATCTTAAAATTCTATGCTTATTGAGATCGCTTATTCCAACACCGTCATGCACGATCATGATTTCCATTGTTTAAACTTGATGAATTATTAATGAGTTTGAGAGCAATTGTTTTCAAACTGGGTTTAAAGCTCAATAAGGTGATTAAAGTCGATGCCCTTGCGAAATGGTCACGCTAATAAGTTCCATTTTGAAAACGAATTATCGTATGGAACTTGAAGAATTATTTTTTGAAATATTGTTGCTAACATTGCGACTTGAGTTGATGTCTCCGCTTAGGTCGTCTTCGTTATTCTTCCTTGAAAGTACTTCCGCCAATTGAAAGTTTCCGATACAGAAGTGTGGAGATATCAATTCCCCATCAGTATTAACAATTAACGATTATTGCTGTTAATGTCAATGGCGAGCAGATCGATTATTTGCACGCTGAAAGCAAATAGGGACCTTACGCATTTACGACGGCGACGGCAAGGACGACGCCTATTAAAAAATGTGTTTACATTTTACTTTGGAATTTCGCATTTACTTAACTATATTCAGTCTGTTTGTCGGTATTAGAACTTGCCCCTGCTGAATATGCTACAAATGCGTTTAGTTCCAAATAGAAATACGAAAAATTAGCCGTAGTGGGTCCTGTTGTCAAAAAACTTGGAAATTGGTCATTTCACGTTGTTGATTTGCAGAGGACGGCAAAGAAATGTACCAAGAATTATAACGCACGTGCACAGCCATTATTTTGCTCATTAAACCTTCTGTTTGGTGACGTTCTCTTTGCCGTTGTCGTCGTGTTTTGCGTAAAGTCCCTAATAATTGATCTGCGAGACACTGACAAATCACGCTATTTTGCGATAATCGAGATCAACGATTATTTTATAATTCGATCACCAAGTTTATTTCCATATCAAATCACTCTTTGACTGCTCAGGGAAGCAATCTGCCATTTTTCAATAACGTGGGTACTGACAATTGCGCGTGAGTAGAATATTATTTGCGGCAAAAATCATTTAGACGGTACTACGCATGAGGAGACCATTATTTTTTTTTTCGGACATCGTGAAAAGTTTCAGAAGTTGTTCATCGATCATGTACTCGACTAGCTTCCCGCGCCACTAACAACGGTGTGCAAATCGCGTACATGAGCTGTAAAAATTTGCGATATATCTTCGATAAGTCCGCCGCGAAAACTGGTCGACGATTATTGTTTCCTTCCAGGAAAAATGTCAACGATACTGGTAGTGTCAGTGAAATACTGAAAGTTGTAATGTTTACCTCAGCCGTTTATTTTGGATTGTCCAAGGTAACTACTAGGGTGATTTTGCTTACCCCTGAAAAAAATAACCGAATGTGATTGTACCCGCTACTACTTCGTATTTGTTTCTAAATTATCCACTTTATTAGTTTTTTTTAGTTCCTTTCTTTTTGTCTCTGTATAGAACGTATGCAAATGACGTAATGGCAGCCGTATTGGTGTTCCAAAACAAGGAAACGGCGGGTATATTGGTTTACCAAACCAATACAGTGGAAGTTCAACTCTTTTCTTATGTAATCATTTTCTTTTGTTCCAATAAATTTGCATGGCTGCTGGACATGTGAGTGCATACGCTCTATACTATGCACTAATTAACAATTAGACTATGAGCTCGAGATTTCTATGAGGCGATAGTTAATGAGGCCGAAGGCCGAATCAACTATCACCTCATAGAAATCGAGAGGGAATAATCTAATTGTTTTAGTAGAATTCTTACTAAAATTTACTTCAAATAACAGTTTCCAATTATTTCTTGACGTATTATTTAACTTTGCGCCTTGGGGAGCAGGGATGGCTCAGTGGTGAGAGCGCTCGCCTCCCACCAATGTGGCCCGGGTTCGATTCCTGGACCCGGCGTCATATGTGGGTTGAGTTTGTTGTTGGTTCTCGTCCTTGCTCCGAGGGTTTTTCTCCGGGTTCTCCGGTTTTCCTCCCTCCACAAAAATCAACACTTCTAAATTCCAATTTGATCTGGAAGTAGTGGATGAAGAGCCACTTCGTGGAAATGCCACTGCAAATTCCCATTATTATTATTATTATTAAAAAAGGTCGCTCAGATTGAATTGTCATTTAAAATTGAAGTTGTGTGCGCGCGCATCAGTTTTTTTAAATAATTTCAACTTTTTTAAATGTCAAGAAACCTAACTGTCCTTCATTTTGACTTCTCAGGAATTTAATTATCCATTTGCATCAAAATTTTCCTCCAAAACTTTGGAAAAACTAAACAAATGTCGCCATTTCCTAGACGACCTCCAGCCACTGCACATTAAGGGCTGATAGTGTTCATTGGCTCAGCCAATCGGATTGCAGCATTTGCATTAGTATACTAGTAGAATTCTACTAATACTAATTAGTAGAATTCTACTAATATACTAATGCAAATGCTGCAATCTGATTGGTGGCGCTCCTCGTATACTATCAGCCACAAGTAGAATTCTACTAATATACTAATGCAAATGCTGTAATCTTATTGGCTGAGCCATTGCACACATCAACCATTAGTGTTCATTGGCTTGGTGTGGTCGACAAAATTGCAACGTTTCCTCGTTTCTCCAAAGTTTTGAAAGAATATTTGGAAACAAATGAATAAACAAAATTCCTGAGAAAACTAAAAGGAGGGCATTTACGGTTTCTTGGATTAAAAAAGCTCGAAATTTTTTAAAGAAACTGATAAGCGCGCTTACACAAATACAAATGTCAAATTGACAGCTAATTCAGTCCGCGTGAATTCTCTAAAGCATTAAGTTTAATACTAAGACCAGAAATAAATGGAATCGTTATTTGAAGGAAATTTCCGTCAGAATTCTACTAAAACAATTAGATTATTCGCTCTCGATTTTTATGAGTTGATAGCTGATTCGGCCTTCGACCTCATCAACTATCACCTCATAGAAATCTCGAGCTTAATTAGGATTGAGGCACTATTACCCGAAAACTATATATCATAGTTTTGCTCCACGTGCTAAGTAAAATAACTCTAAAAGTAGTTACTAATGGCCACCCATGATAGATGGGTGGCGCGGTGGCCTCATGGTTAGTGCGCTCGTCTCCAGATCGAGCTGTCCGGGTTCGAACCCTGGCCGGGGACATTGCATTGTGTTCTTGGGCAAGACACTCAACTCTCACAGTGCCTCTCTCCACCCAGGTGCATAAATGGGTACCGGCGAACTTAATGTTGGGGGTAACCCTGCGATGGACTAGAATCCCATCCAGGGGGGAGTAGAAATACTCCTTGACGCTTTAGGCTACAGAAATTGGGAGAAGCTGCGACCTGATGCACCACTTGACTCTTGGAACTTGTCCACTTGCGGACTTTACCTTAACCTACCTTTACCTACCTTTACCCATGACAGACAGGCATTTTATGATATGAGGTTTGCAAGAAGAGGGATGAATGCCATTAAAGATGGTTTTCATGGGCATGAGATAAGTAACATACGCAGGCGCTATGAGATGTCGATAGAGTAATGTTTACCTGACTGTCGTAATTCGCACTTGCTCTGGTTTTGTAATACTATTTTATGCCATTGGCTTAAAACACTCGCGCTACTTTGTCATCCAATCAGAAATAAACACAAAACCAATCGTGACTCGCTCACACACGTTTTCCTGCGCTTTGCGTCAGCTACACGTATTTGTTTCAAATTTTGATTGGGTAAAGTCTGCATACGAGACTAGTGGCCGGAGCTTATCCCGGTTTCAGTGGTATGAAGCGACTAGGAGTATTTCTACTCTCCCCTGGATGGGATGCTAGTTCATCGCAGGGTTACTCCCCACCATTAAATTCGCCGGTACCCATTTATACAAATGGGTGGAGAGAGACACTGTGAGAGTAAAGTGTCTTGCCCAAAAACACAACACAATGTCCCCGGCCAGGACTCGAACCCTGACCGCTCGCTCACTAACCATGAGGCCACCGCACCTCCCACAAGTTTTGATTGGTTCATTGGATTCTCTATGTTCTTCGGGATTGGCCAGAACATCTTTGGTTTTGTTTTACGGCACTTAATTAAAAACCGCTCTAATCAACGCCGTTTTTAAAGTAATTTCTTCACAATAGGCGCTACTCAACAGCATCTTCCAAGTAAGTTGTTTATACTTCTGCGCCAGTGAAAAACAGTCTTTTAACTTGACACCTACCATGATGTAAAATATTGGAAACCTATCGATTTCCCACGTGCCTCGTGCGTTATGGCACGTATGGTTTGCACACCCAATCAGGCTACGTTTGGCTCCGAACCTCAATTTGAATGTTGAACTAGCTGTATCAGTTTGAGAAGAGGAAGTTTAAAACTAGAAATGGAATCAAGTTTCCCATAGCGTTTCTCTTTCAATTCCTAAAACGCTTTTCAATTGTCCGCTTCCCGTGTCCGCTTCCCGTGTTAAAAGATCTTGCTGTTAATGAAAATATGAGAGTATTGCTTTTCTTAGAAGTTACCATTTCATCCACGACTTCGGTTACAAACTTTTAGCATGGTGTTTGTTAGCCACGTTTTGCGTTTTCTATTTCAAATTCTGAAAAAGAGGAGAATACAACAATTTAAGGAATAAAAGCAGCTCGTGCTGGCATCTTTGTTCAACGGTAAAAAAAAAACAAAACAATTTCATATTATTTCCATTGGACTTTTAACGATATTTTTATCAGGCTTTTTATTATTAGTTCCTCTAAGAGAGAATATGATCTGTTAAATTCTAGTGAGGAACCGAAGAAACTCGATTCAGTCCTGTTAACTGTCGAAAATTTAGACGTAATCTTAAAATTACTATGAGCTAAAACAAACCGAACACTGAAAATTTTTTAATGTCACCAAAATGAAAGCGCGGGCGACAAAACATGAAGAAGCATTTTCGAGTCAAAATAACCGTATTTCAAAACAATAAAAATAACAGTAGCAGAAAGAAAAGAAAAGTATGAGGTTTTATGCAAAGATTATGGTGAATGATTCAAGCGAGTTTTGACGTTACTCGTCAAAACAGAAAGAAACCAAAACAACTTCCTTTCTTGGCTATTTTCATCGCAGAGTTTTACGTCAGTGGGAGGTAATAAATATTAATTTAGCGAAGAGACCCGTTGTTTACAACAAATGTTTCGAATGAACCTTGACTGTAATCTTGTGCTGACGTTGTCGCAGATAACGAGGTGAGATCAATTCGTGTTTCAAAGAATTTTAAATTTTGCTAATTTGTCTCTTTCCGGATGTTTTTTGCCGCAGCAATATTTCCAAAACCTTTTAAGAGGCATGGAACGTTTATAAAAACAATTTTATAACGGTCTCGATCATGACAGAGTTCGCTCGCTCTTGGTCGTTGTTCCCGCTTACATATCTACAAAGTTATGTTTATTTCTCGAGAAGCGAAGACAACTGGAAAAGATAATTAAGGACATATAAGTCAAGCGAGTCCAAATTTCGAAAAAATATCTACAAATATACCTGTAATCTTGGTCGAGAAAGAGAAATCAACTACGAATTTTTCGTATCTTTATGAGATCAGATCAGTTGTATCAACTAAATCCACTGTCTATCGTCGAGAAAAGTCGTAGAGGCTGAATTAAAAAACTGAAGTGAAAAACATACGTATTTTAACATATTATAATACTTTTTAATAAACTTTTGTGGTATGACAGCCCGAAAATATCGTACAAATGTAACTCTATAAGTGAATTTTCGTACATATTTAAGCATATTTAAGTATTAATCGTACATATTCCGTTAGATCAGGGCGCGAGCCACAATTATTTTGAAACGTTGGTTTACTAGGGAGTTCATTTTATACGAGTAGATAGCTAACATTTAGCGCCTAATGCACAAATAAGCTGAGTTTTCTTTTAAATTTGCTTGATCGAAAAGGAAAACTTGTTGTTTAGCATATGTCAATTTCTTTTTACTTCGATGACAGATATGAAATTGACTTCGACGACAGATATTTGTCGAACAAATGTCGGTGATGACGGTTGTCATGCACACTGCTTATCAAATGTTATGTCCATCTTTTGAATCAAACGCAAATACGTCAGTTATTACCTCCAGAATTTAATAATGTTTTTAGCACTAGTACCAGCTATCGCGAAGTTCTCCATTTCTGGCAAATAGTTTTGGTAGGTTTTGATATGGTGAATATCAGTGTTTGCATAGAAATATTAGGAGTACTGTACCGAGGCAAGTTATCCAACTAACATCGAGTGCTCCTGCTAAAAAGGATCGAAAGTGTCAGTCGACCGAAGGTAAACAGAAAGACATCATCAGATCTGACCCAAACATTTTTTTTTTTCTGATCCATGAATCAAAGTTGCATGCGGAACCGATTCCCGAGCTTTTGGCTTTTGGCTGACTAGTGTCCAGTCCGTCTACGGACAAACTGCGCTTGCTATTTCCAAACTGACCCTTAAATCGGAACTGTTATTGATCTTTACAAAATCGACGTGAATACATCAGTACTAAACTTCCACCTTGAAGTAAAGTATGCAGGCCAAGGACTGTGTGTTGCTCAGCAACACCGCTGACTAAGAGGACTATAATCGCGGTCTCAGTTGTTTTCTCAGGATGTAGCTTGAGCCTTGAGCGGTGGTGCATATATGTCTGTCGGTCGTTTCAAAAAAGGCATGAAATTTACGACTTGTAAGTATTAATCGACTTTAAGGCATTGTACTCAGTATATTTCGACCACTTCCTGTGAAATCTCCCCTATATAGCATATTGGAGATTGTTGTTGATATATTGTTGTTATTGTTGACAGCCAAGAGAACATTTCACTACAAGGCCTATAACCTTCCCGCACAAAAATCTAAGTTAAAGTCTTCGATCTGATAGATCGACAAAATAAGAAGCGAGTGGAGTGGGATATTTTAAATGCATTTTCTTCAAGTTTTTGTCACATGCAGAAGTAAGGGCACCTTCATGATGTACCGATAGCCAAATATGGCGTGATATCACCTATTTGATAGTTTTACATGTAGTCTATGATGCTGTTTTAATTTTACTTTCAAGCTTTTTACAAAAGCCATTTGCAGTGAGATTTCGTGACAACTATATAAATTAACATTGATTCCTTTCTTTTATGAGATAGCAATCTAGCTTGATGGAGTTTCTTGATGGAGTGGCTTTATTTTCCATAAAACATGATTTCAAGTCGCGAATACACTCGCAGCTTTATGAGTTATCAATAGGTGGTACTGTTAGAGGCCGCCTGAGGCAATGTGCGACATAAAATATTCAGTTAGATCGATTTTAGTAATCGCAACGCTTTTAGTTTTACAGCACGATTTGTTTGATTCTCTAAATAAAGCAGAAATGAAAAGATGTTTATAAAAAAATATATAAACATCGTCTCTAGAAACGTGCTGGAAATTTGCGTCGTTTATTATACGGCAAAATATCTTATGCATGGAACGTACAACAATTATCGTATTACATCCATTTGTCGATGTGGTCGATTGTCCGCGGCGGTTTATGTAAATCAAGACATGACATTTTCTAAATAACAGTATCTGGTCTTTCCCACGAATATTTGGCTAGTTAGTATTATTATTGCATTCAACTGAGTTTTGCTGTAGGATTATTCACCAGCTGTCTTTTTATTTGGGCTTCGACATGGCGTGGATCGAAACAGCTAAGGACGTTGGTACATTAAGAAACAAATACTTATGAGATGTTCATACTGGTCCTGCGTGTGAAATCTCGCGGGGTGAAACGATGATACGTTCTGTAGGTCTATATCTGTTTTCTTTTATCTTCAGAGATGCCCTGAAATTGCAAGTAAATCAGTGAGTCAAAGCACAGACAACAGATCAGCGAATCAAGATACGCTAAAGGTATGAAATAAATTTACGTATTTTTTCCTGTCATGCAATAACCTCGAGTCAGGATATTTGTTATGGTTAGAAGGAAATCGTCGAAAATTAATGAATGTGTTTTCTTTCTTTAATTTTAAATTTCCCAGAAGCATTGATATAACATGCAAATAGAAAAGTGATAAGCAATTAATTTGAGAGCTTTTCTTCTTGTGTTCTTTGATTTGGATTTTAAAAATGAAACCCCCTTACAAAACAAAGCGACAGCCGGCGCCGAGGCAATTTGTCTCAAAAATCAAATCACAACGAAACAGAGCAAAACTATTAAATTGCAAAGTTATAAACTCGTTTTAAGCGTTAAAAATGACGTTCGTTCGTGCTGTTTCCGCATATTCTAGACTTTCGTCTCGCCGTAAGTATGCAACACATTACCGGGTCCTTGGCCTCAACACTCGTTCGAATTTGTTCTGAGTGTTTGACTTCACTACAGCAGTCGATAATGGAAAATCTTAGTAAGTCCTGCAAATAAAGCGGTGTGTTCAGATTTTCAGAAGACTTCCATGAAAAAAAAAAAGAAAAAAAAAAGAAAAAGAAAAACACAATAACTGACAATCATAAAGCACAAGAAAATAATCACGTGATACAGGTGAAGACGCTTCTCTCAATTTGTTCTTTGTGTTGTCATTAGGACGCCTAATTCGTTTATTTGGAGTTTGTGTATTTTGTTTTGTTTTGATTTTTTGGCATGTGATCGCGTGAATTGTCAGTCTCTTTCCCAGTCCACTCCGGTTAAAAAAAGAAAGAGAGAAAGAATGAAAAAAAAACAAAAACTAATTATAGGACTGGAGGCGTGAAACGTCTCTTTTATCACTCTGGAGACTTCGAGTGAGACCATTTTTTTAACTACAAAACGTGTAACAGGCAGGAAAGCAAATACATAAATAAAGTTAAAAATTAAAAAAATAGAAACTGTAGCATAAACAGTTTTAAAATTTTCTCACATTCTCAATATTTTTTACTTAATCAGTTTTCCTTTGAGAACGTTGCGCTTTTCTGAAGTGTCAAGTGAATGTGGTTTTTTTTTTCTATTTCTATTCGTTTGTTTTCAAAACTTTGAAGGAAATATAAACCTTATATTGGACCCGTGCGTCAGCGTTAACACACGGGAGGGCGTTTACTAGTTATTATTTGAAGTTTATACGAAGTTATTTTGGGTTTTCCCCGTGGGTGAAGATACAACTGATAATGATGCAGTGTCATTTGTAGACTAAGAAGTCCACGGTGGAGTAAATATTTTAACACTCCTCCACATGTCAGTCAATGAAACGAGGTTTTGTTGTAGTTTTTGTCAGCTTAGTTGCCTTTTCTTACATTTGTTTCTTCTCGGAAAAAGTTATCGTGCGTGAAACTGTGCGTTTTAAATCACTGACCAGAAAGATTGGAATAGCCAAAATATTTTGAACTTTATGAAACGAGTTATTAAAAGCCTTAAAAGCACGAACAGCTTCTTTAACTTAAATAAAAAGACAAGACAAGAGAAAAGGATGTTTACAATCTAATTCGATAGCGTACAGCAATTTTTCTATCTTTATCCACAATCAGGGACATAAATCTTGTGATAAATCCTTAGTTCGGTAGTCCCCGCCTTTAACGTTAAGGTTGATAGATTGAAAATTTCCTTACCTCGGGTCATACTCCATTAAAGAGAGAGCCCTCGAGTGCTTCTAAATCAGTTCAATAGGAACTACGCGATCTCAATGATCTCTCGTGCTGTAGTTGAGTCGTTTTGTGTCTAGCCCTTCAGCACCCTGTTATGACTGAGCGCGCTGTCATTTGTAAAGATTTTAGAAGCACTTGAGAATGCTTTTGCGTGGCCGTTTAATCAAAGTATCTTGACATCGCAACTAAGTGATTAAGAAGTGTAGATTCAACTTCTGTTATCATCGACATCCGCTCCGCGCACCTGCTTCGCAGAATCGAATTCGCAAAGGATTTGGGTTGAGTTTTAATAAGCCCTTGTCAAGAAAAGAGCTCCGGAGTTGTTCACGTCAAAAATAATCCGAAACACACAGAGAATGGGTACGTAAGTCATTAGTTTATATCTTTTATTCTTCTGTTCAAGTCAGGCTACACGAATGAGGTGTTTAGACAAAGGGGGACAATTTCGCATCGAATGAATCCCTCGCGAAGCAATTAATATCAGCGCAAGGCTAAAGACTTCTGTTCAAGTGGGAAACGCAATTTCCTGAGAGATCGATGCGAATTCGTCTACCATTTTCACATATCTTAAACAAAGTCCGATTTTTCCCGAGCGAAATCCAAAGATTGAGTGTATTCGTTTAGAGACTTTTAATTATGTCATGTATGATTTGTTCATATTCCGCTGAATTTAGGCTGGCTAGTTTGCTGTCTGTGTTTACTATGCAAAAACTCGACTAGGCAGACACTGAGCTTCATAAGGCTAAGGTAGTTGGAGCTAACGTGTACTTAAGAAATGAAATAAACAGGCTTAAAATTTGCCATTGCGCGAAGCGACAAGTTCGCAGTACGGAAGAAACATTTTAGTCTCGCGCGAAATTCTGTCTCAAATGGGGAGGGGTCAAGTTGGCATAAATGACGTCGCTAATGTAAAGGCTTCATGTTTGGCAAACATTGTTTACTTAAAACGAGTTCGCAAATGAGAAAGACAAAAATAGTTTCAACAGTCTGTCAACGTTTCTGTTGTCTTCGTCTTAAGTCTGCACGTTTTGTGTACTCTGTCCGGAAACTACCTTTTTTTCTGCTACAGTTTCTGTCATGCAAGGGACGTCGGTAAATCTTAAACTCACGAACGTTTAAGTAAAATCCGTCTTAGCGAAGACAAGCTATCAACTAAATCTTCCTTCCCTCTTTCTGGGGCGTTTTGCATTTTAGAATGAGCGATTGTTGCCCGAGGCAGCTTATTTTCAAACGGAAAGCAAAAACTCACTTGAGTCACAAAATTGATAATTTGCGATGTTCTATTGTCATGATTTTCGGTTGATAACATAGGCCTCGTCCTTGATAATCCTCGCAATTTGCTCAATCTGATCCAAGTATTTTTTTTCCATACATTTAAAATGTTCAGTTGTTGACGCTTTTGCTGGCATTTTCAGCACTTCGAGATTTTGATGCCTGCCTCGAAAAAACTGATTTTCATGTGTAGAAGTAGATGTCAAAAGAACAGTGCGATACACGTGGGCAAACTGCAGAATAATGAAAAGAACTCACAGAGGAGAATTGGATCGCTGATCAACATTTCAAAAACTTCGGCCTTTCGAGAACTATTTTTCTTGAAATTCCAATTTTGTAAAATAGCACGAGAGATATGTATAATTGCAACTTTCCTAATTTGGCGACCAACTTGCTGATTACGCATGCGTCAAGAAGTCTGTCCACATGTCCGGGTAATTGCTACCGATGTGCGCAAATATTATTCAGTGCAAATATAACTTCATTTCCATATTTTACTTATTCAAAGTCTGGCTAACAATCATAATGAGTAGGTTTTACGGCGTACTTAGAATTGAAAAGTTCCTACTTCTGATAATGCTAACAAGACGGAGACAATGTCATGTTGAAAAAAGCATCGATCATGAGTAGGAAGCTCATGAAACAAGCTCATAACATTCGACTCCTACCTCCCCTCCCCTATTCAAACAGCTGTAATTTTCCCCGCACCCCGAAAAGTGGATACCGCGATTTCATTTTCACTCAATACCTCCACTCCCCCACCCCCCTTAACCAGTCACTTTGTCTGGGGTTTTTCACTATAGTAAGCGTAATTCTCCGAAGGAAAAAAGATGGTGACCGGTACATTTACCCTTAGTTCTTAGCGCACGAAAACCTTAACAACGCTCATAAAAACGTACAGAAACGTTGTAAAATCTTCAAACCTTGGCTACTTAATATCCTTCGTACAAGGACAAATATTGTAAAAATTTGGCTTTCTTTCTGTTAGTTTCGCAGGGCATTGTGGTAAAATGTACAGCCGCGATCTTTTTTCCTACGGTGGATTGTCCTCAAGTGCCTTTAATCAGTATTTTCTTTACGTGGTCTCTCGTGTTTAAAATAAAAAGACCGATTTCTGCATTATTCATATTTGACCCACCTTTTTAACGAGTGATAGCGTAGCTAAAGGAATTTTTGGCAGTTAGTTGGAGAAGAAATAATTCACTCGCTCCCTAAGTCAGTCAGTCTATGGTGGTGATTCACCGACTGATCAGGGTAGCGACATTTTCCCGCCATTGTGACTAGATTGACTACCTAAACGATCAACTGATTTTTCGCGGTTGGAGTCGAACAAGTGCCCCCAAATGTTTTTGTATTTGGTATACAACAAAAGTAGGTGTATAATTCGATCCATCAATAACTTTGACAGCGGCTTTTAACCGAAAATTTGCTAAAAGTAATGTTTGGGGGTTTCATACTCGAAGAGTGTTTTTCTTGCGCGATATATTTCAAATTTCCAAAAAATTAAGTATTTATCACAAAAGTTTCGAGTTAACCAATCCAAAACCACTGATTTAATAATAATAATAATGATAATAATAAAAATAATAATAATGATAATAATAATAATAATAATAATAATAATAATAATAATAACAATAATAATAACAAACTGATAAACATAAGCGATGTATTTGCTCAATGTTAGCCTAAATCTCGAGCAAAACGTTGACAAATACCACCAGGAAAGTCTGCATGAAGCACAAAATCAAACAATGAAGAATTCAAGGATTTTTATTCAGCCGACGATCATTGTTCACTGACCAAATGTCTTCAACGCGTGAGCGGTCGGAAAATTTATGCGATTGTTTAAGGGTAGCTGGCTAAAATTCACGTCATTGCTGGGCTTACTGAAACATACGAAAATGTTTTGATCATGCAGGAACAGAAAGTGTTATTCTTACTTTTCGTCGCTATAATTTCATTGATTACAACAAATTTTCCGTAAACTTAATCAGAAAAATAAAATAAAATAAAATATACGGTATAATGACGTCACTGCCTGTGTCACGGAATGGCTTCTTTGGCACTACCTGATTGGATATTGAAACAGTTCAGTATTTATCACAAAAGTTCGTCATCGAATTCTTGTGCGCTGATTGCACAATCTTTCCGCCAATGTTCTTGGGTCGAGTCCAATAATTAGCAACCAAATATTTGTTGTTTACTACGAGGGCCAGTCTTAGCTAGTCTTGAAAAGCCCGGGGAAATTATCTGGCTGATCGTTGGTCTGACACCAGTAGCTGTCTGACTGATAAATTGGTCTAACACTAGTAGTTAACTTTGGTATTCGCGCAGATCCGACTGTTGGCTGGTGATCGATTTTTAGAATACTCCTCTACTGCCAAGTAAGGAAATTTTGGTCTATTTATTTCCATTTATCGCAGCTGTATTTCAAATTCCCTTTCACCGCCTTTTTACCATGTAGCTTGGATGGTGGAAAGGCCGGCTGTATTTTTAAATACTGTTCGCTAGCATGGCCAGAGAGATTTTCTCTTAGGTTTTTTGCTATGATCCATACTGGCTGCGATCCTTCAGTATTTTTGCATAACTGCTGTATTACATAACTACTTTATTGTATGAAACTCTTGCTGAAAATCATTTCTACGTAATCGTTCCGATGGTCGATCTAAACGATCAGGTTATTTAGACACTGTATACTGAAACTCTATCAGACGACCCACTCAACTGGAACTGCTGCTTTTACTTGAATAGCTTTAATTTCTAACTGGACGAGAACAACGAATACTATATGCTCCTACGCGATTGGGACGGTCGAGACGTACTATGTCTACGCCAGAATGCCTTGGGTTATTCTAAAATTGGGTCTTATTCTATCGCCAAAATGTCATCGGTCTCTGGTGCGGATGAGGGTAGTCTTTGTTTCTGAGAAGATTGGTTACTGCGGAGAAATTTGAAAACGCAGCTTTATTTCTACGGTTAGGCCTATATCTTCCAAACTTAATTGTCACGAAAACGGGGCATTTCGAATACGATCTTCAAACCGGAGGAATTTGTAAACGCTGGGATTGCATTTTAGAGTAGGCGGAAAACATTTTGAAAACAGAGCTTTTCGAAAACGATGACGTCACGATAATCACGTGATTTCCCTGTCCGAGTTTTCTCAAACACAAATCCAAAATGACCGGTGATTGCTGCGTTTTCAAATTTCTTCGGCGTAGTGTGGGCGGAATCTGAGACGATCAGAGGGGCGGCCACCTAGGCAGTCGTATGCAAACTAGCTTTACATCACACAATGGGAATACAAAGAAGAAAGATCCATTTAATATCTTTTTTACCGGTGGTGGGAGATATTTAGTAAATAAACTCCTTCCGGCGGCTGGTATGTCGGCTGATAATGTCCACTGCTCTTCACGAAGTAGAGAATGGTGCAAAGGTCTGTAAAACCCTGTCGAGCATGATCTATCCTAGATGCATGCAGAACTGAAAATACTGAACATAGCAAGCGCGTAGCTAATGCCGTTGCGGCGAGGCGTTCGGTGAGTCATAACAAAGTGTAACGATATGATTTGCTCTTAAACGTTTGTTTTAGAAAAATTTTGACGCTAAAATGGAAAAAAAACAAAAGGAGGGACATGGAAGACGATAATGCATTGAACGACAAAATGATTTCCTTTCCACAGAAAATGAATGCTTTAGATAGTACCAAACAAGCCTGTTAGTGTTCTTGGTTTTCAACTATCCATTCAATAACATTATAGCAATAGCTCATCTCAATGACCAGTCCTGTTAATATGTGGTCACTATCAGATACTGCGTGACGTTCCTTGTCATAAAGGTAAAGATTAAGTCGAGCCCAGTCCCCTATCAGTCCGGTGCTTATCCTGATTTCAGCAGCATGAAGCCACTAGGAGTTTTTCTACTCCCCCCCCCCCTCCCTGAATTGGATGTTAGTGCATCTAATCCATCTAACCTGAACACCTTAACCCTAGTCATGACTTGCAATTGGAGAAAAAGCTCTGAAAATTAACGGCAAACGGACTTTACACACTCATGGGAGGCATGATGGCCTAATTTTTTTTTTCTTTTTTTTTTTTATTGATTTGATGGCCTAATGACTAGTGCACTCGACTGCGGATGAAACGGTCTGAGTTCGAGTCCTGGCCGGGGAAATTGTGTTGTGTTCTTCTACGAGACATCTTACCCTCACATAGTACTTCTCTCCATCCAGGTGTATAGATAGGTACCGGATTTTTTTTTTTTTTTGGGGGGGGGGGAGGGTAACCCTGCATCCTACACGGAGTGGAGGGAATAAATTTACTCCTAGTCCCTTCATATTAATGCTACAAAAATCGGGAAACCTCTGGCTGTATGAACTACTTGGCCCGACACAGACTTAACCTATACCTAGAAAGAAACTTAAGGTTATCGGAAGAATAAAAACATGTCGCTAGCAATCAAATAGACTGAAGTGTAAACATTATTAAAAAACAACCCTATCATGAAAAATGAAGTCGCTTTTTAAACCCATTTGTTAAATTAAACCGAGCATGTTTAATCAAACCGACACATGCCTATTTAAGGATACTTGCATGGGCACTCAAGGCTCCATCAAGTTAAGCTGAGCTAACAGACTGTCTCTTGTGCATGATAATCGTGTTTTGCCCGCGTTTAACAAACCGCCTTCAACACGAAACATTGCATGGCATGATGGTTAGAGTTCTTACAGTGTGTGCAACTCCTGTTGCATTTTCTGGTGAGTGATTTCTCTGGAATAGAACCAAAAGCCACATACCCTTATGGACAATTATTGAGAAGCTGAGTTTAAAGTTGTATTTTATTTGTTAGTTCACATTTTGCTGCAATAACGCTGTTAATTATGATATGAAACTCCGTTAAAAGTCGTGGGAAAGACTAATTTAGCAGCACATGACAATATATAGTTTTGAATTCGATGTACTTTGTATTCATTTGGATAAATTAACGCTAAGGTCTGGTAATTTCTTAATGGGGAACTGAATTTCTTACGCTAAAATCTCAACTTCACACATTTAATTGGCATATATTAAGTCGAAAGAAAACTTCCTTAGTTTTTCTTTAGGTATAATGACATTCATAGCGGACACAAAATAAGCAAGCGAATTTCAGAAAAATCCAGTCCTTGGAAATGACTAATGGAAAAGCAACGAGAAGAACAATTACCCTGTTGACTTGCACCATATCAAAATTCTCAAAAAATATCAATATTATATTGGGTAATATTGAAAATAAGCTGCTGCTCCTGAAAAATACAGCTGATAATTTACTAATACAAGGGTAAGAGACCTGTTCTGTCACTTTCAGGGTAATGGTTGAGACAAATTTTCCGAGAGGGTATGGTAAGGTGCGCGCAACCTTTGCACCGAGTCCAAACCGTATTTTAATACAGTCTAGTTTCCGGGCACTCAAACTGTGAGAAAAATAAACAACAAACCATCTGATCGTGCAACTCTACACAGCTTTTTACTTCCCAGGTCATTCCACCAAAATCGGAAACACATGCAAAAGGCTAGTTATCTTTTTGTTTTTCGGAGCGGCCCCGTAATAATATTCATTAAGCTGATCATCTTCGAGACTGAATCAGTTTTTATCTTGCTGATTTTTTTCTACAATACCGAATCGTGTTTCTTCGATTAAGAAATTCTTTCGAAATGATATAGAATATTTTAAAGCGATCATGACTGATAAATTTCAATATTCCTCTACTTGCATTTTTTTTTTTGTTAAAATAATATCCTCGGTAGAGTCGAGTTTTTTTCTTTAAAGTTTTCTTTTTTCACTTTTTATTTCGATTCTGACTTTCCACCAAGTCTAGACAATGAAAAATAAATAACAGTGTGATTTATTAAGCAAACAGATAACGGTATCCAGAAAATTGTCAACTACTAGGGAATATTATTCCATACACATTCACATCGCCTGGGTGATTATTTATTTGAAACTGGGAAAAGAGACCCAGCTAAAAGTAATCACAGTCCTAAGAGTAAATTTGGTTCACTTAAAAAAAATCAAGCGGATTTGATAAAATGGATATCGTGAAGAAATTATTCAAGTTTGGTGAAACTTTTAGTAATCCGATTGAACCACACACACCCGCTTTAGTTTGTAGTATCTAACTAGTTATTTTTTGTTATGATAGAATTTAACCGCAAAGAAATTAAACTACTACTTTCATTAAACCTGTAATGTTTCTATGATGCAACAGCTCTAAACATCAGCAACTCGTAATTGTGAGTTCTGTCTATCCAAGTGCGTGTCGAGTAGTAACCCAAGGATAGAGTATAGAGCTAAATGTTTCCACTTGCCCGCCAACGCAGAATAACAATTTCTTTTGAAATTAATAATAATTTCTTTACCAAGAATAAATTGTTATTTCCATGCGGTAAAAGGAAAATTCCTTCTTGCGATAAGGCGTGGTAATGTTTCTAAGAGAGACTATATCTTATCGATTTCATGATATATCGATACTTTTTTACCAATATAAATATTAATTGGATCTGATGGATAAACTAAGGTGGGTAAACTAAGATTGTCATGGTAAATTTTTTTGTTTCTATTGTTCACTTTGTTAACTTTTGTGAAACTCTAAATTAACAGATAACACTTTTAATTCCCACGAGTTAGCAATGAATGCGACATGCTTAAAGAAAAAATAACTGCATACATAGTTAAAGGACAGAAAAAAAAAAAAAAAAATCGAGATGAGAGGAATCTTCGGTGTAATTATTTTATATTTAGATTTCAATTTCACGTTCTCCGGCTTGAACACCTGTGCTTCACAACCGTCTAATACACGTGCATTAATTGCCCGTCGGACCCAAAGAAGCACATAATAATGAAGGAAAAAAAAAAAAAAAACTTATGGTGCAAAGCTGTCTACGGTTTAGATGATTCGAATGCTTTGGGGCTTGCTTCCTTGGCCTCATAAGACCGGTGAGAAGTCTTCCCGAAAAGTTTTGTTAATATTTTTTATTTTTGGCTCTCAGATTTTGTGGCAACTTCTTCGTGAACATGCACTTGGCCGCTTATGGTGTGATTGTTCCAGTTCATTATAAAGGTGGGGACACAAATTTGCCAAGGCTAATTTACACCTAGTCTGTCTTCCCGATTAGTTGATTCAATCGTTCAAGCCAATTTGTACGCAACAAATTATTGCTTTCCCGATCTTTTCCCCCCTGATTTGAATCTCGATTTGTAAATTTTTGTTGTGAATCAGTGTCGCATTATGCGGATAGTAAAGATACGGCCGATTTTTATCCACTCATACGTTTTCTTTTTAAAGTCAAATTTGGTCTAGTTCGCATTATTAGCATTTAATCGAGTATACGACCGAGCGATGTACCGATCAAAGGCTTTATTACCGCCAGATCGAACGACTGATCAATCTTTGAAATGTATCTTTTTGGTTATAATCCATTGTATTGCTTGTGGTTTTAGTTCGTCATGTTAAACACGTTTGATGTCACCAAAGCAAAGTATCGCTCTGTATTATAGATTAAAGTCACTTTCTAGATGTTTGACCTTATTATTTTCCACCTAAATATTCTCAAATCATAATAGAATACAGTTTGACAATATTTAAGTAAATTGTACTACCGAAAACAAGGAATATATAAAAAATTTCCGGAGACAAGACGTAAAATACAGACATAGTGTATTTGCGTTTGACAAATAGATTTTAAATGCAAACACACTTACTCAAACAATGGAACATTATTTTCCCAAACAACGAAGAGTATGCTTTTGTATTTTTCTCTAAATTTTGTAATGTTTAAACAGCTAAGTCTCTGCTTTTGTCTACTTTTTTTGAATTTGTTTTAAAAAAGGCGAAGTCATTTACATGCATTATTGTGAGTAGTAAATTGGAAAATTTTTAAGAGAATGGAAGGCAGACACATCTTTCTGTTACAAAATGAGGTCCTGTGGAGAAATCTGGAGGGAAAGAGGTCGAAAGGGGAAGGGGGGGGGGGGGGGTGGTGGTGGTGGTGGTGGTGGTTATTGAAGGAGTCAATAGGTTTAACTCTTGACCGACCCTTCCCACCCTGAAGTCACACTGTATTTTTTCACATTATCCTTTCGAGTTCACGACCTTGATTATTTCTGTTCGGGTTCTACACTTCTTTTTTGTGACTATGCACAAATTGACCTTTAGTTTTTCCATGGATGAGTTCAACAAAAAGATCAATTTTGGAATAACATTGGGTTTTAATTTGCAGATAGATCAGTAAGTTTGACCTCTAACAAAGTAAACCAACCGCTTATGAAGACGCTAAGTTTCCTCTCAGTGTTGTTTCACTCATAATAAGACGGCTTTCTTTCGCACTCTATCCGCGTTTAATTTCCGTACAGATTATTAAAAATACTAGGCCAAGTGACAAGGTTTTTATATTATGTCCTTGACCACATGTGTTTATCTCTGGCAAATTCGCGCGGCTTTCATCAATCCTGTTAATGTCGAAGTTAGACACCTCTCCGAGATACGTTCCTATGACATTACGAAATTGTTAATGACTTTAAATTGCAAAAATCAGAAATTTAACCTGGCGTGGATATTTAAAATAATAAGCGTTTTCTTTTTTCATTTTCTAAATTTATGTTATTTCCATTTTATTTTTAAAATAGGTGAAGGCCGAAGGGGAAGACGTTTTGAATTGTTCATGATTGGTTGCGCGTGTACAGGCAATGCGTGGTCCAATGCGAGCGTTAAGCGCTCCTTAATTCGATATTCACTGCCCCTTTAATTTCCGGCTACAAGGCATGTTTTGATTTTTCATCGCCGGAGTTTGAAAACAATTGGCTTTGCTTGTATAATTACATGGAAAAATTGTAAGCAAACACAGTTTCTTCTGCGGCAGCCCGACTGTGAGTGCCAGATGAGAGACTCGCAATTTACTTCAAGCCCTTCCGCGTCGCCTTCTCCAACCCATTCATAGTAACCAAAAAAGGTCAAACTGAAACAGTGTTCAAGCCGAAACTCCATTCAAGGTACGGCTGTATAAATTTGTACAAAAAAAAAGCGTATTTAGTTTGTGTTTTCAGCTGAGTAGCTCGTAAACGCTAGCTAGTTCGATTCTTCTCTAGTCTATGGAAGTTCACTTACAACCGGCCGGATTTAAGTGGCGAAATTGTCTCAGAAACGCACTACGTACACAGCCTAAAGTATTTCAACTTGTTGAAAAAAATTCACTATTCTCTTTTTAGCAGCAGTGTCTTCCTGTCTTTCATCATAGATGAAAAAAAAAAATTAACTTTAGCAGCAGTGTCTTCCTGTCTTTCATCATAGATGAAAAAAAAAATTAACTTTAGAATACAAGTTTTACACTGAAACCTATGGAAAGGAAAAAAAAATGAACGACGACGCCACTCGTTTTGTTTTCACACTATTAAATCCTTACCGACACGTTCAGTAAAATGAAACAAAACTAGAGCCATTTTACAAAAGCTATGTGCCAGGTTGGTCAGTTAATCTTTTTTAATTTCTCGGCGGTGCATTAAAACTGACAAATTTGGATCTTTTTTTGTCGCATTCAATTACAATCGTCCCTCATATATTATGAAAGATAAGGGACTCACAAATAGCAAAAGAAAGTGACATATTAGTATACATTGTGTCTAAGAAGACGCAGTTTAAATGTTTTGTTCGTGCTGCACGAGATGCACGTAGGTTTGAGGGAGAGCAGGATAATTTTCGTAGGCTTGGAAAACAGGAAAGCTTTTGGTCAGTCTATCAACCGCCATGGTTTTTGATGACTTCGTCGTAAATCTTAAATACGCCATGTAAATCAAAAGACCAGGTGAAGCCACATATTGTTTGTGAGTTAAGGTTCTTGGGAAGATTTTTCATTATTTAAATTTTACCAACAAAAATCTATAGATTTGAAAATTTTCCTTGGATGTCTTTTTGTTGTTCGTCTCAGTATAAAATATTAAAGCAATGCCATGGGTTCTGCGTTCCTGACCAATTAACCATCTTTTAAAGCTATTTAACAAAGAGTATTGTCATAAATGTTCTTTTAAATGTTTTATTTAGCATTTTACCGAGCACTTCTTCAGGTCTTGGAATTTTAAACTCGGTTGATACATTTAAAAATAAATTTTAGCAACGGAGAAGTACATTGTGAACGCCAAAACGCTCGGCCATCTTGAAAAATCACCTGCACGCTTGGGAGATTTAATAAGGTCGCTTCTTTGAAAAGGGTTCTGTGGTTGATTTTATTTAATCGGTGTTGAAGGGCTGAAAAATATTGTTTCCTTGATTAAGGCACCGAGCAATTCAAACAAACGATCAACCTAGTGCACTATAGGTATCCGGGCGTTTTAAAAACCACCTACGCCTTAATGACAAGCTTCTGGTTCAGGTTTATAGCAAAACACTCCTTCATAGTTGGCTGCCAAAGTCATAGGGGCTTGCAAATGAAACTAATAAATCCATGGTCACCTTTCTCGGCTAAACCATGAACAATTAATAAGTCTAGTAGGAATAAACTGATAACATATTCGCTCTATAATCTATGGAAGTGAGGCGATGGCGGGTGTCGCAAAACCTGTGAAATATTCAATGTTTTTTCAAGTGTCAGGGACGTGCCAGTTTTACTTGTTCTGAACCTACAAGGAAGCCCTCGAACATACCACTGGGAAAGTTCTTAGCAAGCTGATCAAACGTCATCTTAAAAGCCCTGAAACAGAATTGAGGCTGAGTAAACTAAAGTCAGCTATTCTCTAATAGGCCGTGAATTA
Organism: Orbicella faveolata; assembly: GCF_042242905.1. Taxonomy (NCBI): domain Eukaryota; kingdom Metazoa; phylum Cnidaria; class Anthozoa; order Scleractinia; family Merulinidae; genus Orbicella; species Orbicella faveolata. The sequence goes on along the minus strand of NW_028301547.1, from coordinate 31,529,871 downwards.
TTTGTGGTTGAGTTGTGAAATAAATCACATGTATCCTGAAGGATTGTTAATAAATATGTCTGTAAAAGTTTCAGAGCATTGTTTGAAAGACTAACTAGGATATTTTTGAATGGCGTTTTCAATGATTTATAGAAAGAAATGTCTTAGCATACTGCGGTTTACACTGAGGCCTGAGCATGAACCATATAAATAGCGTAATTTCAAAGCCATTAAGCCAAATGAAGAAAGGAAACTGCTTTCTGGAATGACTTTCTCTCCAGGGACTTATACTTATTACAGAGAAATCAAATTTGAATTTCCTTGCATCGTTTATAACAGACATTAAAACTTTTTATTTCTGTGTAATATTCTACCAAATTTTACCGCTTACTTTTATAAAGCTTTTTCTTGAAAAAGGTTTTTCCTTTAAATGGTTAATTAAAAAATTAAAAGGCTGTTACAAAGAATAACACTTCGCTATGGGCGGTTTGATATTTTCAACCTAGTCAATTTTTAGTTTTTTATTCCTCAGTTCATCTCAGGGGACGTGAAACTGAAGGTAGATAGGTAAAAAACAAATAAACACTTCAAACGGTTGATCATTTTTCTAGGGTTTTGGAAAGCAAAGGAGAAAGAAATCTTGTTTCTTAAAACATAAACCAGAAACGAACAGTCAAATAACAACATTGGCGGAAACGCATTATGCAGAACTCGAAATCTTTGTTTTGCTTTGGAAAGGAAGGAAACAGCTGGGATTTCCAAGATATGCAATGCATTTGAAATTTAAATAATAGTTTTATTTGTAAGCACGTCCTTAAGTTTAGTTATTATTTTCTTTATTAGTTTATACCAAAAAAAGTAAATATTGCTTTTTACCACGCCATTTTATTGGGTGAAAATCATGCGTTAAATTATCAGTCTTAACACTTGCCAAAAGAAATCTGGGATATATTTTGCTTTGGGCGTTCACAGTTTCCAATTTTAATTTTTTGACATTGTGGTGGCTCAAATTGAAGATGAAGGTCAGCAAGAACGTTTTGCCTGCCTGTCTTTGGCAACGTTGATGGAAAAAGAAATACTTACCAAATAGCAAGCGAGAGAAAACGCAACAACTAAGTCTGTGGGCCCTGCGATGTGACCTTTATGAATGCGTGTTTGAAATGTTCCGACTAACCGGTGCAGGTTATTTTAGAAAATCTATTCTCCAGGTATAACCAAATGCGAGGCCGCAATTCTGATAATCATGTTCATTATAATAGCGATTGAATTCAGTGCGCCCTTAGAATGACTTGGCTAGCCAGAGAGCTTTGTTTTATCAAAGTATAAAACTCACTGCAAAGTGTGACAGATTATTTTAGTTTCATAAACTAAAAGCTTATGTATCAAGAAGCTAAATCTATGTGCCTTACTTTCATAAGACTCTCAGGTTCAGAGAGCACTTTAGAAATAAATGCATAAAACATTTGCATAACCCATCAGGCTGTCTGTTAGTAGTGTTAGCTGCATGTGAACTAGTGACTAGCAAACACCTTCACTTTGATTTTAGAGCTTGGTGGATAAATACATACCTACAAGTAGACGAATGTGAGGTTCGTGTTAGATAAAAGAAAAATGCATATCTACTGCTGTAGTCAGCGTTCTCTCTATACACTTTGAGGACTATACCAATTTAAAACTAAAAATTTATAATAACTAAAAGAGAAACGTCGTCCGTTTATAAAACTAAAGATAAAAGCAGTTCGTGAATTTTGTTCCAATTCGTTCTTGAACTGGAATCATGGTCCTCAACCCCCACCCCCACCCCCCGCCATCTTTGATACCATCTCAGAACTGTATTTTCACTCAAATATGACAACACTTCACAATGTATAAAAGTTAAAGGCGAAGATATATAGGATGACCAGTAACGGTAATTTAGTGAGAATAAGATTTCTACGCTAAACAAAAACAAATGTTAGAAATTCCAGACAAAGTGAACAAAAATGGACCGAGACGTGTAACAATTTTCAACAGTTATAAGCAGATGATGACCTTTTCAATATGAAAAACTGTTCTTTATTGTTCAGGCGACAAATGATAGATTGTTTGCTCCTTTTTTCATGAAGCATCACAAAAATAAGTTATTGTTAGTGAAGTACTACAATCTAGAATCATAGCTGGGAGATTTCGTTATGAAATCGCTGAAATAACTGAAGCAAAAAAAAAAACAACAAAAAAACACTTGAATCGCCGCCAAGTTAAAACTGACGATGGAAACGAGTCTTAATGTCTTCCTCCTGTCCCACAGAATTATATGCTGTTTTGGGCTTGGTGCGTTTCCTTAATCTTTAGCAGATTATTGATAAGGCCCTTTTTAGAGAGTTCCACAATCAGATAATGAATTTGGAGACTGAGCAATTAAAGATCATTGTAATGCCGCTCACATATCACAGACTGTCCAAAAATTGAAGCTAAATTGACATGTTCTGTAATGAATCTCCCCTTTCCTGTTTTCTCTGTGTTTTCAAGTTGTCGTCTGCGTAGAGTAAGAAGTACTTCAATCTTACTTGACTGAGAGCGTGTCACCTCGTCACGTCAAGGTATGTTTACGAACGTTCACGTAAATTCCCCTAACTTTAATACACTGCCACAAATTGATAATAATAACACGAATTATAACGGATCATTATAGCGGACCGAGCACTCCACCAAAGAAGTAGCAACGACTACTTCAATACGCGTCATAACGTTTCTTTTTGACATGGATTTGTATGGGCCCTCGTCTACCTTGGAGATGTCGTCGACAGACTTGAATGTTTGGCCATCACGAAGTAATTTTTTCTCCTTCTCTTTCCATTATTTCTATTGCCCTCTATAGTGAGCTAATTGCTTTTACTTCTATATCTCTGCGGCGTTCAGGTTGCACGAAACATTGCTGTGCAGCATAGTGTGCTACATTGCCGGTTTTCTCTTTCTATTTTTCTATGTTAGCTTCTTTAAATTTTAAAATTTCGTACTTTATTGTCGCGTATTGTCAGTTAAGAAAACCTCAAGGCAGGCCAGAAGCCAGGACTTTTGTTGGGGGGGGGGGGGGGAGGGGGGAGAGATTGGGAGCGGGTTATTGCGTGAAAGCGCTACGGGCGCGATAATGGAAGCACCCTAGGAATCCGGATAAAATTTTCGTCTGGAGTAGAATTAATGCCCCGCCCCCTCACTATATGAAATGACACTTATGTATAAAAACGAATCTAGAATGGAAATATTTGTGCGGAACATTCTAGCTTGCCACCACAGTAGTGCCGCTGTGCATGATAGCGAGAGTGTCCTAAAACCAAGAAACAGCGGCCAAGTGGGTATCACACTGCGCTTTCTTTTGTTTCAATGAATTTGCTTGGCTTCTGGCAACGTGAGTGAAAAAAATATCTACACAGTTTAGATTACTTATGCTGGCGATAAAAAACCGTTTAGTAATTAAGTTACTTAAAGATGGTACGATGGTGAGTCACGGTAATTTAGTGAGTATAAGATTTCTGCGCTAAACATAAACAAATGTTTCAAATTCCAGGAAAAACTGGAACGAAAATGGACCGAGACGTGCAACAATTTTCACTAGTTATAAGCAGATGATATCTGATAAACTGTTCTTTACATGTAGGTTGGTCCTTTTTTCCATAAAGCTTATCACAAATAAGGAATTGTTAGTAAAGCATCACAGTGGTTACTAATTTTAGCGAATAACTGAGAGGTTTCTTTATGAAATCGCGGAAATAACTGACCGAAAAAAAAAGAAGGTAAAAAAAAAAAAAAAAAAAATTGCATGGCTGCTGGCCACGTGAGTGAAAAATCTCTACATACAGTTTAGGTTACTATCTTGGCGATTTAAAAACGTTTAGTAAGTTACCTAAAGAGGATAGAATGACAGGTTACCGTAATTAGGTGAGCATTCAAAGATACTATTTCTGCGCTAAACGAAAACAAATGGTAAAATTTTCTGAAAACAAGGAAGGAAAATGGATGGAGACGTGCAAAAATTTCAATAGTTATAAACAGATTATGACCTTTTTTGTATGATAAACTGTTCTTCATTGCTTAGGAGACAATTTTTGATAGGTTGCTTCTTTTTCCATAAAGCCTAACAAAAATAAGGCATTGTCAGTGAGGTATAGCTACCAATTTTAACCAATCGCTGGGAGTTTTTGTTATGAAATCGCTAAAATTACACACCCCAAAAAGACGCCACGGCGTCACGCAAACGATTTCTTCGCAGTTTTCTTCTATTTTTTAGTCGGGAGGTATAACAAAACACTTAATGACTGGTGAGCAAAATAAGATAATGGAAATAGAAAGGGTAGTAGACGAGATTTAATTTACGTTTGAAGGGCGCTTTTCTTGAAACGCAAAAGGGGATACCACTCCTTATCTTTACACAAATTCTAGCGAAGGAAAATAACTATGGTTTATTCTTGACTTTTTGGCGTGGACGGTTACCACTGTTGAGAACCATGTAAAGTAGGAATGAATCTGCTCGGGACGAATAAGAGGACGTAACCAGGCAATGAGAGCTCAAAAAATTTACGGTTCGATCAATATAACAAGCGGTAAATATTCAGAAGAGCAGTAAATGGTACAAGATGTCGAAGTCTAGCCATAATACAAATTCCTTTACTTATTTTCAATGAGATATATGATCTTTCAAGAGAGACTATTAAAACTCCTAGTTATTTCACATTTGTTTTTCGTTCGAGCGATATCAACTGCTTGGATTTTTACTGATAGATTGAATATTTGTAGACTAACTTCGAAGTCCAGTTTATGCTGACAAGGATAAAAGATAACGGAGTCAGATTTTCTTGGGTTGAGTTTCTTGATATCTAACCAATCACAGAATTTGGAAAATTCTTCATTGATGTCAATTTCGAGTTTGTTTAGATCTTTCTATGTGTATAATAAATTAGTATCATCAGCAAATAAATAAAAATCAAATTTGTAATTAAGCTTAACTACATACAAATACTTACCAGAATACAAAAATGCTTCATACTGGTAAGGAAAACTACCCAGTTCAGCTAAATTTCTTCAATTGCAGACGGAGAAGATAACATTCTGACCTCATTATAGATCCTACGTATTACGTTTAGGGTAAAAATAATATAAATAACAAAAAGTTCTAGAACTTTTGTGAAAGATAATTACTAATTTATATCTGCTCAGTGATGTGGGCTTTTAAGTTTTTATTTGTTTAGTTAAAAGCGCCGAGTGACTCCGAAAGCCATGACCCAAGTGTCAATGACTTTCCACTCTTTTTTTCCAATCGTTTCTTTACTTATTGATGTTAAGGGTTAAAATGATAGAGCATAGCTTTTGCACGGCATCTGTGGTGACTATGTTTCTTATCTGCTAGACAGAAGTGAAAAATTATCACGAAACTTAACATGAAACTCTCAGGACGTTCAGCCTTTAGACAGAGGATTATCAAATAGAAGGAGGCCTATCGAATGATGTTACCCAGACATTGTTTCCATCTCACCCGCACGAACTCGATTTGTATCAAAATGAGTTTTTCTCATCGGTGAAACAATTAAAATAGGGTAATGAACTCCGACCCGTGTTAACTGACGAGAACTGTATGCGACTATGTGTTAACATATGAAGGGCATCGGTGCATCATTTCCAAATTGCACTTGTAAATAATTTATAAAGATTCTGTTAAGCCGATGATGTGTATTTTGCAACTGAACCAAATTGTCGCCGAAGCATGATAAACCATGACCATGAGCTTATTATAATCAGTTGATTTTTCATCCAAGGCAATACCATCGCCTTAAACTGAATCTTTCCATCAACTTGAATCTTGGGACTAGCTTTGAAGAGTGCGGCCCAATATGGCAACCAGACATGGGTGCATGGTAAAAGTACTAAAAAAATCCTCAGAGTGTCTGAGTACTAACAAAGCACTTGTCATACTCATTCTCGTATTCTTAATTTTGAAACCTCGCCTTTGATGGAATTTCAGTCTGAAAGTCTGACCCAAGCCCTGACCTAAGGGGCGCCGGGCTGTTGTGCAACCAGACTGCTCTCAGTAGCTAGGTAACCTGTCTTATTTTAACAACGGTTTCTGTAATATCAACCAATACTATCGGCTTTCAACTATGACCTCTCAGCTCAGTTACACAGTACTACAGTTTGATCAGTTCCGTCGGCCCGACAAAAGATTCCAAAGTTCAAAATATAGATTGTAAAACCCCTCTTACAGTATTATACCCCTGTCCAATTCTCAGAACTGAATACCAATTCTCAGAAGATGAATACTGTTGGCAAAGCTTGCTATCAGTATTCATATTCAATTCATTATCTATTACTTTTATGTATACGTAATGTTTGAAAAGCTTACTCTTGCACTCTGCGATGTCACGAACAGTTTGTTCGCATCAGATCGAATCTTTGATCAATATCTTCAATTGGACTTCCTGGTATTTCCTTTATTTTATGTGTGAAACGTTTGAAAACGTTACTCTAGCGTTCTTGCGATGTCTGAACAGTTTGTTCGCATCAGAATTTTGATTATCATCTTGGGCCCTCCAGGTATTTAATTTCTTTCGTGTGTAAGCGGTTTGAAAAAGTTTGTTCGCATCAGAGTTGTTTGAAAATATCGTAATCTCATTCCGCGATCTTAAATATGTGACAATAAAGGAAACTGCTGTAATAGTTCGATTACTTAAAGTCTCTTTCTAATCATAAGCGCCCGTTGATTAAGTTTGAAAGCGTTTTGCACTAGTAGTTTTAGTGGTTTAGTGTTCAGTTAAATCAATAAGGCAGCTTTAAAGTAACTTTAAGTTCATGGTGTTTGTAGTCTGAGTACTTCTGAGATGACAGCGTGCGTGCAGTAAGCGTCTACGCCTTCTCTTGAACTGCTGAAGTCTGTAAGCGGCGGGGTATAGAGTTAAGTTGAGTCAATAGGGAATTAATTAATAACGTCACTGATTTTTTTCCATGCATAAGCATTTATACGTGAAAAAATGCAGTAATCTGAACGTAATTTTTCCACTTTCATTAAAATCTTCATACATCTAAAGATGAAAGAGTGTGCGCAAAGACTTGCATGTTTCTTTGCATGCAAGCGCCATTGCCCCAGCTGCATGCTGATCATGTGCCATTTTCAGGAGGCTCCCAAGATGGCCACCGCAAGTTTGAAGGCATTTTTTTTCCACGATCAATTTCATTTAATTCCTTCCAAAACTCATTAGGTAACACTTTCGTCAGTAAAAATATCCGACTTTGCTTGAACTTTGCTTGAAAGTTTTAAAAAAGCCGTGTGGGCGCATTCAATCATGGCGACATTTGAGTTCGCAGCTGGGGAGAAGTTAGCTCAGCCGAGTAGATATCAAAGGAATTTATCTCCAAAACAAACCACTGTGTCGATACTGTAGAATCGAATAAAGATTACTGTTGTCACTAATATGCGAGAAGAACAGCTTTGCATGATGAATAGTTTAGATTTCTGTGACGTCAGATTTCAAGGGCCAATTCATGATAAGTTTTCATGTTCCTGATGACATTTCTTTCGGTTGACTTAGCACCACTTTCCTAGGGCACATCGCAGCGGTCAATATTGATCAAACATGATTCCTTGCCGCACAGATCAGGGCAAATAACTGACCACGGCCTTCATCAAAAATCTGGAAACTCAAAGATGAAGTAACAACGCAGCCCTTTTGCAGGTATTCTACTTATTTCTTGCTGTGAAATCTCTTAAATGAGATTCGATATACTTTTTAAAGCGTCATGGACCCGGAATGCCATTACACTCGATTTTCTTTGCGCATTGTTTACGCGCGCTCTTGCCATATTTAACTAGCTTTTCATTTTAAGCAGGCCAACTTGTTTTGCGCAATATAATCGTCGCTGAACTAACAAAGTAATCGTCTCTGCAAAACCTATTATAAACTGCTTCAAAATCCATGCGTTTTCGTAGCATAGTCAACTGAAACCTTAGAATCATAGCGACGCTTCAGTTTCTGTGAGGGCTTCCCTTCAGTCTTGCATAATTCGTATTGTCAATGTAGCTTAAGTCCTTCAAGTTTACCTTTACGTTTATTGTACCTTTAACTAAATTGTAATTAACTGGTCAAACGTTCGCGACCGCAGACCGGCGGCTGTTTGTATCACGCATCTGAACATTATTTTGAATATCTTGTGCAACCGTATTGTGCTCGATGTGCTCTAATTGACACGCTTCGACACTTAAAACAATAGCTTGGTTTCAGTAATGTTTGTTTGTTTCCATTTCGTCTTTCCTGTTGAAAATGATGTAGTACGAGTGTGATTGTAGCTAGCTGTACATCTTATTTTTTGTCATTAATTGCTAACGCGACTTGTTAGCATTTTATTGGTTGCGTTTGACGGTTTTGTTACACAACAGCAGTAATTAACTTTGAGTAACAGCGAGCGATGTCTTTTCAATATGTGACCACGATCGCTCAAGATAGGGTAGAAGTTTCTTTTCTTTGAGTCCTCCGATGAGCGTCACGCGAAAATATCCAGTCCTGTATGATATGAGAACCCGTCTTAATTCAGTTATCTCAAGTGGTATGTAAGATTCATTCCACGCAGGCCAAGTTAAGTGCCCTATTATTTTCCTTTTGTGCTTTTTCATTTACACAAATATTCATTGGCTGTTGCACGAATACTACTTCCGGTATTTTTTGGATTATGTAACAGAATTTAAATGTACTTACATTTTGCGGTTAGTCAAAGGCTAGTATAAAACCCCAAGTCACTGCAAGTTTTAACCTCACTTCTTTCTAGACGTTCATCTTTGAGGGGTAAAAATTCAGTACTCATTATTATAAGTTTTCGTGATGTAAGTTACATTAGTTATGTCGTTTGAATATCCCCCTCTTCACTATTTGATGGTTAACTTAAATTCTGTCGACACAAGCCTCAGACTATGTTCAGGAGACGACAATTCACTCCAAATAATCACTATAGTTAATTGGATTAGGATTGCATGCATTTTGTATTTGCGCGTCCACTTCACAGAGAGTATTTTGATATAAAATAGCTATAGCGTTTGCTCTACAAACATTCTAACTACAAATGCATTAAATACTTGACCAAGGTTTTTTGCTTTTCTCTGTTTTTGCAGAAGGAGAAAGCTTTTTTAAAACATGTCGTTCGGTTTTAAAACTTGTTTCGTGAGTATGCGAAACTGCTAGCCGCACCTTATCAAGATAAATTAGTTCTCGACCATTGCTTGAGGCATAAGATAGAAACAATCAATCACTCAAAGCAGTAAAATAGCATGTTATGTTTTTTTTTAAAATTTCCGACAGCTATAATTAGCTATTGCGACAAATGTTTCTTCATACAGATTTCACTCCAGCCTCAAACAAACGAAACGTTAAGAGCGAGAGCCGCATGGTGTGAACGAAATCACTGAAAGAATTGAAATAATATAACGGATGTCACCTTTATTATATTTTCGTCGTGATGCGATTCAAAATGCAGTCATGGTTGGCGTGACTCTCTAATCGAGCACAAATCAATCAGTTGCCACTGCGCTCACATATGCAACTAAGAAATCATGATCAATTAGTGCAAATCTGAAATAAACAAGGAAATATATATATTTTTGGTTGTTCAGTAGTGCTGGTACTGGCTCTGCAGGTCGTCTTGAATAGCGGGGAAAAAATATAGTCTAAACGTCACTTTAACACTGCATTCATTTGTCAAGAAACAAACTTGCCTTGTCAGTTCGTAGCTGTCCTCTTTCAAAATAAAAGTTGAAGTTTCCTACGTGTCTATGCAAATGATGTTCTGACCTTTTTGTTTTTAATGAGGTTTTTGAATCCGTGCTTGATCTCACGCCGGGTCAGTCAATCGAGCTCCCGCTGTCTCTTTTCTACCGCTAATAAAGTTGCACATGGTTGAAAAATCTTGATTGTTTGAGAGCTTTTAATGTCAGTGCTGCTTTCTAGTCATACACCAACTTTGACTTGCTCAGCCCATTCAGGATTTCGCATCGCGTTCATGATGTGGTTATCTATTTGTTTATTCATCTTTTTTTTTTTTTCACAGTTTGTGTTTTCTTTGGCGTCCCTTTCAATAAACTAACATATTTACATATGAGCAGTTTTAAACGGTTTCAAACTGAATTATTAATCCACCCAATATCTCCGCTGGTTTCGAAACTGAATGTACTCATTAAAACTCGCTAAATCTACTCATTAAAAGAAAAGCTGCACAGCTAACCAGTCAGAAAGAACTTCCCACGTATAGAGCCATGAAGTGTGTGTGTGTGTGTTTTTTTTTTCCTCTTCAAGATTTAGGCCATTTCATATTCTTATTGACTTCTTGCTCTAAATGCTTTTACTTCGCCTTTTTCTATGAGGGAATTGACCACTAGTGTTCGTACACTAGAAAACGTGAGCGAATTCATTTGTTGATTGTTCCTTGATCCAGAAGACCTTTTTTTGTCCACAAATGTAACCATCGATCAAGAAATTTTCCAACATAAGCGAACAAAGAAAAGGCTCCTCTTCCTCTTTTTCCTTTATCCTATATTCGTTCAGAAGTTTTAATATTTATATCTCATACAGAACAATTTTCAAAGGTTCCCCATCACTCCGAACGTCCGTTAAACTAATCTAGGAAATAAAAAAGGTGCTAATATATGTAACAAATATGCTATATCAATGGGTTAAACAATATTCTATTCTATAATTCTATTTATATATACGAAATTTTAGCTTTAAATCTTTAGTTTTACATTTTTAACCTTTTATACTAATTTTTAACTAATTTTTGGCATATTATAAGGTTTATAAATTTTCTTATTTTATTTTTAGCAGGGCCTCTATTGATAGCAGTTTTATTTATAGAACTAACAGAGATGCCCTGAAAAAGTAAAGGTTTTACTTACTTACCTAATACGAATCAATAGATTTGAAGGCGGCTAATCTCGGCTAGACGCGCCTGAGCGTCGACAGACAGACCGACAAATCAGTTAGCAGAAGGCCAAAAGGCAGTTCTCTATTATAAGAGAAACTGTTGCTCTAGATTTTTAAATTGCAAAGAACGTTTTTAAAGGTAGGAGTCGGGGTAAAAAAAAAATTACCTTAATTTTCTATTTAATAAATAAATAAATAAAATAAAAAACCTTGAAGAAGTGTTCTCAGGAATTCAAGTAAAGCTGATTAACCATGTTAAAATGGGCTAATTTTAGACCCATCTGGCCCGTACGTCAGTGCCCTAGTGGTTTGCTAATTATAAACGTAGAAGTGGGAGACAGTCAGCCAAAATAATTCCTGCATCGAGAATATGTAGCTGGATTACAAAGTCGGAGTTAGTGTACAGTAATTTAAGGCAAAAACGATTCCCCCTAGATACGTCCAAGATCAAGTACGTCTGAAAATGTGTAAAGTTATAAAAGTAAACTAACCTGAAGAAGGGCTATGTAAAATACGCTTTATAATAATCACGCACATGTGGTATCCCAAAATAAATAACATGTACTATATTATACACTTTCGCGAGGGAAACATTTAGTTTTGTTTTACCGAGAATCGAGAGTCGAGGGAAAGCAAAACTAACTCTTTCCCAAGAGACCAATGATTAAGCCGTGTGTTTTTTTTTAAATAGCTGAAGTTTGGTGTAAAGTTATAAGACAAGGAAAAGTCAAAGTAACATATGGTTAGTGGGAGAGCGGGCAACTATTGCTTAATTGTTGCCCGCTGGGGAAGAAAAGTTAGATTTAGCCAATGCCACGTGACTATAAAACAACCAATAGAGGTGCCCGTTAGATTCAGCTAAACTCCAGCTTGATAACAAAGAACAAAACTTGGATAGTGAGTTTTTATTCTGATTTTCATTTGCAGCGCCTGCCTTAAAAATGCAACTCGACATGGCTTTATTCTTTGAAAATTTCTTTCACAGCGACGTTTCGCATTTTACAGCAGTCTGTGTTTAGGGTCCGCTGTCTAGAATTTTTTTTTTTAAGTTAATAAACATTAAAATAAATGAAAAGAAAATGCCAAGTCAAGGAATTTCTGGTTAGAACTGAAAGGCGTCGACATTTGAACTGTTTAATCGTCGCCCACCAAGACGCTTTAGGTTCAGGCCCCGTCCACACGCATCCGGCGAATTCGGCAGCGAGTCCTGGTATTTTTGAATCCGCTCTCCAGAGTGGAAAAAATAAATCCGCAACAAATTCGATAACGTGTGGACGGTGAATCCGGATATTTTCGAATCCGATGACGTAGCAAAATCGTGTCCAGTCTCTTACCGAAAAATAAACCAATATGGCGGCACAAAGTGTAGGCCTAGTTTCTCTAGAGTGGATCCGGAAACCATCGAATGCGTGTGGACAGGCGAACTCGATTTGAATACGTTACGTGTGGACGGGGAACTTTTGAATCCGGAAAGAAAAAGTTGCGGATTCAAAAATATCCGGACACGTGTGGACGGGGTCTAAATGTCGCTCGGAAACATCGAAATAGACCAATTTCGATATATTAAAATTCAGCCTAAAACAATAGACCTCTGCAGAGTTTGTGGGGTTTATTCCCCAGAGCCTCGTTCTGAGGTCTATTGTGTTAGGCTGAATTTTAATATATCGAAATTGGTCTATTCTCGGGAAATCAAAACTAACTGTATCCCTCGGGACTGGTAATCAAGTGTATATCGTCACACGGTGGGGCCTGAGGCTAGACTTTGATCTACCGACAAGAAGTATTGGTCGTGTGGACATCCTGACACATATTGAAAGGAACAGGCCATAAAATTTCTCGCCATGAAATTATTGTTTCTTTCTCATAAATGGTTGTCTATTTTAAACGTTTCAAACTTTGTTTTTCTTAGCAAATCCATGTTTGAGCGTTGATTTCAACAGGATCATCAGGAGAGTAAACAAGACATCCTGCTTTGTTGTTTTTATTTCGCAGCAGGCCCACCTTTTTGAAAAGAAATTTCGAATACACGCAGCAAAACATCACGTATTAAAAAATCAAAAATACATCGGCTAAATATCTCGACAAATCCAGCAATAACAAGCGTCAAAACTAATGGCTCTTATGTTATTCTTTGCATTAAATAACATACGGAAACAGAGTCGCCCTTTTGTGGACTTTTCCTCTTAAAATGGATCGAAGTTTGCTTGCTTTGATCGACATCATATGCCAGCCATCTGCTTGTCGTATAATAATAAAATATACGACCAATCGTTTGATATGTTTTATCTTTATCAATATTCTTTACAAGTCTTATTTAAGCTCAAAAGTAATTACCTATAAACAAAAATCAAAACAGTAACCATCACAATATATCCAATAGTGGTTTCTTCATTGCAATGATCTCGGAATTATCGCCTCGCATAATAATTCATGTTATAAACTGCTAAAGAAAGAGTGCGACGTGCGACGGCAAGTGCTTTCAAAATAATTAACATATGTGCTCGCGGTATAATTTTCAAATTATGTTTTCTATGAGCCGTATTTTTTAATTCATTTTTTTATGTCGCTAATTACTCTGATTTGTTTCCCTTTTTGCAGGTAAACTTCTGAGGAATACTAGAGCGAATTTGGACAGTTTAAAGCTTCGGAAGGGTTAGATTTTTAGAAGTAAAGATAAAGAAACAATCACCTTGACTACCTTTACGTTTGAACTTTAGCAGCCAAACGCATTGGCGGTTTGTCGTCGATAACGCAGAATTGCCATTTTGAAGAAAATAACACCCGGAAGGTTCAAGGAAATTAATTTCATTTTAAGCCTAAATCCAGCAGACGGAGAGTTTTGTTCCGTGACTTTAAATCCGACGAGTTCCGCTGCCGCGAGCTATGGTTGTTTGTGATTAAGGTAACAGTTTCTTGGAAATATGGCTGTTACGCCTTTCGGATTGCTCCTCGGTTTGGTTCTTCTTGTTTACGTCCCTTCGCCTACCACCGGAGAAGTCAAGCTTGGTCTCCTAATACCGTTTAAGGAGACTGCTTCACTTGGTAACTCGTATCATCGCGGTGAGTTCTATGCCTCGGCCATGAGTATCGCCGTAGATGACATAAACCGAAGGCCGGACCTGCTACCTGGTCAAAATGTTACATTCATGTGGAACGATACCCGCTGCGAAGAGTTTCAGACACTACAATCGATCGTTTGGCAACTGAATGAAGGCGTTACGGCATTTATCGGCCCGGGATGTAGTTGTAACACGTCCGCTAGGATGGCAGCGTCGTTTAACAAGACCATGATATCGTATGTAAGTAGCCCACTTATTAATCAGTTGTGTGTGATAATTCATTCGAATGCGTACTTGTCTTAACTGCTGGAGTTAGGGAAATGAAGACATCTTTAATGGAGTTTAAACCACGTTTTGAACAGCAAGCACGAAGGCCCAAAGTTCTATTTTCTTTGTTATACATGCTGCTAAATTTTCGTAATGAGATTTTCAGTGTTGTCATGTTTGTTTTAAGTTCATCTCACAAATTAACGGTATGTAGCGGTTCGTTAAAGTGCAAAATTCGAAAAAAATGGCATTCTTTCGTTTCGTGTCATTTTTTTCGGATTTTTCTTTGAATTAAATTTTCACGTTCTATGTTTATATTAACAATAAACATCGCAAAAAATTCAACATGTTCTGTCCTGAGGTCAGAATATTGACTCTTTTTGCTGGATCCATACATTTCTCTAATCGTGAGTTCTGAGAACTTGGTGCCACATCAATACAGTATCCGCTGTCTTATTGACAATAGATTGATGCTACAGATGAACTTCGGTCTTGTTTATTCTTGAGTATTTTTTTTAAAGTTCTGAGTTTCCAGGCAGGTTTTTTTTCGACATGTTGTTAATATTCACAGTTCATTATGCCGCTTTAGTTTTGGTTACGTTCTACTTCATTGTATTACAATAAACCTTTCTTAAGTGTGCAAATAGGGCATTTTAAAGTTTACCATAAATAAAGCTGAACATCTGGATTTTTAGAATTAACAATTATGATAGCTTTTTCGGGCACGCTGTACCACCCTTTGCTAAAACGCTGTCATTTGCAATAGGAAAATTAACAAGGTTAAATCTATTTTTTGCTAGTTAACCTCCTCGAGTGGTTTTTATATACTAGTTCGTCGTTCACTGCGGTTTCTTTCGAATTGATTTAAATGAGCGATTTCTTTTTTCAATACATATAGATTTTGTCAGGCAAATTTGCCTCCGTCAGGCGGCAGGCAAATGATCCAAGGCTTTTAATCGCTTTTACTTCGTTTAATTCGAAGAAGCAAATAAATGCTTTTTACTTATCAGCAGACTCTCTTCTGAGAAATTACCTGTCGTCTTTGTATTGTGATCTTTTATATTATTATGTCAAGCGTCGCTCACTGTGTGGCATTAATTTACATACACAACAAGGACAATTTCAAAATCATTCAAGGTCGATTGTGTTATAACGAGAGAATTAGAGAACTGATCATAACATCAGCAATTAAAACAGTGGTAAATTTCCGAAGTTGGATTTTAATCGGCTTGGTGAGAAAATTCTGATGGTTCACTTAAGTCAGTGTTTGAATAAGCAAGCATGTAACTAAAAGCCAAGGGTTGTGTTGAAAAAGGTTTTTTATGGTAATTTTAAAAAGAAAAGTCGGATCTCCTGGCATTTGGGATTAAAGCTGTGAAATGCATATTGTATTTATTATTTTTTTCTCGCTGTTTTTCTTATCATTTATGGCCAGATTAGAGAACAGAAAATATTCTCTAATCACTTCGTACTGATTCATTCGTAATTATGCAATCAGTGCAAAGCGCAACGGTTATCGTGAAGGACATTAGACGAAGTGAGGGTTTTAAACATGCAAATTAAGTTGATAGCGGTCAGATACTGGTCAGATGTTCCAGATATCGTTTTGACCTTTTTATCAATCGATCATGTCAAATTGAACGTAATGAAAACAACTCCAGTGCAGGTGAAAAAGTTAATACTGCGTCACGGTATGAATTCTCTGAAAAACGTCTATTGACTATACGACACAGGCATTCGACAGCGGTGCTGAAGAAACTGTTGTGGGGCACTGACTGCCGAGTAAATCGTAGAACACCACTTTTACTAATTATTTCATGAAAGACGTTTCTTACCAGAAATGGCGATAATCACAGGTTGGGAGAAGAAGAAGAATAACAACAACAACAACAACGTTAGACGGAGTCTGGAGCAAACCACGACGAGCACCACCAAACGAAAGGTTTAATGAGCAAAACAAACGCTGTACAAGTGTGTTCAGTAAACCTTTGCACATTTCATAGCCGTCCTCTGCAAAACAACAACGCAAAATGACCGCGAACGCGAACGATGAGTCGAACTGCTAATTTTTCGTGTTTCCATTTAGAATTGAACGCTGTCATTACATATTTAGCCTGAGCGAGGTTTTAGAGCTATAGGCACCCTGGACAAATTTAATTTTACAAGGCGTTGTCCTCGGAGTCGCTGTCGTCATTGTTAAGATCCCTATATTTGCATTTCGGATGCTGGAAGGTCGATACACTTGTTTAACGTGGGGTCTGTCATCCTAAGTGGCTGCTTTGTGCTTTGCATGCTCATGTTTTATCCCAAGGCCAGTCGAACGCAGATGAGTATCGTGTAAAAACCGTAAAAAGTCACATAAATTGCAGCTCTCTGCCAAGGATTCAGCGATTAAGTTGTCGAGCGTTTCGGTAGGAAGTTTTGCGCTCCTGCTGAAACAATCTCGTTCACGTTACTTCGCCGATGCAATACCTTTTCATCTTCCCTATTACTACAAGGCAATCGTTTGTATCTTCTTCAGTGTAGCGCTTTGAACACTTAAAGGCCATCGTCATCAATAACGTCCTTAAACATGACGAATTGGTACTCGGGGCTTTCCCGCTCCAAACCAAGTAATTATTACAGTATTTCTCTTTCCATAGCTTCCCGTTCTCGGGGATCTCGCTTCTTAATTGACCTCAAATCTATATGTTGGGGAGGCAGTGATATCTGGTGGAATAACATTGAAAATTGTGACGCTTTAGGCGGCAAGGCACCGGAAGTTGTTTTCGCTCGTAGGCATTCGTAGACGGTAGACGTTGTCGAGCAATTTGAACTACCTTTCGCTGCGGCGTGTAGCATTAGATGGCAGAGAGAACTTTAAACGAACGCCATAAATCAAGGCTTAATCCGGCTACTGTAACTCAAGAACGCGTATATTATATAACTGTATGTACAGCATAAATTACATAGCCGTTACAGAACATAAGCGTGCATATAAGTGCGACACTACCCGGATGGTTGGGCGGCCAATTAACTCCACCGCAATATACACATCTCGCTTAATCTCTCTTAAAACAATACCTCAATATCCCCTCACAGCCTGCATTTCAGTAATCCCCTACATATACCTACACAACCTACAGCTCATTAATCCCCCACATATACCTACACAGCTCACTCCTCATTAATCCCCTACATATACCTACTCAGCGTACATTTCATCAATCCCCTACATATACCTACATGTACACAGCCTACATTTCATTAATCCTCCACATATACCTACACAGCCTACATCTCATTAACCCCCTCTAAAGATATCTACGCAGCCTACATTTTATTAATCCCCTACATATAACTACACAGCCCACATCTCAATAATCTTCCACATATACCTACACAGCTTACATCTCATTAAATCCCCCTAATATACCTACACAGCCCATATCTCATTAATCCCCCACATATACCTACACAGCTTACATCTCATTAATCCCCCACATATACCTACACAGCTTACATCTCATTAATCCCACACATACCTACATAGCCTACAACTCATTAATCCCCTACATATACCTACACAGCTTACATCTCATCAATCCCCCACATATACCTACACAGCTTACATCTCATTAAACCCCCACATATACCTACACAGCCTACATCTCGTTAATCCCACACATACCTACATAACCTACAACTCATTAATCCCCCACATATACCTACACAGCTTACATCTCATTAATCCCCCACATATACCTACACAGCTTACATCTCATTAAATCCCCTACATATACCTACACAGCTTACATCTCATTAATCCCCCACATATACCTACACAGCTTACATCTCATTAAACCCCCACATATACCTACACAGCCTACATCTCGTTAATCCCACACATACCTACATAGCCTACAACTCATTAATCCCCCACATATACCTACACAGCTTACATCTCATTAATCCCCCACATATACCTACACAGCTTACATCTCATTAAATCCCCCACATATACCTACACAGCTTACATCTCATTAATCCCACACATATACCTACATAGCCTACAACTCATTAATCCACCACATATACCTACACGGCTTATATCTCATTAATCCCCCACATATACCTACACAGCCTACATCTCATTAATCCCCCACATATACCTACACAGCTTACATCTCATTAAATCCCCCACATATACCTACACGGCACACATGTCATTAATCCCCCATATATACCTACACAGCTTACATCTCATTAATCCCACACATACCTACATAGCCTACAACTCAGTAATCCCCCACATATACCTACACAGCTTACATCTCATTTATCCCCCGGCCACATTTACCTACATAGCCTACAGCTCATTAATCTCCTACATATACCTACACAGCCCACATCTCATGAAATCTCCCACATACACCTACACAGCCTACAGCTCATTAATCCCCCACATATACGTACACAGCTTACATCTCATTAATCCCCCACATATACCTACACAGCTTACATCTCACTAAATCCCCCACATTTACCTACACAGCCCACATCTCATTAAATCCCCCACATATACCTACACAGCTTACATCTCATTAATCCCCCACATATACCTACACAGCCCACATCTCATTAAATCTCCCACATATACCTACAAGCCTACATCTCATTAATCCCCCACATATACCTACATAGCCTACAGCTCATTAATCCCTCACATATACCTACACAGGTTACATCTCATCAATCCCCCACATACCTACACAGCCAACCATCTCATTAATTCCCAGCATATACCTACACAGCCCAGGTCTCATGAATCCCTCACATTTACCTTAAAATCGTTTCTAGAGTCATTACTCATTATATTCAGTGGTTATCAACTCATGTAGAACCAAGTGGTCTTAAGATATCTTGGAACAAGTAAATTGACTATCTTATTCAAATTATCCGCGTTTTTAGCCTGCGAACAGGCTCTCGGCTGGGTTAATAGGTTTAGTGCGAGCTAACCAACTGTGGTCTAAGGCGAGCGAGGAGAGCCGAAAGCGGAATGGTGACTGTTACGAGTATCGTTGTAGAGCAGGGTTGTTTCCAGACAGAACTCAGGATCGCCGCTAACAGCAACAAACTAATTTATTTCCGTAAGATAACTTCACGAATTTACAGCACTAAGCTTCTTCAAATTTGAATCAATCTCTCTTACAGCAGAACCTCTCGCTCTAATATAAATGAGGCTTAAAGTTCTAGAAACTTCTATTTGGAACTAAATTAAGTAGTTTGACACAGTTTCTAATCTGAGTAATGACATAAGGATTAGAATGTTCTGGAATGTCCTTATACAAATTGGTCACGGCTGAATGACTTCAGGTTCTAAACTGTTCTAGAACTAGACTTAGACAATTTTTTCGTAATAGTGACGAGGGGAAGCGCAATCCCCGGAATTCTTTTTTCCGCGCTTAACGGCTCGTTTCGCTCGTCGGATTTTTTTTCCGCTTTCGCCTGGAGCCTGTTCGGAGGCTAGTTCACATTCACGTTCACGTTCACGTTCGCGTTCAGCCGTTCGAACGGATACCGTAAGGAACGTTTTCGCGTGAGAGGTCACATATTTACCGATGTATTTTTGTGGTTGAATCGGCAAAGTTCTTCTTCC